>NC_133531.1:71932087-72253284 GCF_048544455.1 Silene latifolia
GAGTCAAACATTGCGGAAATAATATGCAAGTTAGAGAAGATATTTCCCCCATCTTTCTTCAATTCCATGGAGTATTTGCCGATTCACTTACCTTATGAAGCGAAAGTTGGAGGACTTGTTCAATATCGATGGATGTATCCATTTGAGAGGTAATATATCACTTATTTACTCCTTTAATCATTTATTTCGGAATGAAAATAATAACTAATTATTAATTTACAAATTCAATATATTTTTAGGTTCCTTAATCATTTGAAAAAAAAGATTACCAACAAAACCAGGGTGGAAGGTTCCATATGCATCGCTTTTTTGTTAGAGGAAATTTCCAATTTCTGTTCTTTATATTTTGAAGATCATATTGACACAAAAGCGAAAGACTTGGATGTTGGTTTGAATTTAGAATACCATCTAAATTCAAACCTAGCTACGTTATTCAATGATGATATGGGAACTACAACCGGGAAATGTATTGAGAGATTCTTGGATGAGAAAGAGTTAGAAGAAGCTCACTTTTATGTGCTAAGGAATTGTGAAAAATTGTTAGAACGTTATGAAGAGTAAGTTACGTAATCTTTACTAAATTCATTCTTAATTATTATGTTTGGCTTAAATTATAAATAATATATAACAAAAACATGTTATTGATATAGGGAGTTTGAGACACATATCAAACTAACATTTCCTGACGTTGTTTCGTCGGATGACGTTTGGAGCAAACATGACAAAAGTTTTACGAAATGGTTCAAAAATGAACTAAGTGATACATTTTATTTAAAATAGACAACTAACACATTACTTATTTAAGAATGAGAAAATTATAACACATTAAAACATTTCTTATTGAATAGGCTTATAGATTGAAGGATCCTTTAATTAAGACTCTAACAATGAGTCCTAGTAACATGGTGAGGACTTAGAGACGATATTCTATCAATGGTTATAAATTTCGTGCTTTTAAGGAGAAGGTTGATGTTCCGAAAGCTACCTTAAGCAATGGGGTTTGTGTAAGTTCCACATAAGGGTTGGACTACTATGGAATTCTAAATGAAGTAATTGAGCTTCCTTATTATACCGGTCAAAGGATTTTATAGAGTCATATTGTTTAAATGTGATTGGTTTGATAATTCTCCACAAGGACTCAATATCCATAAGGTATACGGACTTGTAGATGTAAACCAAGCAAAGAGACTTCATGGACATAATCCTTTTGTGTTAGCCTATCAAGTCGATCAAGTTTGTTATTCTCCTTATCCAACCACTAAGCAAGATAATCAATGGTCTGCGGTTTTTAAAATCAAGGCTAGATCACATGTCGACGCTCCTATTAAAGAAATTGACTTTCAAGAAGAAGTTGTCAATGATCATTCAATTTCACCAATTTTGGTGGAAGACACCGGGAGTGAAAATGAATACGAAGTGGTTATAGAAAGCGGCAAAGAGGATGAAGTTAATGATGAAGAAATATAAGAGGGAGAAGAGTGGGAAAATGAGGAAGAAGTGCACGAAGTCGGAATGCTTTTTTCAGAAGATGAAGCTCTTTTAAATCATAGTGATAGTGATAGTGATGGAGATTAGTTGTAATTTTATTAAGTTTTTTTGGTTAACAATAATGTTAATCCATTTATGTAAAAACTATGATGGTTATTTTGAATTAAGGTTAATTTTAATACAATTCATTGTGTGATTTATTTTTGTTGACTTTCTTGTGTGATTTAGACATGTATTACGTAATTTATGTATCACATATTTGATTAACAATTTGGAATGTTTATAGTTAGTAATTATGGTAGGTAGAAGCATATTTAGACGGATGTTAGGAGGTGGTAGTCGTGGACGACATGACTGGGAGGAGGAGGACCAGAAGGTAGAGCCACAGCCACAGCCAGAGGACATGCGAGTTGTTCTATCACAGGATCCTGCCAGAGGTCATTGGTAAGTAATGCTTTCCCATTTTATTTTTTATTGACTTTCTTGTATATTATTTAAATAATGGCGCATTTCAAAATACTACCCATTATAGTCAAGATTTTTCAAAATCCTACATATTATACTTTGAAAATATAAGTATAGTATGTGATATTTTGAAAAATATCAACTATACACTACTACAAATCCAGGCAACTACAACGCCCCTTTAACAACGTTTATGCACGAAAATCACAATAGACGTTGTAGAATGTATGGCGCGATTTTTACTAAACTTAATTACAACGAGTATGGTTATATAACCGTTGTTATAAGTTTTAACAACGGGTCAAACATGCACAACCGTTGTTAATAATTTGGCGCAAAATTGGCGCAAAGTTAGTGAAAAGTAATCACAACGGTTATTTTTAAACCCGTTGTTAAAACTTATTTGACAACGGTTGTTGATTTACAACCGTTGTTAAAACTTATTTAACAACGGTTGTTGTTTAACAACCGTTGTCAATACTTTCCATACTATAAACCACACAAACACAGATCAGCTACATCCACAAAACACATACATAACCTAACACAAACACAAACACAGACAAACACAAACACAAACACAGCAAACACACTTTCTCATCGTCTCTTTCTCTCTTTCTCATCGTCGCTTTATGATCTCGCCCGTCCTTTGTTGGTTTCATCGTCTCTTACTTTCTCTAATTATCGGGTAAATCTCGCAAATCCTTTGTTGGTTTCATTGTCTTTCATCGTCATTGTTTTCTTTTTTTAATTATTTCATTTGCATGTATATATGATGGGTTTTTATCGATCATTATTATGTTATTATTCGCTTAATTAGCTCGTAAAACAAATTAAATAAAATAAAACAAAGAAGAAGCAAGATGATAGAGAGGAATGCATGATAAACTTAATTAATAATTCATTAATATATATATATATATATATATATATATATATATATATATATATATATATATATATATATATATATATATATATATATATATATATATATATATAAATACATAAATTAAAAAAAGAATTACATTTCTAAAAATGCAATTCTTATATTTTCATAGAGAGTCTTATTCTCTTCTATGATATCCCTCATCTCCTCCTTAGCTATTTGGAGGTTTCGTTCGTGATTGCTATATCGTCATATAGCCGCAACAACCGCTCTGCTCTGTCAAGCCATTTCTTTTGGCGTCCTTGAGTGTGGCTTGAGCATCCACAAGATAGCTCCTAAAACTGTCCTCGATGTGGAGCAACCGGCGGATGAAGCTGTTGTTGTTCTCGGTCATAGTAAGAGTTTTAAGGATGTAATCGTTCATTTTGTTGATGAACTTTGGAGTTGTTTGAAAGATTAATTAGGGTTTGGAGATAGTGAGATAATGGAATGGTGGTTGAGATAATGTATGTATTTATACTAAGTAATGTGTCCGTTGAGTTGTTTTTTAATTATTAATATAATATATGCATGTTTAGGAAGTTGTGCCATAATCATCATATCTCCCTGCTTCAAATCTTATGTAAACCCTTCTCATTCCACATATTGTCCATTCATATGCACAAAGACGGGGATGGCGGTAATAATGCATGCATCGGAATTATAACGGGCCCCGTAATTATGCATGCATCTAGTAATATTTAATTTAATTTTTTTTTATTTTGTAAAAACAAACAACAACGGTTATGTAGAAACAACCCGTTGTCTTTAGTTAATTATAACAACGGTTCTTTGTAAAGTAACCGTTGTAATAACGTTCCCACCAAAATTGAGTCACACTTTCCACAACAGGTTTTTATACTTAAAACCGTTGTTAATAGTTTTAACAACGGGTTGCTTAAGAAAACCAACCGTTGTTAAAACCTTTTACAACGGACGCTTTAACAACGTCCACTATTTTATATAACAACGGTTTTTAACCGTTGTTATAGCCTGTATCTGTAGTAGTGATAATAGGTAATATTTTGCAATTTTTCCTTTAAATAATTTCATTTTTAATGATCTTATCTAATATATGTTATTTCAAGGTGGGAGGACAAGCCGATCCGCGATTATTTGACCAAGTCATTCACTCATACGTACATGGTGTACTTCACCAATTGGTCTGAGGCGACTCATGAGCAGCGAGAGAGGATGTGGCAATATTTTCAGGTTTCGTTAATATGTATTTTTTCTGAAAAATTATTACTCTTTAATAATATAATTAAATTTATTTATCTACTAATAACAATTTATTTTTTGTAATTTCAGGATAGTATTCGGGCCGACCAAGAAGGATATCCCCTTAGAACTGAGTGGGAGACCCGAATCAAGAGGCGGATTACCCAGTGTATCGGCAATGCTGTCATCGCAAAGAAAAAGCCGGAATGGCTTACCGTCACAAATTGGGAGAGATTGAAGAAAAGGCCAATAGAGAATCCCGAATTTGCTAAAAATTGTGAAACAAATAAGGCAAATAGAAGGCCGGGATCGAAAGATGGGAAAGCATTAGCAACTCACACCCTCAGAAGGAAGAATGTAGTTGTGGCTTTTAAGGAATTGGTAAGTGCATTTGAATTCCCAAATTTATAAAATTTCTTATTTCATTTCATAATTTATTTTTAGTGTATTTCATAACTTAGTTTTCTCATAACAAAGAATTAACGATTGTCGATCTTTAATACAGAGTAATATTTTTTTCATATACTTTTTTCAAGGTCCTGAAGCCATACCGTACCACCTCATGGAGAAGTCCAAGAAAGATAAGCATGGCAAATGGATTAACCATCGAGCAGAACAAACCGATGTAAGTTTCTTTAATCGATTTAATTAGAAAAAATAATTTGTACGGCCATTTGTCATGTCAATAGAGGCTAAATTAGCTTTCTTATGTTATTTTATAAATTAGTAAGGTATTATTCAATTTAAATTTTAACTAACACTTTTTTCTTCCTTATTACTTTTTCAGGTTGAGTATCATCGACTAATGAACCAGCCAATGCCCGAGGGGGTGCAACCAGATCCGCACATGTCCTACTATACTGCCGCTGGAGGCTATAATGAGAAGTCGCACGTGTGGGGGTATGGAGTCAGCGGCACCGGAGTTGTGCGATCCTCCCGCTAATAGGATTGGCCGTCACTCAGTTTCTTCCTACTCACCTAGTTTGCTTTCTCGAGTCACAATGGAAAATTCACAATTGCGAGACAAAATAGGTAGGATGGATATGGAAATGATGACCCAGAAGCAGAAAGGAGATAGCATGGAGGCGTTCTTGTATGAGCAATTTGTATGGACTCCCCCCCCCCCTCCCCACGTGCTCAGTTGGCCCGCCTCCTTTTCGTAGAGATGATTTCACAGATGACTGTCATCCATTTGGCGGTCAGCACGTCACCTCGATTAGGTAAATTATTAGTTTCTTAAATAAAACTCAAATCTTGAACCTTGGTAAATTAGATTTGATGAAGTTTATGTAAACCACTAACTTATTTTAAATTTTATTTATAAAAGACAACCTTTATCTCTATGATTCGGTGTTGGTGTTAGTATGAAACGTATTGTTGATTGGTTCCCGCTTTGCGGTGGACTTGAAATAGATTCCCGCTTTGCGGTCGACGGGTTTGTGTGATATATTGCAGGTTTTACTGAAACAATGCTACGTGCATTGTGGCCATCAGCAAACCTACTGGTTTTTTAAAAAATGCTGCTTCACTATGTGACGGATTAGCCGTCACAAATCCGTCACAAGTTTCCTCTATTTGTGATGGATAGTCCGTCACAAGAACTGTTATTTGCGACGGATAATCCGTCACAAGAACAATAATTTGTGACGGATAATCCGTCACAGAAACGAAAATTATGACAGAATATGTGACGGCTAATCCGTCACAAGTTCAGAAATTTGTGACGGCTAATCCGTCACATCCTCTTATTTTGTGACGGGTGACAGGTGTCACGTGAGATAAACTGTGTGACGGATTATCCGTCACAAATCCGTCCCAGATGAATTTGGGACGGATTTGCCATCACAAACCCGCTTTTTGTTTGTCCGTCACTATGCCGTGTTATCTTTGTAGTGTGCAGGATCTTATGGGAACTACCTTGAAGATGAGTACTGCTTTTTATCCTACAACAGATGGGCAGACAGAGAGAACTATCAAGACCTTGGAGGATATGTTGCGAGCTTGTGTGATGGAGTTTGGTGGTAGCTGGGAGGATAGGTTGGATCTGATTGAGTTTTCTAATAACAACAACTATCACACGAGTATTGGGATGGCACCGTTTGAGGCTTTGTATGGGAGGAGGTGTAGGAGCCCGATTTATTGGGATGATAGAGCTGAGGCAGTGGTTTCAGGACCACATATGGTACAAAAGATGATAGAATAGGTTAAGGTGATTAGGCAAAAGATAGAAGCAGCCCAACATCGACAAAAGAGTTATGCGGATCTACATCGGTGTGACAAAGAGTTTCAGGTTGGGGATAAGGTTCTTCTGAAAGTGTCTCCTATGCGTGGGTTATGAGGTTTGGTAAGAAAAGGAATCTGAGCCAAAAGTTCATCGGACCATATGAGATTTTAGACCATGTGGGAGAGGTTGCTTACCGGTTAGCTCTACCAGCAGCTTTGGATATGGTGCATAATGTGTTTTATGTATCTCAGTTACGAAAGTATGTGAGCGATCCTTCACATGTGCTAGAGGCGGATAACATAGAGTTGGATGAGTCCTTGTCTTATCTGGAGGTGTCAAAACAGATTCTTGATCGCAAGGTTCGGAAAACTAGGTCCGGGGAAATGGTGTTGCTTAAGGTCCTATGGTCTAATCATGAGGTTGAGGAAGCTACTTGGGAGGCGGAAGAGGCTATGAGGGAGCGGTATCCGTTTCTTTTTGATCGGGTATGTGTGGTTACGGGGACGTAACCATGTTTCTTTTAAGGGGGTAGGAGATGATCGCATAAGGTTTTGGTGTGGTTTTATCTTAAGTCTTTGCACAGCTAGTAGTTATTTTCAGTCGGGTGGAGTTGTGGTCGGGAGTTTTGTTTTGAGTTTTTAGTTGCGTTGTTGTATCGTGTTTGAGTTAGTATGTTTTGTTGTTTTGAGTATGGGTTGAACTTCGGGGACGAAGTTCCTTTAAAGGAGGGAAGACTGTAATACTACGGTTTTCTATGCTTATGGATACTCTATCGAGTGGGGCTTACTCTGTCGAGTAAGTGAGTTTGGTTACGAAACAGTACACTGTCAGATGGGTACTCGATCGAGTAAGTGTGGCACTCGATCGAGTAAGGGTCACTCGATCGAGTAAGTGACTTACTCGATCGAGTAAGTCGGTTCTGCGGGATATTTTAGCCAAGTTTTGTTAGCAACGCGTGATTGATATTTAAAGCTTTTCGTCAGTTTCTTTATAACTTTTATCTTTTCTAAAAACCTTCCAAGAGAGAAAATAAGTTACGTTACTTTCATCTTCGCGTTGCTATCGAATCCCAAAGGCTAAGGTCGTCAGATCGTCGTGTTCCTTATGTCGTTGAGTTCGTCGCGTCATGGATAACATCCTTGTATAGTTTTTATACCTTTTTGTTGATTTTGTTTAAACCCTAATTGGGTAATTTGGGGGTTTGGAGGTATGATGTTATATTAGATAGTGATTGTATGGTTATGTGATTATAGGAGGTGGTTTCGTAGAGGAGCAATTTTGAGTAGCTGCTTTGTGACGATCTGGTGATTTGCTTTTTCCAGGTAGGGTTTCCCTACTCGATTATTGATTAATGATAGGTCCAAATTATATACATTTTTACCCCAATATTTAGCTCCATTTTATATGTATTATGCACTAACTTTAGTATTAATGAGCTAATATTTGCTTTCTAGTTCCATTTGTATGTTTTGTCATGTTTTGTAGGTACATAAGCTTTTTGGAGCTTAATTCTACAACATTTGCAAGTATTAGAAGCATGAGCTAAGTAGCTAAGCTAAGGAAGAGAATGGACTAGCATGGAGGAGTTACATGGACTAACAATGCCAAAATGATGGAGCAAAATGTTAATGTGCAACAAATACAAATGCAAAGTCAAGCCCATAAATCACAAGTCAACAAAATGCCTTGGATGCTCACACATAGAGATGCTCCCTAAGATGCCAATTTAGAATTTAATAGGATGTTAAAGAGGCAATTTATGCAAAAGCATTGGATTCCACAAGAGATTAATGGAGCATTTATGAAGAAATACCCGAGACTTGGCAACCCCGATCGGGATTGGGTGTCCCCGATTGGGGACGTGTGTTTATCACTTGTTTACGTTACACACCCTACTCCTATATAAAGGGGACTTGACTCGAAGTATTAGACACCATTCACATACACAATTTCTCATAATTCTCTCTAAGTTTAGTAGTTAGATTAGTTTAGTTATTAGCTTAGATTAGTTTTGATTTACTTTATGTTATAAACATTTCAATACAGTTTCCATTCAAGTTATATTCCAAAGTTTCATTTCAAGTTATTTCATTTCAAGTATTGTTCTTCCATTTCTAGTTCATTTCCATATTGCAAGGTAATTTCTATTTACATTTCCATTATGTTTATCATTGCATTTGTCATTAGTTTAGTTTACATTTCCACCATGTTAGAGTAGTTTCTTTTGTCTAGGGAATGAAGGAAGCCATGCATAAAAAGTATTTGTAAAATGTTAAATTAGGTTGGTATAATATTGTCTAATTGTTTCTATCACATGTTTGCATCGTCACGTTTAAGCTTTTTTTAAAGGCCTTATTCATTGATTAAGTTTGTTCATTCGTTCTAAAAGTCAAGAGGCACGGAATTAAATTAGACTAAGCTTATGTAGAAGGACGACCTAGTCATGGACGAGAGTTTCTCTAGGACCCGGTCTATGGTTGACACTAATATCGTAAGGTGGGTGTCTCTAAGCCTAAACAATTAACGATTTATCAACTCCTATGTTTAATTTGAGCATTTACATAATTTGCATGTGTGACCCAACCTCCCTAGATTATTTCTTTATCATTATTATTTTCTTCCATAATCCAACCAACCAATCAACAAACGATAACCGACCTTAAGGTAAAATTCACTCTATAACAACTAATTAACAACTCCCGTGTCTCTGTGGTTCGACCCTTACGTACTACATTCATTTGTTTTTCTAGGGTATAAATATTATCTTTGCATAGGTGTGCGATAGCCTATCAATTACATAGTTGTTGGTGATGGTTGTGTTTATTGTTGATCTTTATGGTATTGGTATTGTGTTGGTGTTGGTGTTGTTGTTGTATAATTGGTTGTGTAATTGTCTGTGGTTCACGAGGCGTGTCCTCTGCTGAGTGGAGACACTTACGGGAGTGACTTTACGCCCTTGATTTGCCCTCTGTGGAAGCCCCCACAGGAGGGGATGTGCACATTAAGGAATATGAGTTCTCTCTCGGAATGATTTCTTCTCTTGATGTTGCAGATGCATCTTGATCTGATTATAGCCACTCCAGGCATCTAGAAAGGTGAGCACTTCATGTCCAGCCGTGGCATCCACCATTGCATCAATATGTGGTAGTGGAAAAGGATCTTTGGGACAAGCTTTATTTAGATCTGTAAAATATACACATACCCTCCATTTTCCATTCTTCTTAGGCACCACTACCACGTTAGAGAGCCAGTCAGAATAGCTGACTTCCCTGATTTTTTCTGCCGCCAGGAGGCTGTCTACTTCCTTGTTGATAACCTCATTCCGCTCTGCCACGAATTTTCTTCTCTTCTGCTGCACTGGGGTACAGCCTGGATTCACGCTTAACTTGTGTGAGATAATAGATGGATCTATGACGACCATATCGTTGTGGGACCAAGCAAAATAGTCCATGTTCTCCCTAAGAAATTGAATTAGTTGATCTCGTAGCTCCTCGGTACAGGTTGCTCCAATCAATACTGCTCTGTCCGGGTGCGCCTCATCCAGGTGGACCTGATCTAATGCCTCTGAGGGTGGCTCCTTGTATCCCTCCGAGGTTCCCCGGTCCTGTAATTGCTATGAGGGAAGCTTAGTTGTGGCTTTCAGGGCTTGCTTATAACAGCTTCTGAATTCCTCACGATCTCCTTTCACTTTGACCACGCCCCACGGAGTTAGAAACTTGAGACACTGATGGTACGTTGAAGGGATCGCCTTCATTTTATGCAGCCATGGTCTCCCCAAGATAACGTTGTAAGTGGCTGGACCCTCGATGACTAGGTACCTCACTAATTTGTTGACTCCTTCAATATAAGTTGGAATGGTTATCTCGCCCACTGAATGTGCGGTCTCACCACTGAATCCCACTAGTGGCACAGATTTCTTTATCAGGTTTTCTTTGTTGAAGCCCATTACTTTGAGAGTTTCAAACATGATGAGGTTCACGGAGCTTCCGGTGTCTACCAACACCTTTTGCACGTTGCAATTCCCAATAGATAACGTTATGGTGAGGGCGTCGTGGTGCTGTTCTGCCTCGTTTCCTGCATCAGCTTCGTCGAATGTAACCATAGGTAAGTCACTCTGACTCACTCTACATGATGTTTCTGGGTGGTCTATCTCCTTTGCCTTCGGTAGCTCGCCTCTTGGCTGCAGAGTAGGTTAACCCTGACAACTCGCATCCACCTGTTATCACGTTAATGATTTTGGTGCATATAGATGGAGCAGAGGGGAACACCTGGTTTGATGTCTTCCTCTTATCCTGCATACCCCCATGTGATAACAGGTGGTCCAGATTCCCTTTTTGCACCTGAAATTTTACCTCTTTCCGCAGCCTGAAACAATCTTTTGTTCGGTGTCCTATATCCTGGTGCCACTCACACCTCTTACTGCGATCCCTGTCGTCGTTAGGTCTGTCTTGCGTAGGTGGCTTAGGCCATCTTACCTGGTCACCCAAATCCTTCAATGCACTTAACAAACCTTCCATTCCTGTGTTGAACCCATACTCGGCTAACCTGGGGGGATATTGCGAGTCTTCCACTTATTGCGATTTCTCTACCACTTTGACGATGTTGGGCCTGCTGTATGGCCTGGCTCTCTCGTCCTTCTTCTCTGTTGGAATCTTCCTACTTGTTTTATCGAAAGTTACCGTTCCTTTTCTAGATAGTATATCTTCTTCCAACCTTAATGCCGCTGTTGCACGCTGCTGAACTTCCTCGAATCTCTCACAGGAATGCATCTAATTCCTTGTATAGATCTGATTCCTTATCTAAGCCCTGTCTGAAGGGCATTAATTGCCCTGGAAGTGTCACATCCCCGCATGACAACCTTTTCTGTACTGAACCTGGTAACCTAGTCCTTGACTAATTTCCCAATTTCTTAAACGATCCTGTAAAGATCACGTGGCTGCTTTAGAGTCCTCCGGCTGCTGGCAAATTGCTGGTTGAATGTGTTGACCAGGTCAGCAAATGAGGATATAAATTTGTTGGGTAGACTAACAAACCATTGTAATGCTGCCCCCGATAAGGTTGATCTGAATCCCTTACACATAAACGCCTCTTTTGAGACTCCCGCTGCTGTAGTCACCATCATCTTCTGCTTATACTGGCTAATGTGATCACAAGGGTCTGTGGTCCCATCAAAGAGAGTCATTGTTAGGACACTGAATCCTTTTGGCAAAGTTACAACAACTATAGCGTCGGTGAAGGGCGAATCAGCGTAGCTATCTGGCGTTGCCATATCCATGGGTGGAGGCATTCCTGGGACTCTCCGAAGGAGGCTGCGTCGTTCCTGGTTGATGTGACTCATATTTGAGCACATTTAGTCCCCAAATTAATCTCGTTCCTATGCTTTGTAGCACTTATTTGAGTCATTTACTATCTTTAGTTTCCCATTTTGCATATTCTTTTATGGTTTTGTCTCCTTGGTAGGAAAGGATTGCTAACCTTGCATTTATGAGGCGAAATGGAGCTAAATGGATCGCATCCAATGACCAAGCATCAAAGAGAAGACCGACACTAGAGGCCTAATTAGATAATAAAGTGAAATGGGCAATGATGAAAGGATCCTTGCATCCCCGACATGATGCTTGCGGATCGTTAAGGAGCAAAAGCAGAGAAGCTCTCTGTCCAGGAAACCGAGCGGATCAAGCACGATCCGAGCATCTAAGAACACCAGGAACCGAGCATCTTGTTCCCAGGACGAGCGGCCTGTGCAGCAATGATCCGGGCGTTCCCACCAGGATTCGAGCGGATCATAAGGCAGAACAGCCCGTGCCATACCACGAAACGAGCGGACCGAGGCAGGACTAGCAAGGAGGATCTGCTCATTTCCCTCGGGAGTAGCATTTCCTCAACTTTTCTTAGGGTCTTAATAGTCATTTAAGCCCTTAGTAACCCTAATCCTTGTACCTAATCTTTAGTATAAATACCCCTTGTACTAACTAGATTAGAACAATCTCTCTTAATCATATCTTAACCATCTCTTAATCAAGTTGTAATCCTCTCTTAATCTCATCTTAATTAGTCTTAATTTAGTTGTAATACATTTCTCAATATTAATCACATCTTAATCTTTCCTTAATTTCTCTATTGTTCTTCCTTTATTTTGGGTAATTAGAAGTGAAGAGTCTATTAATACAAAATACTCAAGAGGGGGTGAATTGAGGATTTAAAACTTTTTAAAGCTTTTTCGAATGTGCGTATGTAATTGATTATTTAAAGTTTATTGATTAAACTTTAACTAACCAACTAACGATTGTAAGCAAAATAAACGAAACAAACGAAAGAAGAAGAGACACACGGATTTTTGAAGTGGTTCAGTTTCACAAGTCGAAACCTACGTCCACTATTCTCGATTAATAAATTTAGTACCTTTCTACGGATTACAAATTTACTAACCCAAATCGTACAACTAACTCTAGCTGTAACTCAATGAGTACCGTTAAATACTCGAGTGACTAACTTACGCTAATAAGAAAGCACTAATGATTCTAACAAAGGTTCACGTTAATGAACAAGTTAAGAAATCAACTAAGCACTAATATCTTATAACGATAAACGAAGAACAGGTATGCGAGTTTTATGACACACGACCTTTCAAAATTGCAAATTGGTTTTTCTGCTTAAAACACACGGTTTGCTTTTTTAAATATGAAAACAATTTTTATGCTTAAGGTCTCTAACTTAGATGTTGTAAATAGAAAAGTATTTATAGGTAAGAAAGAGGTAGGCTACACGGTTTCTATACGAACCCTAATAGCCGAAATAATAAAATATAATTACAAATTATATCTTCTTATTATCTCTTTCCTAAAAGCCTTAAAAGATAATAAAGAATATTCTAAAGATAGAATATAATCTTTCTAAATATTATCTTTACTATAAATTCTAAGATTATGATAAGATTTCCTAAAGCAAGAATATCTTTTACCATAAATGAATATATTAAGTAAGATATATAAGATATATAAAGATCTTATTATAGACTAAAATGTTTACCTAATATCTCTTAGGTAACACGGCATATCACGGCTCATATGCTCGTGAATCATGCAAACCCTAATCTTAATATAATTAGAATTTAGGTTTTAAAGAGAGGCTATATGGAAACCCTAATTAGTAGTAAAGTCCAACTCATAAGTTGATCCATCATACCCACCAACTAACGTTTACCATAAAACCGGACTCCTCACTAAACCGGGCTTTATAAAATAAATACTTTCATTAAAACATTTAAGATAAACTTTAAACAATAATAAAACGATTTTCGAAAAGTCTATTAGTCGTGTATAAAAACTCAGCACTTCAATGTTATAGTAGAAGAGCTATAACATTGAGCTCTTTAACTAATAAGGTTATAGCTGCAAAGCTATAACTTTACTAATCAAGAACCTCATTCTTGATTACCATTATAAGATAATCACCTATACTATTCTAATCTTCAAGGAGATCTTCAAGTATAGGTTACGTCATCATCCAAGCTTGATAAATCTTTAGACGAACTTCGTCTTCACATGATACTTGAATGAATCTTGAATTTGTTTGATCTTGAACGAAGGCTTGAACTTCTCATGCAATTGTCACAATCCTCTTTGTTAATCGTAATAGGTTAGTTCTAAGATACTTAACAAACGATTACACGCAACAAGTATATAAAATGTAAAACATCTTGACATCATCAAAACATAAACATATAAGCTATATGGTCCAATAAATTCCCCCTTTTTGATGATGGCAAGTCTCCTAAAATTGTGACTAATTAAAAGGTTCCCCCTCAATATAATACCGTTATCTTGATAATAAAGATTAACGCAAGATCAAGACAAATTTATCAAAACCGAAACTTTAAGGACTATAAGTGACAATTGGTCTTGACAAGGAGCAAGCTTAGGTAGATGCATACTATAGACGTTCTTTCCCCCTCTTGACATCATCGAAAAGTTAAGAACAAATCAAAAATGACTAGAATAATATAAGACGAGACAAGAGATAAAAACGTCATAAGAAATAATAATAACACGCAAAATTAGAAGCATCCAAAAGATAATTAGCATACAAACTAAGAATTAAACATGTTTAAAGCCAAAGTCGTCCGTATGAACACATGTCTAATAAAACACTTGGGCCATAACCTCAAGTGCATTGCCAAAATGGGCCGAATAAGAGTTTCTGTAACACACCATTAAGAAAAATCAAAGAAAAGCTAATTAAGGGAAGGGCTAATGAGGGTAGGACGAGAGAAAATCAGATGTTGCGGGTCTTATACGGGTTCACGTAGTCGGGTCTAGTACGGTGCTCCAAAGCATCCAGACGGTCAAACGAGCTCCGAACCAACTGTGAAAGAGTACCAATGCTCCTCTCAAAATTAAGCACCTTCAAGGAAAGAGCCTTTGTAGCTTCCAACGTGAGAGCTTGATCACCCGCCATCGCTTTCCCGTGCATCACCAAAGCACCACCCTGACTTGTAAGGAAAGTGAGACGATCACCGTGTGGGAACACTTCCCCACGAATAGCCTTCAACTCCCTTTCAAAACCCGCTAACCTCTTGTCGACATCCTCCATCCACGAATACACCCGACTAGCATCCAAACCCGAGTCTAAAGACCGAGATGGTCCAACCCGTGACAATGCCGTAGCCAAACTAGTCGAATGCTCCTCGAATTTCTCCATTAAACCATTCATAAATCCCTCCAACTTCGACTCCATAGCTCCTAAACCCGAATCAACCGGGGCTTTCTCAACATCCTTTGCAAGAATCAACTCGGGTCCATCAACAACAAGACCCATGAGCTTGATCAATTTGTCACACATACAATCCCGAGCACTAACACCGTAACTTTCAGGCCCTACCACTCTCTTAATTTCCAACAAACGGGATATCCACATACCATACGGCAAATCGATTGTAGTGCTCAACTTATCCTTAGTGACCATAAGACTAGTCTGAATGATACGATGCAAAACGACACTACCCAAATTCACCTTCTGACCTTCCAACCAAGAATAAACCATTATTGCTTCATAACTTGACACCTTATCACGGCCTCCTCTCCTCGGCACCACTGTGTTCCACAAAAAATTTAAGAGGAACTTGATTTTAGCCGAGAGAGGTCGAACCACGATATTGACACCCTCCGTCATCTCCTCAAAATACTTCTTTACTAACAACTCCTTCTCACTCACAACATTAGACCACTCAAGACTCGGATTTAATTCGATTCCTTCATCGGGAACCGAAAAAGCAGAGCAAAAATCCGAAACAGAGACTGTAACATCGACTCCATTAACAACCGCATGCAAGACACCTTTCTTGATTGACACACTAGCAAAGAATTGTACCACCTCAACCGGGTATAGAGGACCCGGAAACTGACTAATGTGCCTCCACCCTTGAAAATCAAGAAAATTAACAAAGAAAGTAAGAGCGGGTACACTAACCAACCAAGATTTCGGATAGTACTGACCACCATGAATGGAATACCTCAAAACTCGATTAACTAAGATGCTTTCATCATGAGTAAGCCGAACACGATTCAACCCTTCCTTTATCGCGGCTTTCGAAGCATCCCTAAGAAGAGTACGAGTAACACCATTCTGATCTATCACCTCGGGTTCCTCCACAATAGCTTCACTATCATCAACAACAACTTTATTTTTACCCTTGAAAAGACGGCGTCTTTTGCCTTCGGAAACCGATTCGTCCCGACTACGAAACAGGGGTGAGTTTGAGTTTGGTTGTGGTGAAGAATGATTCATGGAATGAGGATCATGTGGTGGTAAAGGTGATGTTTGGTTAGGAAAGGGACGGTTTTGGTGGTGACGGGTTGAGGATCGGGTGTTTTTTGCATGAGATAGATGCATGATGATGGTGATTTGTTGAAAAAGGGGATGATGGTGATGGTTTGAGTAAAGGAAAAGAGGTGTAATGATGGTAAAAAAAATTGGAAGAAGAAAAGTAGGCAAGTGGGGGATGGGTGGACGGGTAACACGCAAGGGTAGATATAGGTGTAGGTTTTAGGGTTAACAAGTGGAGGTGAAATATGGTAAGTGTCTTTAATTAGAAATAGGAAAGTGATAAGTATGGAAATTTATGGTGATAAGACATGAATTAGGAAGTTGGTTTGATATAGGAAATTTGAGCCGTGTACTTGTGAGCTTTATTTGAGAGATTTTTGTGTTTTGGAAAGATAAAAAAGATATGGTGTGTTTTATTTATTGTGATAAGAATAAGTTTGTATATCAATTAAATTCTAAATAACAAATAGAATCTTATGATAAAAATATTCCTATAACGAAATTATTCATGCAACGCAATATACGGACACAGTCATACAATCTTAACTTAGCTAGTTAGTCATAAAAAGATTGAACAAATATAGAAGCTTAGGTACCACTGATTAAACCAATTTCCAACCGTAAAGTCTCAAATCGTTCTCTAGCTAAAGATTTTATCAAAATGTCTGCCCATTGTTTTTCAGTACTACAAAATTCAAGTTTTATATTCCCCTTCTCAACATGGTCTCTAATAAAACGGTGTCTTATTTCAATATGCTTGGTACGTGAATGTTGTGCGGGATTTTTAGAAATAATTATCGCACTAGTATTATCACATAAGATAGGAATACATCCTACGTCAATACCATAATCACGTAATTGTTGCTTAAGCCATAAAAGTTGAGTACATACCAGTCCTGCAGCAATATATTCGGCTTCAGCAGTTGAGAGAGCAACTGAATTTTGTTTCTTCGAACCCCACGTGATGATACACGGTCCAACAAACGTGGCGATGCCTGATGTGCTTTTTCTGTCTAGAGAACATCCTGCGTAGTCGGCATCAGAATAACCGACTAGGTCAAAATTGCATTCCATTGGATACCATAGGTATAAGTTGGCCGTTCCAATCAAATAACGTAAAATCCGTTTTACGGCCGTCATATGCGATTCTTTGGGAGATGATTGATATCTCGCACAAACGCATACGCTAAACATAATATCGGGTCTACTTGCGGTCAAATATAACAGTGACCCAATCATCCCACGGTAAGTAGTTTCATCAACTGATTTACCGTTTTCATCCAATGTCAATTTCTTGTTTTCGACCATTGGAGTAGGCATAGCGTGTGAGTTTTCCATTCCGAATTTTCGAATAACCTCTTTGATATATTTCTGTTGATGGATCTTAATGCCTTCGTCTGTTTGTTGTATTTGCAGACCTAGGAAGAATTTCAATTCTCCCATCATACTCATCTCGAACTCGGAAGTCATCAACTCAGAAAAATATTTGCATAAACTTCGGTTGGTCGATCCAAAGATAATATCATCGACGTATATTTGAACAACCAAAAGGTCCGAACCCTCAGTTTTCAGAAATAGGGTTTTGTCGACGGATCCTCTACTAAATCCACTGTCAAGTAGAAACTTAGATAATCTGTCATACCAAGCCCTAGGTGCTTCCTTCAATCTGTATAGGGCTTTATCTAATTTGAAAACGTGATCCTCAAATTTGATATTCTTAAACCCAGGGGGTTGTTCAACGAACACTTCCTCTTGTAAATATCCATTCAAGAATGCCGTCTTGACGTCCATCTGGAAGAGCTTCATTCCCTTGTGTGCAGCGAATGCTATCAGAAGTCTAATAGCTTCAAGACGAGCAACAGGTGCGAAAGTCTCGTCATAGTCTATTCCTTCTTGTTGATTACACCCTTGGACCACCAATCTTGCTTTGTTTCTGACAATGACTCCGGCATCATCTAATTTGTTCCTGAAGACCCACCGAGTTCCAATGATTGTACGATCTTTTGGTCTAGGAACTAAATGCCAAACCTTGTTTCTTTCGAACTGTTGAAGCTCTTCTTGCATAGCTATAATCCAATCTGATTCAGCGAGAGCTTCATTGATGTTCTTTGGTTCGATCATGGACAGAAAAGAGTAGAAAGAGCAGAAGTTGTTTAAGGAACGTCTCGTTTGAACACCCTTCTTAATATTCCCAAGAATATTGTCCATGGGGTGTGAGTTCTTGTATTTCCACTTCGTCGAAGTGCATGGTTCTTCCTCGTTATTTGAGCTTGACCCAACTTCATTTGGTTTGGAATTAGAGAGAGTTCCCCCTGAATCCAATTCGGGTGTCGTATTTGAGCCAATTATAACCTCGGACTCTACACCTTGATTTGGATTCAATGTTACAGTAACATCATCTATAACATTGGTTTGGGGGTTCTTATCTTGAGTCAATGTTATAGTATCATCAACTATAACTTTGCCTTTCTCCTTTTTATCTTTTGAGGAACGATCAAGTTCATCGTTTATTCCCTCAATCTCATTATCCTCTAATTCCAAATCCGGGGGATCATCTCTTGAGAGACGAAAGTCGGGTTCATCCAAGTCTTCTTCCTCATCCTGTAAAGGCTTATCGAACACGTTATCTTCATCAAAGATAATGTGGACACTTTCTTCAATACAAAGAGTTCTCTTATTGAAAACTTTATAAGCCTTGATATGATCTGAGTATCCTATAAAAATCGCCTCGTCACTCCTAGGGTCGAATTTACTTAAACGGTTCTTACCGTTATTATGTACAAAACATTTACTCCCAAAACAGCGAAGATGGGAGATATTAGGTTTTCGACCTCTAAGAAGTTCGTAGGGGGTTTTCTTGAGGATAGGTCGGATCATAGCACGATTATGGATGTAGCAAGAAGTACTTATGGCTTCGGCCCAAAAGTTACGAGGTAAACCACTACACAAAAGCATTGTACGTGCCATATCTTCTAAGGTTCTATTCATACGTTCAACAACACCGTTTTGTTGCGGAGTTCTTGGTGCAGAAAAGTTATGCCCTACACCATTAACTCTACAATATTCTATGAAAGTTTGATTGTCAAATTCGGTGCCATGATCCGTACGAATAGATACGAGATTAGTCTTATATTTGTTTTGAACACGTTTCATAAGACAATCAAATTCATCAAAAGTTTCGTCTTTTGAATGAAGAAAGATAGGCCATACATACCTTGAGTAGTCATCTACAAGAACAAAGACGTACCTGGATCCTCCTCTACTTCTTACCTTCATTGGTCCACATAAATCCATGTGCACTAATTCCAAGGCTTGATTTGTGCTTACTACTCTTTTCGGTTTAAACGATGATCTTACTTGTTTGCACCTTGCACACGTGTCACACATCTTTTCTTGGTCGAACTTGATTTTAGGTAACCCTTCCACCAAGTCCCACTTCTTGAGCTTGTTCAAGGTTAGTGAGCTGATGTGACCAAACCGTTTATGCCATAAACAAGGATCATCAAGTGTAACTTTCATGCATGAAAAAGAGTTAGTAGGCACAACATTTAAATCTACCATATACACATTCCTTTTCCGGTGGCCTTCAAGAATAACGTTGCTAGTTCCTTCAATAATAATGCGACAACTATCAGTATGAAAAACTACTTTGTTACCTTTGTCGCATAGTTGAGATATGCTTAGCAAATTGTGTTTTAGACCATCCACGAGGTAAACGTCACTGATTGCGTGAGACTTAGAGATTCCGATTTTGCCAACGCCGATAACTTTTCCCTTTTTGTTGTCCCCGAACGTCACTTTTCCTCCGTTGAAAGGCTTGAGTGAAAGAAACAGATTTTTATCTCCGGTCATGTGTCTTGAACATCCACTGTCAAGATACCATTGACTGTTTTCTTTCACTTCTTCCTGCAGAAAAGATTAGATACAGTTTTTAGGTACCCAAGCTAAGTTGGGTCCCTTATGATTAGTTACTCTATAAACTAGATCCTTTCGAATCCACACTTGTCTAATGATCGTTTTTCTAACCCTTGGTTTATTTGACTTGGGAGGAGTTCTAGGGTTAGGGTTTTCTCTAGGTCTAGGAATTTTTCTAGGTCTCTCTTGGCTATTTGCCTTGTGAATAGGTTTACTAGATTGAGATCTACAAGGGTTTTGTGAAGTGCTAGGTTTCTTAGAGTAGTCAAAGGCCATGTCATAGAACCAACGAAATTTATTGTTTCTTTCTTCGTTAGGTTCGTTAGTGGGGATTTCCATATCCTCGACAACTGTGTCAACAGTTTTGGCATGTTCGGCATTTTTTCGTAAGTCATGAGCCTTTTTGACACAATTGATTTGGATATGACCCGTATGACCACAGTAATTGCAAATCAAATATTCAGGAAGATCAGCATACTTCCTTTTTCTGAAATCAAAATCCGAAGGTGTTGATTTGCATTTAGAGTGATCTCTATGGCTGTAGCACTCATGTCCTAACCCCATTTTCATATTATTGTCAGATTGTTCGGTTAGGAAGTTTAGGACTTTTGTGCTACCTTCCCACTTGTCATGGACCTTTCTAGCGTGTAGAAGAAGGTCTTTTAGGGTTTTAATTTCCTCTTGCATTTCGTGTGATCTACGTCATTGTCCTTTTTAAAGTTATCACGAAAGTCTTGGAATCGTTTATTAACAATGAACACAACATCGGTGTGGTGTTTCTTAACATTAATCACATCGGTCTTTAATTCTTTCAATTGCTTTGAAAGAGAATCTATCTCTTTCTTTTGATCTAAGATCACTTCTTCATTAGATGTGACCTTAGTTTCCAAAAGTTCTTTGACTTTTCTAAGTTCTAAAGTTATAGCTTCATTAGCTATAACTTTGGCTTGAAGGTGCTTGATGTTAAGCTTTAGGTCGAAAGTTATAGCTTCATTAGCCATAACTTTAGACTCTAATTCCTTCTTTTCGGCCATAGTAGAATCCAATGCTGTAGCTTTCTCAGCTATAACTTTAGATTTCAACTTCTTAGCTTTAGTCTTGAGAGTATGATTCTCTTCGGCGATTTCGAGAATTTGTTCCTTTAGATCTTTCAATTCCAAATCCTGTTCGTGACACTTATCAAGAGATTGTTCAAAGAATTCAATTAAAGCACTTTTAGACAATTTCCTAACACGTTTTTTAAGCTCAAGGTAACTTACCTCTTCATCGTCGTCTTCGTCTGATTCTCAAAGAAAGCAATAGTTTGAATGAGAATTTGTGCTTTCATCGTCACTGTCGGAGATTAGGTCAAGACTCACACTGCTGAGACAAAGATTTGCAACTTCGTCGTCTTCAGATTCCTCGTCATCTTCTGAATCAAGGTCTCCCCAACACGAAGCCATCATAACTTGCTTGAATTCTCTCTTTGTCTTCTCACGTTTTGTCTTGTCCTTTATCTTCTCCCATGTTGGACAATCTTTGATCATATGACCAGATTCTCCACACTTGAAGCAACCTCTATTTGCGAAGGACGACTTCGAGTCATTAACCTTTTTGTTGAATGACTTGTTGTTATTGTTGTTATAGGATGATTTTGTTTGTTTATTTCGGAAAATCCGATTTTTAAAACGTCGTGCAAACAAGACAGTTTCATCCTCTAGGTCAGAGTCCACTTCTTCGCTCTTTAAGGCCATACTCTTATTGCGACTTGGTTCAGCGTCGTCTTTGTTAAGAGTAATTTCATGGGCCATGAGAGCACCAATGAGTTCTTGATAGGAAAGGGTTTCAAGATCTCGTGATTCCTCCATTGCAGTGACCTTAGCACGCCACTTCTTAGTAAGGCTCCTAAGAACCTTTCTAGCAATGTCCTCGGTACAAAATTTCCTACCTAGGTTTTTTAGTTCATTTATGATGCTTGAAAACCTTGCGGACATACTATCTAGAGACTCATTAGGCTCCATGATGAATAGCTCATATTTTTGCATAAGCAAATCAATTCGGTGCTTCCTAACAATGGAAGTACCTTCATAAGCTAATTCGAGCCCATCCCATATCTCCTTGGCCGTGGAGCATGAAGAGAACCGATCAAACTCAGTAGAAGTCATTCCGTTTTGCAGAAGACTTATTGCTTTGGAGTTCTTTTCGGCCTTCTTGTAGTCGGCCTCGACATAGTCCTCTTCTTTCTTTTCATAGGTAGTGCCTTCCTCGGATGCAACAAGGATTTTGTGCGGTCCGTTTTGAATAATCCTCCAGCACTCCCAATCGTGTCCTTTCACATAGTGAGTCATCATGTTTTTCCACAATCCGTAATTCTTCCCATCAAAGACGGGACACTTGAGATATTTGGAATCCATTTATCACGTGATAGGCAGCGGAATATAAAACGATAAGATAAATGAAAAACAAAATAGATCAGCCTCTTTGCGGTTAGGCAATCAAGAGCTCGAGGCTCTGATACCAATTGAAGAGTCTATTGATCCAAAATACTCAAGAGGGGGGGGGGGGTGAATTGAGGATTTAAAACTTTTTAAAGCTTTTTCGAATGTGCGTATGTAATTGATTATTTAAAGTTTATTGATTAAACTTTAACTAACCAACTAACGATAGTAAGCAAAATAAACGAAACAAACGAAAGAAGAAGAGACACACGGAGTTTTGAAGTGGTTCAGTTTCACAAGTCGAAACCTATGTCCACTATTCTCGATTAATAAATTTAGCACCTTTCTACGGATTACAAATTTACTAACCCAACTCGTACAACTAACTCTAGCTGTAACTCAATGAGTACCGTTAAATACTCGAGTGACTAACTTACGCTAATAAGAAAGCACTAATGATTCTAACAAAGGTTCACGTTAATGAACAAGTTAAGAAATCAACTAAGCACTATTATCTTATAACGATAAACGAAGAACGGGTATGCGAGTTTTATGACACACGACCTTTCAAAATTGCAAATTGGTTTTCCTGCTTAAAACACACGGTTTGCTTTTTTAAATATGAAAACAATTTTTATGCTTAAGGTCTCTAACTTAGATGTTGTAAATAGCAAAGTATTTATAGGTAAGAAAGAGGTAGGCTACACGGTTTCTATACGGACCCTAATAGCAGAAATAATAAAATATAATTACAAATTATATCTTCTTATTATCTCTTTCCTAAAAGCCTTAAAAGATAATAAAGAATATTCTAAAGATAGAATATAATCTTTCTAAATATAATCTTTACTATAAATTCTAAGATTATGATAAGATTTCCTAAAACAAGAATATCTTTTACCATAAATGAATATATTAAGTAAGATATATAAGATATGTAAAGATATTATTATAGAATAAAATCTTTACCTAATATCTCTTAGGTAACACGGCATATCACGGCTCATATGCTCGTGAATCATGCAAACCCTAATCTTAATATAATTAGAATTTAGGTTTTAAAGAGAGGCTATATGGAAACCCTAATTAGTAGTAAAGTCCAACTCATAAGTTGATCCATCATACCCACCAACTAACGTTTACCATAAAACCGGACTCCTCACTAAACCGGGCTTTATAAATGATGCGATACCGCTAAGTGTTCACAAATTAAGATGTGGTCGTTGGTCACGGTCGAATCAAAACACAATTTATAGCTCCACAAGCAACTCTACAATTAGTAAAGAGGCAAGTAAAGGTCGGATCGCAAGGGACGGGAGTTGAAATGAGATTTCTATTGTAACTAGTGGTGTCTAAGGGGTGTCACAAATTGGGTTGATGTAGAAGGTTACTAAACTAAAAAAGCAATGAAAACAAAACAAGCAAGATGAATTAAGGGGTGTAAACAATTGATTAAAGGCACTAGGGTGTCATGGGATCATAGGGGAATCATGGGATATGATCATACAAACATGTTCTCAAATTATAAGCAAGCAATTATTGTTGTGATGGATTGAGTTGGGTTATATCTTACAATCCTAGGAAAGTTTGGGTCCCGGAGCCGAATCGATTAGATTGTACAACACCTACAAGTCGACTTAATCTTCCCTACTCAACAACATGCATGGTCTAATGAGACTCGAGTTGGGTTATGTCTTACAAGTCTCATTGAAAAGATAGGAGATGATAGTAAATGCAAGGATTCATAGGCTTAGCATTTCATCAAATATAACATGTGCATGAGTTGAGATCAAAACAAGCAAGCAAATAAAACATGAAAGCATATTAATTTAAGCATGAATCATTCCCCATGTTGGTTTCCCCTAATCACCCATTAACCCTAGCTAAGAGACTACTCACTCATTATCATGTTGAACATGCTAGCAAGGTTGTCAATCATACTAACAAAGTGAAACATGATGAACAAATAAAAGTAATTAGCGATAATTAAAAAGGGATTAAGAGATTATACCTACTAATGATTCCAATAATAAAGCAAGAATAATAGAAGTACTTGAATGCTTGATTGAGAGGTTGTCAATCTCCCAACAATAACCCAAATAATCTTCAATTACCCAAAATAAAGGATGAACAAAAGAGAGATTGAAGAACTAAAACTTGGATTAAAACTTGATTAATACTTGATTACAATATTAAAGAGAGATTTGATTGATATTAACTACACTAATTATTGATAAGAAGAACATGCTCCTCTAATTAGACTAATGGGGTATTTATAGTGAAAATTAGGGAGGATGCATTAGGGTTAACTAAGGGCTAAACTAGTAATTACACTTTTTAAGTTGAGCAAGGAGACTCCGGTATTTTCTGAGAGAAGGGCTTCTTTCTTTCGTAGCTTGGAGAAGTAATCCGTGCTGTGCTAGAATCCGGGCGGAATAGGGTCGGGACGGGCGGATTCTGGCGTTGGAATCCGAGCGGATTCAGGGGAATCCGGGCGGATTGGTGAGGAGGAATCCGAGCGGATTGTGGCAAAGCCGCTCGGATTGTGCTGCTGCGGGACGGACGGATTGGTGACAATCCGCTTGGATTGTCAGTCAGCAACAATTCTTCTTCTTTTCTTCCCTTTTCTTCATAAATTCCTTGGGGATTTCCTTGGGGACTCAAGGATCTTTTCTCAACATTGCTCTTTTACTATAATATGTACAAAGGCCTTCTAATCTCGTCTCTCCTTGATGCTTGGTCATTGAATTCGATCAATTTAGTCTCGTTTTGCCATGAAAATGCAAGATTCTTACTCCTTTCCTACCAAGGGATCAAAATCTCAAAGAATATGCAAAACAAAGAACTAAAGATAAGAAATGACCCAAATAGGCACTAAAAAGCATGGGAACAAGGCTAATTCGGGGGCTAAATATGCGCCAATTATGGTCACATCAATAAAATAAATACTTTCATTAAAACATTTAAGATAAACTTTAAACAATAATAAAACGATTTTCGAAAAGTTTATTAGTCGTGTATAAAAACTCAGCACTTCAATGTTATAGTAGAAGAGCTATAACATTGAGCTCTTTAACTAATAAGGTTATAGTTGCAAAGCTATAACTTTACTAATCAAGAACCTCATTCTTGATTACCATTATAAGATAATCACCTATACTATTCTAATCTTCAAGGAGATCTTCAAGTATAGGTTACGTCATCATCCAAGCTTGATAAATCTTTAGACGAACTTCGTCTTCACATGATACTTGAATGAATCTTGAATTTGTTTGATCTTGAACGAAGGCTTGAACTTCTCATGCAATTGTCACAATCCTCTTTGTTGCTCGTAATAGGTTAGTTCTAAGATACTTAACAAACGATTACATGCAACAAGTATATAAAATGTAAAACATCTTGACATCATCAAAACATAAACATATAAGCTATATGGTCCAACAAGAAGATTATTTGGGTTTATTTGGAGGATTGACAACCTTCCATCAATCATCAAGTACTTCTATTATTCTTTGCTTTATTATTTAGATTCATCTTCATTGGTATAATTCTCTCTTAATCTTGTTTAGTTATTGTTAATCACTTTTATTTATTCATCATGTTTTTCTTTGTTAGTATGATTGACAACCTTATTAGCATGCTAAACTTGATCATGAGTGAGTAGTTTCCTTAGCTAGGGTTAATGGGGAATTAGGGGAAACAAACATGGGGATTGATCTATGTTTAATTTAATATGTTTTCATAATTAATTTGTTTGCTTGTTGTGATTTCAACCTATGCACATGTTATGTTTGATGAAATGCGAGCCTATGAATCCTTGCATTTTTTGATCCATCACCTATCTATTCAATGAGGCTTGTAAGCTTATAAACCAACTCGAGCCTCATTAGACCATGCATAAAGTTGAATTGGAAGGATTAAGTCGACTTGTAGATGTTGTATAATCTAATCGATTCGGCTCCGGACCCAAACCTTCTTTAGGATTGTAAGATATACACTAACTCGATCCCATCACAACAATAAGTGCTTGCTATATAATTGAGAACATGTTTGTATGATCAACTCCCATGAATCCCCTATGAACCCATGACACCCTAGTGCCTTTAATCAATTGTTTACAACCCCTCAATTACTTTACTTTGTTTTTATTCATCTGGTTGATTAGTTTAGTTTATCTCCTACCTCAACCCAAATTGTGACACCCTTAGACATAGCTACTTGCAATTGAGAATCCTACATCAATACCCGTCCCTTGGGATCCGACCTTTACTTACCTCTTTACTAAGACTAGTTTGTGAAGTTATAAATATTGCTTTGGTTGGTAGCTTTTGACGACGAGTTTAAACCCACACCAAAAATGGCGCCGTTGCCGGGGACGGTGTTAAATTGATTTGATTTTCATTAATTGTTTTTAGTTGTGTCTTTCTTTACCTTGGGGAAGTAAAACTTCTCAAGGTTGTTCTAATTGTTTTCGAGTTGTTTGATATTTTGCATGACTAGGAGATCACAAGGTAATCCATTACCTATTGATCTTGAAATTGAAAGAACCTTAACCAACAATAGAAGAGTTGCTAGAGGTACTCCAAGAGTTGTAGGTATTGGAGAGATTGTGGACATTCAACCAAATAACATTGAGTTTACCAACCCTTTTGCAAGAGAAGGAGAGGACAACCCAATAAAAAACCCACCACAAAATCAAACCATAATGCCTAAATTTTCATCACATTCTGTACCAACCGAGGAGAACCTACCAAATGGTACTCCTACACCACCACATTTAACCGGTACTTTCATTGCCAAATCCGCATTCATACAACTAGTTGAGAGAAGTCAATTTGGAGGGATGTCTAGTGAAGACCCTCATTCAAATATGGAGACTTTTTGTGACTATTGTGATGCGATTTCTCAAACCGGAGTTACTCAAGACCAAATCCGATGGGTATTATTTCCTTTTTCTTTGATTGGTACCGCAAAGAAATGGTTGAAGGGCCTAGACAAGGCTACCCTTGGTATTGACTCATGGAATAAGTAGGCACTTGCTTTCTACAAGAAATTCTATCCTCCGGAGAAGACTAACATGTTGAGAGCCCAAATCACCGGGTTCAAGCAAAGAGATGAGGAATCATTGTATGAAGCATGGGAGAGATTTAAGGACACTTGTCGTTCTTGTCCACACCCGCAACATTCTCAATATGGGATCCAATGGAATGTTTACCGAAGTTGATGACAATCAAACATGGGCCAAAATCGAAGAGATGGCAGTGCATAATTCTCAATATAGTAGGCCTCGAATGGCGACTAGAGGAGGAAAGCGTGAGGTAGATTCCATCACTCAATTGGGTGCTCAACTAAGTGCTCATATTGACACCATAAATTTGAAGTTTGAGAAGGCCATGGCTAAGCTTGATGAAGCTTCCAAATCACCCCAACAACATGTTAATGCTATGGTGGCATCATCCCCAATTCCAAGTGGAGTATGTGAGAGTTGTGGAACTTTGAGACATGACCAAAGTGAATGTAGGGGAACAAGTGAATGCTTTCCAAGCATACAAAAGTGGCACCCCTTATTCCAACTATTACAATGAGAATACCAAATTCCATCCAAATCTTTCATACAAGAACCAAAATGTTCAAAACCCTCAACCAACATACACCCCACCTCCAATGAGAAATCAAACTCAAATACCCTTTTACAACCAAAGCCAAGGTTATTAAAATCAACCTTCATACAATCAAACCAATGACCAAAGCTTTGATGTTCAAAAAGCGGTCCTCCAAATGCAAAAGAACCAACAAGAATTTTTCACCCAAATGCAAAAAGATAGCCAAGCCAAAGACATCACCATCAACAATATACTATCCCACACCAAGATGCTAGAAACTCAAATGACTCAATTAGCATCTTCTAGCTCTCAAAGACAAAAGGGGAAATTACCACCTCAAAGTAATCCTCCAAGACATGAGACGGTGAATGCCATCCATTTGAGGAGTGGTAAAAGGTATGAAGGGCCAAAGAAGCCAATTAATGGAGATGTTGTGGATACTAGTGACAAGCAAAGAGTTGTGGAGAACTATAAGGAAGAAAAGGAACCCACCACCTAAGAAGTTTCAAAGAAGAAGAATGAAGAAAAAGCTAAGGAGAAAGAGCCTATTGTGATTAGACTTCCATTCCCAAGTCGTCAAGCTAAGCCTAAGTTTGATGAACAACTTGGAAATTTCATGGAGATTGTGAAGAACTTAAAAGTCTCAATCCCATTCACGGAATTGATCAATCATGTTCAGGCCTATGCAAAATACATGAAATACATTCTTACCAAGAAGAAATACATCCGGAAGCTAGAGACTATTGCATTTACCAAAGTAAGTACTGCTATTCTACAAGGAAGTTCCCCTCCAAAACTCAAAGATCCGAGAAGTTTCTCTATTTCATGCACCATTGACGACACTACAATCAACAAAGCACTATGTGACCTTGGGGCAAGTGTAAGTGTCATGCCATACTCGGTATGCAAGAGGCTAGGAATGGGAGAACTCAAGTGCACCAACATTACACTTCAAATGGCGGATCGATCAACAAAGATACCTTTAGGAGTATGGCAATATGTACCCGTGAGAATTGGCAAATTCTTCATTCCGGTAGACTTTGTTATTGTAGACATGGAGGAGGATTCCAACATTCCTATCATTTTAGGAAGACCTTTCTTGCACACTGCGGGAGCGGTAATTGATGTGAAACATGGAGAGCTCACACTTGAAGTGGGGGATGAGACAATCACTTTCAACCTTGACAAAACAATGAGAGCTCCCCGACTACATAAGCCATGTTTCATGATCGACCATTATAGCCGAGAAAGTGATAGGAAGAAGTTGGCATCTCAATGCAAAGATCAAGCTATGGGTAAAGAATCACCACCCATATGGAAGAGGAAAGAAGATAATCTTCAAGATGCTCTATCCGGAGAGCAAGGAAATTTCAACAACAATGAGAGCTTGAATAGCTCACCACCAATCATGACAAGAAAGGAAGAAGGCCTCATTGGCCATGACAACATGAAAGAGGAGTTGCTCTTGTCAACTCATGATACCATTGGGGAGCAAGTTGATAAAGTTTGCGGTCTATGGGATGACGAATTTGAAGGATTAGTCAATCCCTACATTGGCAAAGCTATGACCTTAGACCAAGGCTTTGTTGATCCTTGTCATCACTTTGACATGGGTCACCACCATGAAGAACACAATGTGGAAAAATCTATGCAAGATCTTTACAATGAAAATGAACAAGCCTTCGATTACTTCTACAAGGTGTTGAGCAACATCAACAACACCTTGGCTTTGCCCCCTTGACGTCTCATTAAAGAATGAGAGTTTGGTGGAGTCCTCCCTAAACCACCATTTGTAAATATTCTAACCCTTTAACTAGCATTTTATTTCATTTATTGCATTTTTGTCACTTTTGGATTTCCAATTTCATACTTTGATCAAGATTTTCATTATGAGAGAAAGTGAGGTAGGTATTTTAATGTGTTTTGATGTGTAGTGTTTGATCTAGTGTGGGGATAGCAATTGCCTAGGCTACCCAAGCCTTCGAAGTGCACCCGCAACAATGGATAAAGGAAATGAAGAAAGAATGATACGGGAAATGAAGACCCCCACGGGTGGAACTGAACTCGTGGGTGCAAAGGAGAACCCGAGCATCCTAGGAGGGAATCCGCTCGAGCTGGCTATGATCCGAGCGTCCTGGCTCTAGGACGCAGGGCTTAGGAGTGCTGGAATTAAAGAAAAGGGGTCTGTTACAAAATCTGCACGGATTACATTCAGGACGAGCGTCCCAGGCCATGAGTCGCTCGTCTTGAGAACAATCTGCGTGTCCTAACTGCTGTCAAAGTTATCATTCCACGCTGTTTGTAAATCCGAGCGTCCCCAGGTGAAGACGAACGTCCTCAGCAAAATCTGCTCGTCTTGGCACAGATCCGCGCTTCCCAGCACGGGTTAGAAATTCCAGAGCACACTGACTGAGGATCCGAGCGTCCCCAGTCTAAGCCGCTCGTCCCCTGCTGCTACTTAACCAAAAACATGGGATCCCCCTTCTTTCCCCAACTCATTTATATCTTTTACAAATACAAACACACACCCTTTCTCCCTCAAAACCCTCAATCCCCTCATCAACAAAACAAAAATTCCTCAACCAAATTCACCAAAATCAAAGCAAAACTTCCTCAAATCAAGATTAAACTACTCCTTTATCAACAAAAGACCATCCGAACATCAAAATCCTCACAAATTGAATCGATTTTCTAGGGTTTGAGCACAATTTCGAAAATCCTAAAATCGATTGGGAATTGATTTAAGCTTGAGGAAACAAGGAGCATTCAAGCACAATATTGGTTTGTTGATACAATTTTGACAAGGAGAACAACGTGGCAAGAACAAAAGGTGGAAACAAGGCACCAGAAACCTCAAATCTATCCAAAAGGCAACAAGCTCTTCTAGCCTCAAAGGCTATGGTAGTGCATCAACCAAGGGTGGAGATTCAAGAAATTGCTACTCCTATGGTGGAAGCTACACCTACTCCGGTCATAGAACAATTGTAAGATTATCCGAAGATAACTTTCATAAACGATTCTCATACGAAAGCATTTGTATCCCTTACTAGGAAGACTATTTCGCTTACCAAATTCATATGCCATGATGCCTTAGAAAAGTTAGGTGTGCTTGAAAGAACTAGGAAAATTTTCGAGTCTATGAAATTGCTAACCATCTTTGAGATGGAGGAATTAACCTACCCTTCATTGACCATGGAGTTTGTAAGCTCCTTGAAGGTGACTAAGGTAGATACTCAGAAAAATGTTGAATTCTGCCTTGAGAACAAGGATAGACGAATGTCTTTGAGTGAGTTTGGCAAAGTCTTTGGTCTTGAAGAACATTATCTTTATGAGAAAAATCCTTCACAATATGATGTCGCACCATTTTGGGAAGCGATTACCGGGCGAAAATTTGAGTCTTTATGGGAGTGTCATGTTCTATATATCCACCATCCGGGTATAAGGGTATGGCACAAGTTTGTGGGCAACACTTTGATTGTAAGAAAAGGCACCAACCACTTTACCGAGCTTGACCTTGTTTACCTTGAGTCTACTATGAATGTCAATGGCAAGTTCACCAAAGAATACAACATCCTTCAACTCTTACTTGATCGGTGGCTTGAAATTGACCATGGAAAAGATGGAGCGGCTTTTATTGTGAATGGAGGCTTAGTGACAAGATTAGCCAAGCATTTTAACCGAGATTTCAACAAGGATAAAACATACAAACCGGTTAAAGGGACCAACCTCATTGATTTGGCTACTATGATCAACAAGTACCATTTGGTCAAGAATGATAATCTTGATAACAAGTTTGAGTGGCTCATCAAGGAAGATAGGTCCTTCATCTTGCCTAACAAAATATGCCGCATTGCCGTTCGTAGTCCAAACTACCTTCTACCAGTCTCCGATGAAGTCGAAGTGATTATGAAGCAACATAGGGAATCAAATGCCAAGCCCTCCTCCTCCTCCTCCATTGTGACTCCACCATATCCATTTACCTACCAAGAATTCAAACAAAGTGGCTCAAATGTCATGGTAGGCAACGACTACTTAACCCAACTAATGCAACATATGCATAAGGAAGCTCATGAAGATCGGGTCAATGCTTACGGTGCTCAATATCTGCCCCTCCTACACTTAGCTAGACAAGGACTACTTGATCCATCATGTCCTTTGCCTAGTTGGGCGGATAGAGAGGTATTCTTACCAAATGCTTCTAGATATGCCACCATGGATAGTAGAGTTTCTAGGGGGAAGGAGATTGTTGTTGTTGAGAACGGGAAAGATAGTGAGTCTTGCCAAGAAGAAGAAGAGGAAGAAGAACAAATCTCAAGTGATGATGAAAGTGGTTAAGCCTCCGAGTCAATGGAGGTAGATGATGAGGATGATGAGGAAGTTGATGATGAAAGCAATGATAGTGATGAGGATGTCGCAATAAGCGACAATTGAGGATTGACAAGCTTTATGGAGGATTCCATTGTGAGTTTCTTACACCTCCTCTAGCTTTGTTTATTTCTCTTGTTTTCAAATTTTTAATCTTGATCAATGGTTTTGAATCCTAGCAAAACTTAGAGGACTCCCACCTCGGTTCCATTGAGGTGTCTCATATTGTTCCCACTTTTGAAAATCCAAAATGACAATTAGTTTCATGCATTGCATACTTGTGCATGAACTCCCCCATTTTTACACTATAAATAGTGTCTTACTTGGTTTGGGGAAGTTCAAACACAAGCATCGGGAGTTAATCTAAATTAGCTCTCCAACCAATAAATTCATGCATCATATAGTGTAGGTTAGAATGCATCACTTGTATATATGTCATATAGTTTGCATAATAGTGTAGAAATCATGCATTCTCATTTAGCTTACATAATTTCCTATCGTATTGGCTATTGAGGACAATGCCCATACTAGTGTGGGGATGGGAAATTCTAACATGACTTTTAAATCCAAAATTATAAAAATTTTAAAAATACAAAAACATGTTCCTTTATTTTCACAAAAACAAAAACCATAAAATTTGAAAAATTGAAAAACCAAAAACATTTTCATTCCTTTATAGTGTAGAATTGTATATTTTGTATATACTTGTTTGTTTGTTTGTTTATCATTCTATCATATTGATCGACTACGCCACATCCGAGGCATGAGGATTATAAAGACCGCATGGTATGATCTTTCCAATCTCCTTTTTCCTCTCTATGTTAATGACTATGTGGCTTTATTTTGATTGATGCGTTATACACCAATGTGATTCTAGGAGTTGCATTTAGCTTATATGGCATACTAGTTGATAGAAGCATTTGCATTAGGTTGTATAAATGATAGTTGCATCATGACATGTAGTTGCATTTTAAGAAAATTTTTGTGAAAACATCTATTTGGGAAGCTTTACAAGTGTATATAAGGCCCTTGTAGATACTTTTTATTCTTAAGACTTTGCTCATTAGAATGCTTCTAAAACACCCTAGGATGTGTCATGCTAGTATCCTTTGACCCATGGATTAAGGCTTAGTCAAGAGTACCTTTTGGTGTGATAACTCCTTGGCTACCGTTTATTCCAAGGTCACCCTTGAAACCATGCAACCATCTTCCACATATATCACATTTTGTCAACAAAAAAGGGAGTGGGCACAAAAACTATCAATTTGAGTTCAAGCATTGAAATGAAAGTCAAGAAGTTTGCAATTTGCATCAAAGAAAAGAGGAGTACAAAAACAAGAACTCCTATGCTTCAAATATAAGCACCCTAGTTACTAATTAGGATGACTTTGAAAATGTTCAAAAGAAAATGCAAAAGTTGAAAATTGTCAAGTATCAAAATGCCAAACATCAAAGAAATGGCAAAAAGAAATTGTTCTAAAAAAATGTCAAATGCCACAAGAAATTAGGGGGGAATAACAACAACATCAAAAGCAAACTCCCATATAAAACTCAAAACACATTGATCCCTTTATCCATCGAATACACTTTTGTGCATGGTAGAGAGTGTAGATACCCAGTATCTGCACCTCCCAAAAACCACCCGATGATGATCGGACTATAACGTGTTTTTGATATGCGTGCGTGGATTGGCTATACATGAGACGGTTTAATGCACTACTCGAATATGAAAAATGATTTCAAAAGTTTTCTAACTTCATTTGCATTAAAATAACACTATTTAGAGTTAAAACCGTCTTCGGACCCAAAATCGACTCAGAAACCAGCAACTCGAGTCAACCTGAGTCAACCCGAGTCAACCCAAATCCCGAATGTCAAAAATGATTCCATGAATGCCTTTATCATGTCATTTCCATTAAAATGACCATAATTAGAGTGAAAACCGACACCGGGCCAAAAACCGACTTAGAAACCCGCAACTCGAGTCAACCTGAGTCAAACCGAGTCAAACCAAATCTCGAATGTCGAAAATAATGCCATGAATGTTTTTATCTTGCCATTTGCATTAAAATGATCCTAATTAGAGTCTAAACCGACACCGGGCCAAAAACCGACTCGAAATTCAAATCCCGACTCACACGGGTCAAACCCGAGTCAAGCACACAAAACACCTACCTCAAGTAGCACCCAAAATCATCTTACTAGATGCCCATATTGTTACACGCCATCTCATTTCAATACCACAAACCAAACAATGGATGGAGCAAAGGCCACGTCCAAATTGAAAGGGACAATACACCCACTTGTATCTCAAGGTAGCTCGCGCCTCTTTAGGGTGTCTTCTTAGCCTCTAAGCAAACATAACCGACATACCACCCCATATTTGTCTATAAATACCCACCATCACACCCCATAATACTCACGCGAGAGTCCGCCCCCTCCTTCTCCCTTAACCTTCTAGACCCGACTTCCTAAGTCACAAAATCGACACGTGTTTACGACCTACCGATCGTAAACACAAGCCTTACACATTTTGTTTGGTACCGTCGCCGTGCATTCGACCGACCCATTAGACCAACTCAATTCATCAATCAACATATTTTTCAACGACATATTTTCAACTCATTTTTAAAACTAAATCCTTTTTTAAGGCACCTTTTTAAACTTCTTTGATCGCGATTAGTCACAACGAGAAAACCGTCTCTAAAGTCGTCTACTTCGCAAACATCAATACACGTAAGTTTGAGGGTGTAAACAACTCATTTATTTCATGTCTTTCCTGTTTTCATAACTTTATAAGCATGAATGATGCATAACACGATTCAAATATAGGTTAGACGAGCCAAAACCGAGTTTTGGCCCGAGACAGAAGCCCTTTGCTGTGCAAAGAGGCTCGCGCCTCTTGTGGGTTATCGGGCCAGACTCATCCGTGTTTGTTCTCGTCATTCCTCTTTATTTCTTTCTTATTTGCAATCGGTTTTTACCATTTCAAATGCTTCAAATCGTTTTTATGACAAACTTTTTAACCATAAATTATAATCACCCTTGGTTCCACATACCATGACGGTTTAATCCGTGACTCGGTGATATTATTTGGTTAATTACATTTTAAAGGAAATTCTTTTCTTTTATTTACCATTTTAATTCATTTTTATGATAAACATATTTTGACCATTACAAAAATCATCCTTGGTTCTTTATACTATGACGGTTTAGTCCGTGACTCGATGATATTATTGGTTAATTACATTTTAATGAGTATTTTAACACCCTTTTCTTTATTTACCATTTTTATCATTTGTTTACATTTGTAAGTATACTAGTCATAATTCATAATCATCCTTGGTTATTTATACCATGTCGGTTTAATCCGAGTACAATGATTAACTTGACTAATTACAAAGAAATGAACTTAACATAATTAGTTCAAATCAAACATTTTACATTTTTATTTGTAAACTATCACTACAAGAAAAACGCGGCTTACTGACGGCCATACCGACGGAAAAAAGAGGCCGTCAGAAATCACGGGTTACTGACGGATGTGTGACGGAAATTCCGTCAAGATAAATTTTCCGACGGATATCCCGTCAAGTATATATTGGCGCGTTGACCAAGTCAAAGGCGCCAAAAGAACTGTGGACGGATATTCCGTCGATAATCTCTTAATACCGACGGAAAATCCGTCAATGGTATTTGCACGTTAAATTATGTTACATTTGTAAATCACTTTATCTTCGACGGAATAGCCGTCGGTGTTTTCCAAAATCGACGGAATATCCGTCACTTGGTCAATTATTAGTTGGTGGTTGTGTGACAGGTGTCACAATAATTGTGATCTTGACGGATTTTCCGTCGAATTTTTAAAGAATCGACGGATATTCCGTCGAGTTGTACTTTAACCGACGTGTGGCGATCACATGCATTATTTTTGATAAAGTGAGTGTCTGACGGAATTTCCGTCAGTTAAATAGGAATACTGACGGAATTTCCGTCAGAGTTTTCTATTAACTGAAACACGCGAACACTTCTCCTTCACTTTACTAAAATTTCCCCAAATCAATTAAAATCGTCTTAACCCTTTACCTCCTTAAAACCCGACACCACCACCACCCTCCTCCACTTCCGGCGCCACCACCACCACCACCAACACCACCACGCCGTCGCCATCATTATAAGGTAATTAACTTTATCTTTTTTTTTTCTATTTTCTTTATCCTTTTACTTCTCCTTCATCCTTTTCTTATTTATCTTTTTTTTTTTGTTAATAGTAGACCGCTGCCGCCTCCGCCAGCCGCCGCCGTCAGCCGCCGCCGCCCCCAGCCCGCGCCGCCAGCCGCCAGCCGCCAGCCGCCACTTCCTTTTTCATTTTTTTTTTGTCAAGTTAATTAGGTATTACTCCTTTTAATTAGTTTAATTAATTTAGATTATTAGTTATTGTTTTAATCCGTCAGAGGTTTCTACTGACGGAATTTCCGTCAGAATTGTGAAAGGGTTGATGTTGATGCATGTTGACTTAGGATAGAAGCCAATATTGTGACGGATGTATGTTGTTAATGTATATTGTTAATTTAGATTATTAGTTATAATTTTTTTTTTAAATGTATGCATGTTGAGTTAAGATATATATTTAATTTTATTATTAAAAATTAGATTATTGTTAAATGTTAATTAGAATAAATATGAATTAGACTAGATATGTAAAATGAAAAGTAAATCATGTTAATTTTTGTTAATTGAAAAAGTAGTCATTGTTGTATGTTTTGTTTTTAATATTGTTAAAATTATTGTTTATATTGACCTAGTACCCGTTCAAAAATTACTCACTAGGAGTAATTTTTGAATAGTCCCCGTTTTGGGACTGTCTTTGTACGTTTTAAGTCACTTAGGTAGTAAACATGTGCTTGTGATTTGTTAATGAGAAAAGAGTTTGGTGACAATTCCTTTAATGTTCTCTAAATGCATATGTAGAGTAATTATTTATTCTATATTGTGTATTTGGAGAACGGATGGGAATTGCTGCCGAATTTTTTTCTCATTAATAAATCACAAGTACATGTTTGCTAGTGACTTAAAACGTACATTGATGGGTTTAGGTTGGAGTGATAAGGACCCAATTCAAAGAAATACAATATTTATATTGGTTAAAATGTTAAATTATTGTTTATTATGCTTGATTTTGATTGTTGTTAGGTTATTATCTTTTTTAATGATATATATAAATGTGTAGATATATAATAACATGAAAAGATTAGAACGGCAGTGGATGTATGAAAGATTAGACGAAAAAAGAAACCCAAGAAAGCATATGCGAGAGGGGTGAAAGAGTTTATTAAATTCGCGGAGGAAGTAGTGAGTACAAGAATTTAGGTGAAATGAGGTGTCCGTGTAAGAAATGCAAAAACCTAGGTTTTAAAAGGAAAGCAGATGTTCAAATTCATCTTTGGTCGTATGGTTTCGCCGATAATTATTATGTATGGACGTATCACGGTGAGAAACTACCTAGTACAAATGCTAGTGAGAATCCTTACCGTGAGTTCGTGGAAAATGCATTGCGTGATACCGTTGACCAAATTTTGGAGGATCGACTTAATCCTGATGACCTTGACGATGAAGAAGTGCGTTATGAAACCCCGAACCCCCAAGTTTCTTCGTTCTTTAAAATGTTAGAGCAAATTTGAACAACCGGTGTTTGAGGGAAGTGATATGAGTTTGTTTAAGCATTTGCTAGGTTGTTATCAATCAAATGTGAGAACAACATATCTCTTAGATGCGCTAATAGTTTTGTGTCGTTCGTTGGTGACATAATTCCAAAGGAAAATCAAATGGCGCGCAATTTTTATGAGATTAAAAAAGTTCTGAAGGGACTCCAACTTCCCCATGAAAAGATTGATGCATGTATCAATGGATGCATGCTTTTCTGGGAGGAAAATTCTAATCTTGAAGAATGTACAAAGTGTCGTGCATCTCGGTATAAAGGTAAAAAGAATTCAAGTGGGAGGCGAATTCCATGTAAACCAATAACTTATTTCCTGCTTGCGCCAAGGTTACAACGACTATATGCAACCAAGCACATAGCAGGTGAGATGAGTTGGCACTACAAAAACTCTCGATTAAGAGAAAGGGGGACAATGGCACATCCAAGTGATGGAGAAGCGTGGAAGCATTTCGATAGAGAGCATCCAGATTTTGCAAGTGAACCCCGGAATGTTAGGCTAGGTTTGTGTACGGATGGATTTCAACCTTTTGGGCAGTTTGGGACGAAATACTCTTGTTGGCCCGTGATTGTGACTCCGTACAACTTACCTCCTTGGTTATGCAAGAAGAGACAATTTCTGTTCTTGTCTGTGCTAGTTCCGGTCCTAAGAATCCGAAAACAAATTTAGATGTTTTCCTCCAACCGTTGATCAAAGAGTTGAAACAACTTTGGGAAACCGGCGTGGACACCTATGATGTCTCTAAGAAACAAAACTTTCAATTAAAGGCTGCATTAATGTGGACGATCAACGATTTTCCGGCATATGGCATGCTTTTCGGTTGGTCCACAAGTGGATATCGTGCATGTCCTTATTGTCCAGAAAATGATCATAGATCTTTTTGGCTTAAAAATAGCAAAAAGGTTTGTTGGTTTGATTGTCACCGTGAGTTCTTAACACCTGATCATCCTTTCCGCGACAATTGTAAGCATTTTCTTAAAAACAAAAACCGAGAATCGCATAGCCGCATCCAAACTAACGGGTGATGAAGTGTGGGAATCCGTAAAAGACTTGCCTAAAATAGTTGATGCTTCTGATAAAGAATTGAAAAGATTGAAAGATCAGAATGAAGGTTGGTGGAAACAAAGCATATTCTGGGAACTTCCCTATTGGAAAACATTGCTGATTCGACACAACTTGGATGTTATGCACATTGAGAAAAATTTTTTGAACAGACTTTTATCAACACCATCATGGATGTACCAGGTAAAACTAAATTTGACACTAAGGGTAAAGAAGACTTTAATGAACTTTGCTATAAACGGAACACATCATCTAGGTTTGTTTTATCAAACGCGGAGAAAAAGGCTCTATGTGACTGGGTTGCTAACTTAAAATTCCCGGATGGTTATGCTTCAGATTTGAGTCGGTGTGTTGACCATAAAAAGATGGTGTTACATTCCATGAAAAGTCATGATTGTCATGTCTTTATGGAACGACTACTCCCCGTTGCCTTGAAAGAGTTGCTCCGACAGAGTCCTTGGAATGCAATAACCGAGATAAGCCAATTTTTAGAGACCTGTGTACTTCTACGATTAGAGTTGATTCTATGGAACGTCTAGAGTCAAACATTGCGGAGATAATATGCAAGTTAGAGAAGATATTTCCCCCGTCTTTTTCAATTCCATGGAGCATTTGCCTCTTCACCTACCTTATGAAGCAAAAGTTGGAGGACTGTCCAATATCGATGGATGTATCCATTTGAGAGATTTCTTAATCATATAAAAAAAAGATTGGCAACAAAGCTCGGGTGGAGGGTTCAATATGCAACGCTTTTTTGTTAGAGGAAATTTCAAATTTCTGTTCTTTTTATTTCGAAGATCACATTGACACAAAAGTAAAAGACTTAGATGTTGGTGTAAATTCCGATGACCAGTTGAAATCTAAGTTACCTGAGTTATTCAATGATGACATGGGAACTACAATCGGAAAATGTATACAGAGGTACTTAACTGAGAAAGAGTATGAAGAAGCTCATTTTTATGTGCTAAGGAACTGTGGAGATTTTTTAGATACTTATGAAAAGTAAGTTAATACTTCATCATTAATCAATTGTTTTTTAATTATCAAATTAAATCGAATTTATAGGTAATTAATACATAACTAAAACATGTTTTCCTACTTATAGGGAATTTGAGGCACATATCAAAATCAATTTTCCTGATGTCACATCCTCCGATGATGTTTGGGCATCACATGAGAAAAGTTTTCCGAAATGGTTCCGAAATCAAGTAAGTGATGATACATTTTCTTTGAAATTGAACTATACATTTAGATTTCTTATTAGATATTGAAAAAAATATAACAACTTAATTAGCATTTTTTTATTCATAGGTTCATAGATTGAAGGATCATCTAATAATAGCTTTAGCATTGGGTCCTAGTAACATGGTGAAGTCTTGGAGACGGTATTCCATCAACGGCTATAAGTTTCGAGCTTATAAGGAGGGAGTTGATGTTTCAAAGTCTACGTTAAGCAATGGGGTTTCGTGAATTCAATGAAGGGTTGGACTACTATGGAACCCTAAATGAAGTAATTGAGCTTTCTTATTATGCCGGGCAAAGGGTTTATAGGGTTATATTGTTTAAATGTGATTGGCTTGATAATTCCCCACAAGGACTTAGTATCCATAAGGTTTATGGACTTGTAGATGTAAACGAGAAAAAGAAACTTCGTGGACATAACCCATTTGTGGCAGCTTTTCAAGTCGATCAAGTTTGTTATGCTCCTTATCCAACCATTAAGAAAGGTAATCAAGGTATTCGGTGGTCCGCGATTTTTAAAACCAAGGCAAGATCACAAGTTGATGCTCCTATTGAAGAAAGTGTCTTTCAAGAAGATGTGGTTGTGAATGATCACTCAATTTCACCGATTTTGTTGGAAGATACAGATGATGAAGATGTATACGAAGTGACAGTGGAAAGAGGTCAAGGGGAATATGACAGAGACGTCGAAGAAGAAGGGGATGAAGATGAAGTTGAAGAACTCATTAGATACGAAAATGAGGAATCAGAGGAAGAAGTGGGAGTGCTTTTTTCAGATGATGAACCTGTTTTGATTTGTAGTGATAGTGATAGTGAGGAGGACTAGTTGTAATTGTACAATTATTAAACATTCAATAAAATATGCCCTCCGTTTTTTATTACTTGTCGTTCTAAGCTATTTGGTTTTTTGTTTTATACATGTCGTTTTAGCTTAACATCAATAGTGTGTTTCAATTTTCAAGATTTGGTTATAAGAAACCTCTCAATTCACCCAATAAAATGCATTAAAGAAGAGGCAAGTGGTAATTAGTTCACAGTTTTCCATAGTGTTTTTTTCAATTGTTTATATATACTAACGATTTGAATTGTTAACATGCAGTGATTATGCCGAACATTTTTCGCCGTATAATTGGGAGCAATAGTAAGGCAAACGCATCTCAACGGAATCGGGAGGACGAAGAGGTTGAGGATGAGGAAAATCCTGAATTTCCATCAACTAGACAGGAGAACATGCAGGTGATTCTCTCAGAGGCCCGTGCTCGGCCAGATCATTATTGGTAAGTTTATGTTAATTTTTCTTAAGTTTAAAAAAACTTTAACATTTACAGTTTTAATTTCAAATATTTATGTGTTTTTCAGGTGGGATGACGAAGCAATCAAGAAATATGTTACTTGGTCATTCACCGTAACACAGAGATGAGTACTTCACTAGGTGGGGTGAAGCGAGTAACGCACAACGTCAGAAGATGTGGAATTACTTTGCGGTAATTATGTTTTTCAATAATAATTTTAATAATTTTCTTAAGTTTATAAGAATTTTCCAAAGTTTTATATAACTAATTTCACACTTGTTTTTTGAAACAGACTCATGTAAGATCCATCGATCCTGGGTATGATCCTATTCCGAGTGGCGGCGAGGGTAACGAGGCGGATTACCACTCTTATCAATGGAATAAAATATAACAAGAAACCGCCAAAGTGGGTGCCTGTTTCTTGGTTGGAGAACCTTAGGAATAGGCCAAATGATCCTACTTTTGCCAAACATTCGAAAATCAACACGGCAAATAGGAAGTCGGGTGGGAAAGATGGGAAAGCATTGGGCACCCACACTCTTGGTCGTAAGAGTTGCTCCGATGCTTTCAAGGAATTGGTAAGTATTGTTTATATTGCTTTTAAAAAGTGGTTAATATATATGATTGACAAAAATATACTTGATTTTACTTGTTTCCTGAATAATTTCAGGGTCAAGAGGCCACCCCCCACAAGATGTTCATGAAGACGAAGAAAAATAAGAAGGGCGAGTGGGTTAACCCTCGAGCGGCTGATGTTGAGGTAAATTCTTGAATTTAATTTAATATTTATTTTTATTACAAAGAACGATAATCTCTTTCTTATAAAGATAGGTATATATATATATATCATTTCTGACGATTTTCTATTTTTTCAGCGTGATTTCCAAGAGGAGATGAGGCAGCCATTGCCACCTGGACAGTCTCCGACGAGATTCGAGGCCTACTACAAGGTCTGTAGGAGGATTTGACGAGAAGAACCGGATGTTTGGGACAGGACCTACAGGGGCCCAAATATGGTATGATCTTCCTCCTAACAAAGCTGGGCGACGGTCTTTGTCTTATGCTCCTAGCATGATTTCACAGCTTTCCACCCAAATGAATGATGAGCGAGCCGCTCGAGTTGCTCTTGAAAGACAGGTTCAAGAACAATTTGAAGAAATGGCGGCAATGAGAAAGGCTTGGGCTGATTTGCAAGCATCTCAACCCCCAAACACGTGTTCACAATTTACTCCACATAGACGGGATGACTTTGGGGGTGGTGATGACGGGTTTGGAGGTATTGGTGGTAGTTTTATTGACCCTATAAACACTTAGAGCCTTTAAGTTAGAGCCTTTAGGTTAGAGCCTTTAGGTTAGAACTTTAGTTTAGTTAGTATTGTCGTCTAGTAAGTATGAAAGACATGGTAAAACAATTCTCTGTTTAATTTGTAAGACAATGTACAAATTTGACTATGTTTTTATGTAAAACAATTTGCGTCCCCTTCTCTTTTGTTGTCTATTGATTCCGCATTAGCGGTCGACGTGAAAATGGATTCCGCTTGGCGGTCGACGATTGGATGTGTTTTGCAGGTTTTGTTTATATTGGAAACGATGCAAATAGGCATCGTGGTTGGCAAAGCAGGCTCAGATTTGAAACGATGCAAAAACGATCGTGGTGGGCAAAGCAGCAGCCGTTTCCAGGCCAACTTTGTTTTTTAATAGATCCGACGGAAATTCCGTCAGTAATTTTAAAATACCGACGGAATTTCCGTCACTGCTTTCCCTCTCCATTTTCCAGAATTAACAGGAAAAGGCCACGTGTCCCTGGAACTGACGGAAATTCCGTCAGTAAAGTGAGAAAACTGACGGAATTTCCGTCACTACCCCATGGTATTTTGATTTCAGAATCTTACGTGGAATGCCACGTGTCAGACACAACCGACGGAATTTCCGTCAGGAATGCAAAACACTGACGGAAATTCCGTCACTTTTGACCTATAAATAAAGACGGATTTTCCGTCAAATATCCGTCGTCGTGTTCGGAAGATCGCGGAAATTCCACAAGATGTATTTTTCGACGAAATAAGCTGACCCCTGATTCCTGACGGAATTTCCGTCGGGAACGTGAAATACCGACGGAAATGCCGTCAGTATGGGCTTTATTTTTCCGTCAGTTTCCCGCGTTTTTCCTGTAGTGTATGCTTTTCAAACTTGCAAATCCGACAACGAATATTATTAACACAATAGTAATTATTCTGAGTCATGCAAATCATATTTGCAAATCATTCGTCAATAATACGGTTTTAAATAGCCTTTTTAACAATCTTTTAAAACGGTTTGAAATAACCTTTTTTATAACCAGGAGACTCCCCTTGGGTCGTTGTCTGACTCGCGCCCCAAAAGGCCGTCTATTTTCATGTTCTAAAACTTAGGCAGAGCCCTTTATCTCGCCAATAGGCTCGCGCCTTAACAGGGCTGCCTGGCACTGTTCTGTCCCATTTTGGTACTTGTCTAGGACGATCCCGATTATGGTTTATCTGCATACGTGACGGATCAGATTGACGAGTTTGCATTTCATAATTTGTCTTTTTGACACCCTTTTTCAATAAATGGATCGTGTTAAGCATCATAACCCAAACTTGGTAAATGGATGTTTAATTTCTGTTTCCACATGCAAATCAATCTAAATCCAACTCGACATCAATTACTTATTAGGAAATTCTCACATGTTAGGTTAAAACTTTTGGATGTGCATTCATGCATTTACACCGTTTTATCAACTTTTGCACTTAAACAACCACGATCGATCAGTAGAGGCCGCTAACGCGGGCGGGATTGGGTGTCCGATTAAAGGGCTTCCCAATACGTACCCTCACCCCTTACTCAGAACCTTTTGATAGTGGATGGCCTTATCCAGGGCGTACGAGAGTCATTTTAGGCATAGAATACAAAAAGGGGCGAGTCCTTATCTTTAGTACCTATGTCAAACACCACTTTTTGCCGTGATTGACCTAGGTATAAAGTGGATTCGAACAGGTTCCAAGCATCCCACAAATTCTTGGTGGCGACTCCGAACATCTCTGCATCGTTTCAAGACCTTTGCTGAGACGAAACCGACCGATCTAAAGCGATCCAGTCGAAAGTATTTTTACGTCACCGAGCGTGGCTTTCAAAAGACCGCTGCATGTCCACAGATTGGCTTGGCGTGCAGGTGTCCCGTGACTACGGACCGGTAGGCGGCATCGCGCCCGCAGACCGGCCTGTGGCTCATGTCCACAGATTGGCGACTCCGCTGGGGAAAACTAGGACACTTGTGTCTTTGTGATCCTTAGAGGAGAAACTCGAACGAGGTCGTGGTTAAAGTGGATTAATTGATATTACGGTCATAAGTCGGGTTCCTTGTCCGGGCCCACAACCTAACCTTTATCGACCAATTGGCTCGTCCCGTTGGCGTGAGTTTTCTCATCCCCGCGTTTCAAATCCCGATTGAGTCAAGGATACCGTTGACGTTACACAATTCTGTTTCATCAAATAGCTTTCATCACCTTCGAGCAGGAGGCTAGGGCACCCTCCTTACACATTTTGTTTGGATTGGTATCCCTCTCGCAAATCGGGGTTTGATTGTTTGGTGTATAACCCACCCTTTCAAGCCAAAACCCGTGTCAGCATTATGCATAATATAATGAAACTGCGAGTGCTTATGTGTTATGTGATCATAAGTCCTTCCGTGTCATTTCAAACTTTCAAAAACCCCTTTTTATGCCGTTATAATGGCCATTTCAAAACTCGATCTTTCGCCGACCGTTGCACGCCTTTTTAGGCTGTCGTAATGACGATTTTTAAATCCCGGTTTTTATAACCATTTTAAAAGCACGTTTTATGCCGTCGTAATGGCGATTTTCAAACTCGGTTTTTATAACCATTTCAAAACACCTTTTTATGCCGTCGTGATGGCGATTTTCAAACTCGGTTTTTTATAACCGTTTCAAAACACCTTTTTATGCCGTTATAATGGCCATTTCAAAACCCGTTTTTTATAACCGTTTCAAAACACCTTTTTATGCCGTTATAATGGCCATTTCAAAACCCATTTTTTATAACCGTTTCAAAACACCTTTTTATGCCGTTATAACGGCCATTTCAAAACCCGGTTTTTATAACCATTTCAAATACGCCTTTTTATGCCGTTGTAATGACGATTTCAAACCTTGGTTTTAAAAGACCATTTCAAAATCACCTTTTCACGTCGTCATAATGGCCGTTTCAAACCTCGGTCTCTCGCCGACCGTTGTATTCTCAAAGCGCCCTTTTACGCCGTCGTAATGACGAATTTTACCCTCAAATTTTCAAAATTCGAAATCAACTTTTAAACAAAAACATTTTTTTAAACCGTCGCAATGACGATTTTCAAACCCGGTTTTCTACAACAATTTCAACACGCCTTTTCTAAGCCGTCGTAATGACGATTTCGATTCTCACAAATTTTTGATTTGCATACCGTCTTTCAAAGGTTGAAACGGTTTTCTAACCCGTCGTAATGACGAATTCAATCCTCATAATTTCCAATTTCAAATCATTTGAAAACAAATTTAACCATTTTCAAAATTCAAATTCAAAATCAAATCTTTGAAAACCAATTTAACCGTTTTCAAATTTCAAATCCAATTTCAAATCATTTGAAAACAAATTCAACCGTTTTCAAATTTCAATTCAAAATCAAATCTTTGAAAACCAATTTAACCGTTTTCAAATTTCAAATCCAACTTCAAACCCTTTGGAGACAAATTTAACCGTTTTCAAATTTCAAATTCAAAATCAAATATTTGAAAACAAATTTAACCGTTTTCAAATTTCAAATTCAATTTCAAATCTTTGAAAACAAATTTAACCATTTTCAAATTTCAAATCCAATTTCAAATCTTCGAAAACCAATTTAACCGTTTTCATATTTCAAATCCAACTTCAAACCATTTGAAAACAAATTTAGCCATTTTCAGATTTCAAATCCAATTTCAAACCATTTGAAAACAAATTTAACCGTTTTCAAATTTCAATCCAAAATCAAACCATTTGAAAACAAATTTAACCATTTTCAAATTTCAATCTAAAATCAAAACTTTGAAAACAAATTTAACCGTTTTCAAATTTCAATTCAAAATCAAATCTTTGAAAACAAATTTAACCGTTTTCAAATTTCAATTCAAAATCAAATCTTTGAAAACCAATTTAACCGTTTTGAGATTTCAAATCAAAACTCAATCTGTGAAAACAAATTTAACCGCTTTCAAATTTTTAACACAATTTCAAAATCCTTGAAAACAAATTTAACCGTATTCATGGCCATTGTGATGACGATTCCAAATTCTTCAATTCTCGATTTTCAAATTCCTGATTCGGAATTTCAAAAGCCGTCTTCGGAAACAACACATTGTTTTCAGAGCCGTCGCAATCTCAACTCAAACCGTCTTTTGAAAACAAACCTAAGACAACCGTTTCAACTGGCCGACCTTCTAAAGATCCTTACTCTTTGGAAGCCGTCCTTAAAACGACAAATGAATCTTTTTGAAAATTTCTATTTTCGAAAATTTCAGTCCACCTTTCCGATTCAGCCTCGAGTCGATTAGACTCCCGTCGATTTGAAGTCAAGTCGCCTAGATAACGTCGAATCTCTGCCGAAGTTAGTACCTACCTTTTGGTCTAGGTCGTGTCGCCTAATTGTCGAGACATCTTCAATGGCATTCGCAGAGTCGAAACCTCTCGGGCATTAAACCCATTTTTGCCCTACATTACGGGTCAAAGGTCAAGTTTGTGTACATGTCTTGTCCAACGGCGTCAAGCCGTCAACACACATCCAAACTAAGTCAGAAGTCGTCTGTCTATGCATCACTATGCCAAAGTTGACACTGTCTAGGCATCACTATGCCAAAGTTGACACTCGAGTCTAAGTTCAAAGTCATGCACCAAGAGTTCAAACATAAGAGGTCATTCACGATCTTTAATGAACTCATAACCTAGTCACACCGTCGCGTCTTCACGACATAACTGGCTTTTATACATATGTGTCATACTTGCCTTTGTTTGTGCAATCCCTTGCCAAGATAAGTTATAACGCCTATCGTTATGTCAAATAGGAATCCCTTGGGTGCCATCGATCGCCAACCGGAAACTCAAGAAGCTGATCAACCTTCATCCGCCATGACTTCTGCCGAAACCAATAACATGGTCCTTCGACTCCTAGCTACCATGGAAAACTTGAGCACTCGTCTCTCCCAGATTGAGGACAAAATGATAACCGGGAATTTTACCTCTTCTGATATTGAGCAAAGGGTTAAGCTTCTTGAAAGTCGGCTAGTTGTCAACGACAAAACCAACCCTAGTTGAAAGGCTACCAAAACCAGACAACCTCATAGGTCCTTCCCTGATCTGGGTATGCCTTATGCCATAGCCTTGGAAAGGCTAATCTCCAAAGGAAAACTCCAACCAATTGGTCCAACTTCGGACCCTCTACCAAACAAGCGAGGTCGAACATGGAATAGAAACCTATTTTGCCAATATCACCAAGGTCGCGGACATGACACTGAAATGTGTCTCCCTCTAAAAGGCGTTATCCTTGATATGATTGAAAAGGGCGAGTTACCATTACCTCCCTCAGCAAACAACAAAAACAACCCTCCAGAAAACCCTATTGGACACAGTCAGGAATCTTCCTTAGACTCCTCTCACCTCATCTCTCCTGACGATGATGCTCTCCGTCTCCATCAACAACATATTCTCAAAGTTGCAAGTTGCTATCGATGACTTGAACACTCGGGTAGCTAATTTGGAGAAGAGGTTTGGTAGTACCGAAAATGAACCTGGCCATCAAGGAGAAAACCAACCCTCCGATCACCAACTAACAGCTGTTGAATGTAACACTCGCCATTTTTGTAATCTATTTTCGTAACCGTATTTTATTTATGATTACGATTTGATTTGTATGACTCGGAATTTATTTGTGAGCCATTTCTTTTCTTCCTTTGAATTCTTAAGTTCTCTTATGTCTCGAATATTTCCGCGTTTTCGAGAATTATTGTTATTTCTAACTATTTCAGCTTCGCCTTATTTATTCATTTAATTCGTATTCTAATTCTATTCCGAGTTAATTCGTTGGACTTCGGAAATTATTTCTATTGAACCCTATTTTTATTCTTATTCATTTCTAATCTCATATATTTTAATTCTTATTTATGAGATTTAAATTTTTATCTTTTAATTCACGGTTTTGATGTATTTATTTAATTAAATCCGTTCTTAGTTGATTTGCAGTCCAATTTTTCAAATGGACCGAGTTTTATTCAAATGATCATTTTAAGATCAAAACCTAAGCCTTTTACCGAGATATTTTAAAAGGTGTTTAACATCTTTTTATTTTATTTGCTCACAAAATACTCCCTCCTATTCCAGATAACCGTCCCATTGTCCATTTCCGTCTATTCACAATAATGTCCCATTGTCCATTTTTGGTAAGTGTTGTGTAGTCCAAATTCAATTCCATTTCCGTCTATTCACATAACTGTCCCATTGTCCGTTTTGTGTGGTCTAAACTCACTTTCTTAATCCTTGTGTCATCTTCACAATGGGACATTTTTCTAGAATAGGAGGGGGTATCTTATTATTCACACATTTATCCCTCTTGCAAAAAATTATTGAACGTAACCCTGCTTCCTGCTTCCGCCGTTCTTCTCTGCTCAAAAAAAATCTACGTACGTGTTTGCCTTCTTGCTTCTTTATTTCCGTTTTACAAATTATTCTACGTACGTGCTTGCCTTCTTGCTTCTTTATATGGATCGACCTTATCTCATCATCCGTTCATCCTATTCTAAGGGTTTGTAGAGGAGATATTGAAGGCTAGCAAATGTGGATTCGGATTCTAACAAGGTAACTTCGACATTACTCGGTATTACATTGATTTAATTGTTGTAGTTGTATGTATTATTGGATTTTTAATGTTTTATGATGATTTATTGATACATATGATTTTCAAAACCTTTAATTTCTGATCTCTTGATATCCATAATTTATTTTGACTATGTATAATTTTATTTTGTCAATAGAGTATTTATTTTGGTTTATTTACAAGTTTTATGATCAAATCGATTATTATGATATAAAGATAGTATAAATTCTTTTTTATGATTTCCAGGAGGTGTAAATTATTTTTCTGGGTTAAATGATAGATTTCAAGATACCATGAATTTTCGTGGTAATTATTTTGGAGTTTTAGTATTTATTTCGTGATTTAAAGTATTGATGCAGTTTCTGCGATTATAGCGATTCCGTTCGGTTTTAATTATGTTAAAAATACTAAATCAAATTGTAAATTCACGAAACTTTAATATGTGGCAGACAAATGGAGTATTAGGTTGTGTATAAAATGTTAGGTCTTAAATCATTATTTTCGATTTATGATGTTTTTTACAAGTTTGATGAAAACCGTTGTTAAATCAGTCAAATATGTTCGTCTGTTTGTAAAAATCATATCAACTGTTTTTATTTCGAATTTGCAAAAGTGTAAAGAATAAACTCATGCAATTTTAAAGTGTAGAGTCTGCATAAAAAATTTCATAAGATTTAAACTTACGGTTTGGTCAGAAAATATTACTTGTGAACAGCTCGCCTGTAAAACGCGTTTCTGACTTTTCTCAAAGATTCATTTTTAAAATATAATTTTCTTTTGATACAGTAGCTAATCTTTTTCTCAAAGAAGATTTATAATGTTTAATTATGTCTAAAATTATGCCTTGCCTTAAAATGTTTTCTAAAAGTGGATTTATGAACTGAAAGTTTATGGGTGACGTTTTCTGACAGTTTTTAGAAATGAATTTTTAGACCCTGATACTTTCGTAATTTAAAGTTTGTCAAAACATAAAAGTTGTAGCTAAAAGCTACAGGAAATCATGAAAATTGGGCTTGCATCATTTCGATTTTTCTGTAATTAATTATGAATTTTATAATATTGCTGTTCAGTTTTATAAACTAATGTAGAGCTCCGTCTCTTTAAAGCCTAAGTAATAAGTCTTTACTAAAGTACCTTAATTCAAAGGGTGGTCTTTAAAGTTTAATTTCAGTAACTTAATTTATTTAATGTCCTTAAATATATTTTTATACTTTTGGATTTAAGTTTAAGTTTTCTAATTCGAAGAAAATAAAAGTGTAGTTCACTTACGAACCATTTGAATAATATACTATATCACTTGGGATATTTTAAGTTTGGAGTAATGAAAGTAAAGGCAAAGAATAATAAACTAAGGCATACGGTTTTACTAAAACAGCTATATGGTTGGGTATCCTGCGGGCGGTACAGATCGTCGTAGAGTCATGTACATGTACTTAGACTAGGACTTCGCACTGCGTGGTAAGTCGTGTCCTATTATAGTTTGTTGTCTAGTTAGTGAGCTTGGAGTTGGTCATCTTAGCGTGACACTGGGTTCCCGAAACTAGTAAAGATGCTGCGGTGTCAAAAGTATAGCTAAAGTGGATATCTAGCCTGAACTAAATTATTTCCATTCTACCTTTTGAATATTTTGCTTTTAAGCATGCAGCACGTTGGTTAACGTGATTTGGTAATCATATTTTGTTACTTATGTTTTATAACATTTCAATTTACTTTGATATATTATTTGCATCTGTAACATTTATATCATGTGATATGGCTGGGAGAACGCAAGTTACTCCCTTTGATTGTGGTCATTATGTTTATAACATGATAGGTGTTAGCTTTGCTGGGGATTTCTGTGTGAGCTAGCGAGTAGTTTGCAGATCCTACTCTGTTCTTTCTGCTTTCTTTTATGGTTTTAGTCTTGAACACTTTTGGAGGTTTTCTTTATTTTCGCCCTTTTATAAAAGTGGCATTTGTTTAGACTTAACCATTTAATTTTATCCTTGAGAATTTTATACATTCTCAATTTATAACAGTTAGAACTTTTATCTTTGTGTATTTAATCCCATTCGATAGTGTTTCCGCCACTGTTTTGTACTAGATTTTATAGGGGATTAAAGTTGGTATCAGAGCATCACTGCTCCCGACGCTCACACATTGATCATTAGGAAAATACCTAATAAATGTTTTGACTAAATAAATTATTTAGTGAGAGATGGGTAGAAATCAATAAGGACTTGGATGTTAGTCTATGTATTCCTGTAAAATCAATGACTAGCATTGAATCTATGTTTTATTTCTCCGATGAAGAAGATGAACGATGGTGGACATGGACGTGGTGTATTCCCGGACCAGAACGCGATCATTATGGTGATATTGAACTCGCTCCACAATCTAGCTGAACGAGTGGAGAACTTGATGCCACAAGGAAGGGACAATGGTAGTTCCAGCCTAGATTCAGTCTTGCTCAAGCTGCAGACCAGTTGGCCAAGAGTAGACTCAAGTTTCCCGATGGTGCAGTAGACCAAGAGATAATTACACTGTGAATCTGTTAGATGAAGCGACCCAAGACTCGTGTGTTTATTTCTCTACCAGAAGATGGAGCGACCTAGTAAGCCCTCTTGCAACTCTAGAGCCTTGAAATTCCTTCTCTGGTCTCAGACCTTGTTAGTCTATGATCATCGTTCTTCTTTCATTAACTTTTCCGTCTTAGCTGCTTCTTATGTCCTTATTATAAATTTTCATCTCCTATTCTGATGAATTAATCCTTCTTTGTGATTCTTCCACATTGGTATCTATTCTCTTGAGATTCATTGGTTAAACTGACTCTTTCTTAGAGAAATGTGATGGAAGTTAAGTAGGTTTGAGGTCTAGTGAAGCGTTACTTATGGTTTGAGGATAGTGCGTTTTACCCTTAATGTCTATCTGGTAAGAACTGTTATTTCTTGAGGATTAACTTGAATGGTGAGTAGTGGATTATGGAGTTAGAATTTTGGCGTAGTTAATGGTTTCGGATTATAGGTAATTTACATATTTTGGACTGGAGGTGATTAAGGCTTTATAGTATCCATGTGTCATTTTTGGTTGATCTAGATTAATCTCAGTTTCTATTCTTAGGGATTTAGATTGTTGAGTTCTGATGTAAGGTTGTAACCTTGGAACTTTTGGTTGTGTGGCTTAACTTTATTTGGGTTGTTTAGTGTTAACCTTGGAAATAAGGAGTGTCTTAGCTCAACTGCAGTTTGGATTGATTATATTAATTTGAAGAATTAGGAACCTGAAATTGGGAATTACGTATACCTATCATATCTTAATGTCTTAACCTTAATACTGGTATTTCTCGGAGGAATATTTTGGTCCGAATTACCTTAAAGGAAATTGTTGTTGGATGACCTTATATGGTCGAAATTGTTGCTTGGTTGAGTTCTTAACCCCCTAGCTGTTGCAGTGTTATGATTGGGAATTTAATGAACTTCTAAAAGACTTTGATGGACTTCTAAGAGAGCTTTATCTTCTTTAGATTGTACTTGTGGATGTTAGAGGCATTGTTGCTTTCAGTTCAGAGGAATTCTCATCAGAGCTTTGTTAGACGATGTTTTCTGTTTGGTGTTTCGAGGAGTCTTATTGATTTGATAACTTGAGGGATTTAGTTAGTCGGTTGGATGTTGAAGTACTTGATGGATTTTTACCATGATGTTTTGAGAGGATGATCAGTCATGTAAGGATTTGAGATGGAAGTTGTGTTAATCGATAATTTTGGAGGATGTAGACAAGGAAGTTTGGCAATTCTGAGCTTGACAACTTAGTTGCCTAAGTTTAATAACCTTGGTGTTATTTTCGATGGAAATAGAAAAAGCTTGGGTTCCATAGAGGAGTCGTACCAAGAATCTTGAGATCTTTAACCTCTTCTGTAATCCTTGAGAGAGCTTTGTATATATAGCTCTTGAATCTCTCATTCTCACTTCTTCACCTGAGCATTTGTTACTACCTTAACCTTGGCTTAAGTTTGAAAGCTTTTACCTTTAGCCTTTTTCCTCGAATATTTCTGTTTTATACAAGGTTTGACTCCAAAGTACTGATTATCTTGAAAATTTATGATTTCAAAGTGTTAAACTTCTATTTTCGTTTTACTCTTGGTTAGTATCTAAATTTTGTCTTGTCTTGTCTTGTCTTGGAATGTTTTTAAAACTCGTTTGAAAGTATTTCGGAATTGTTTCGAAAATTTTTGTTTGGATGCTTCTAAAACTTTCAAAAGTTATGTTGTATTTACAAATTCGATTTGTACAAAGGTTTTAAGTAAAATTTGCACTCCTTCTTTTGAATCTCGAGATGTTTATCCCCTTTCATAATCCTTGAGAGAGTTATATATGACTCTTAAATCTTTCTCTCCCTTGCTTTAGTTTCAAAACTTTTGTCTTGATTTACCGTTGACCTTTTTCCTCGGATATTTCCATTTTATACAAGAGTTTCTACTTTTACAAAGTTTGATTCTCGTAAATTTTAATTTTGATTAATGATTTAAAAACTTTAATTTCATAGTTAGTGTTACTCTGGATTAGTGTCTAAACTTGGTTTTGTTTCAAAATGTCTTAAAAGTCGTTTGGAAATATGCTGGAATTGTTTCAAATAAAGTTATTTAATGCATAAAAAAAAAGTATTCAAATGTTATGTTGTATATACAAATTTGATTTCTCGTTAGCCTTTTTCTTTGAGAAATTCCATTTTACACAAAATATTTTGACTTTTATAAAAATATTTTGATTATCTTGGAAATTTTGAATTATGACTAGCTTCAAAGTTTTGAACTTCTCATTCTCTTTTAGTTTTGGGTTATCATTTAAATTTGGTTTTGTTTCGAAATGACTTGAAATTCGTTTGAAAATACTTCCGAATTTTGTTTTTCAATACTTTGATGCCTTGAGAAACTTTCAAAAGGGGTGTTATATTTTCAAAATTTGATTTGTTCAAAGGTTTTAGGTAAAATTGGCACATTTACTTTTGAATTTCGACATTGGTGGATGCTAGGACTTGTCATTAAAGACGTCTAATGACCGGTTCAGTACTTGCTGATGCATGGTTGTAAGACTTGATTTTTCCAATGTTTACTTACCCTTATCTTGGACGACATAATCCTGGTTCGCGACAGTATTCTCTCGTTCCATGAGATGAGACAGGTGATTTTTAATAGTTCAATTTTGAAAACTGGTTTAAAAATTGTTTGACCTCAACGATGATTTTTTCGAATTTAAGTGCTAACTGAAATGATTTAGAACAAAAAAAAAAAAAACAAAAAAAAAATTCCAGTTCTTTAAATTTTGTTTTCTACTTTTAAGTTTCGAGGACGAAACTTTTTCTTAGTGGGGGAGGTTGTAACACCCGCCATTTTTGTAATCTATTTTCGTAACCGTATTTTATTTACGATTACGATTTGATTTGTATGACTCGGAATTTATCTGTGAGCCATTTCCTTTCTTCCTTTGAATTCTTAAGTTCTCTTATGTCTCGAATATTTCCTTGTTTTCGAGAATTATTGTTATTTCTAACTATTTCAGCTTTGCTTTATTTATTCATTTAATTCGTATTCTAATTCTACTCCGAGTTAATTCGTTGGATTTCGGAAATTATTTCTATTGAACCCTATTTTTATTCTTATTCATTTCTAATCTCATATATTTTAATTCTTATTTATGAGATTTAAATTTTTATCTTTTAATTCACGGTTTTGATTTATTTATTTAATTAAATCCATTCTTAGTTGATTTGCAGTCCAATTTTTCAAATGGTCCGACTTTTATTCAAATGATCATTTTAAGATCAAAACCTAAGCCTTTTACCGAGATATTTTAAAAGGTGTTTAACATCTTTTTATTTTATTTACTCACAAAATATCTTATTATTCACACATTTATCCCTCTTGCAAAAAATTATTGAACGTAACCCTGCTTCCGCCGTTCTTCTGCTCAAACAAAATCTACGTACGTGCTTGCCTTCTTGCTTCTTTATTTCCGTTTTACAAATTATTCTACGTACGTGCTTGCCTTCTTGCTTCTTTATATGGATCGATCTTCTCTCATCATCCGTTCATCCTATTCTAAGGGTTTATAGAGGAGATATTTAAGGCTAGCAAATGTGGATTCGGATTCGTAACAAGGTAACTTCGACGTTACTCGGTATTTCATTGATTTAATTGTTGTAGTTGTATGTATTATTGGATTTTTAATGTGTTATGATGATTTATAGATACATATGATTTTCAAAACCTTTAATTTCTTATCTCTTGATATCCATAATTTATTTTGACTATGTATAATTTTATTTTGTCAATAGAGTATTTATTTTGGTTGATTTACAAGTTTATGATCAAATCGATTATTATGATATAAAGATAGTATAAATTCGTTTTTATGATTTCCAGGAGGTGTAAATTATTTTTCTGGGTTAAATGATAGATTTCAAGATACCATGAATTTTCGTGGTAATTATTTTGGAGTTTTAGTATTTATTTCGTGATTTAAAGTATTGATGCAGTTTCTGCGATTATAGCGATTCTGTTCGGTTTTAATTATGTTAAAAATACTAAATCAAATTGTAAATTCACGAAACTTTAATATGTGGCAGAGAAATGGAGTATTAGGTTGTGTATAAAATGTTAGGTCTTAAATCATTATTTTCGATTTATGATGTTTTTTACAAATTTGATGAAAACCGTTGTTAAATCTGTCAAATATGTTCGTCTGTTTGTAAAAATCATATCAACTGTTTTTATTTCGAATTTGCAAAAGTGTAAAGAATAAACTCATGCTATTTTAAAGTGTAGAGTCTGCATAAAGAATATCATAAGATTTAAACTTACGGTTTGGTCAGAATAAATTACTTGTGAACAGCTCGCCTGTAAAACGCGTTTCTGACTTTTCTCAAAGATTCATTTTTAAAACATAATTTTCTTTTGATACAGTAGCTAATATTTTTCTCAAAGAAGATTTATAATGTTTACTTATGTTTAAAATTATGCCGTACCTTAAAATGTTTTCTAAAAGTGGATTTATGAACTGAAACTTTATGGGTGACGTTTTCTGACAGTTTTTAGAAATGAATTTTTAGACCCTGATACTTTCGTAATTTAAAGTTGGTCAAAAAATAAAAGTTGTAGCGAAAAGCTACAGGAAACCATGAAAATTGGCCTTGCGTAATTTCGATTTTTATGTAATTAATTATGAATTTTACAATACTGCTGTTCAGTTTTATAAACTAATGTAGAGCTCCGTCTCATTAAAGCCTAAGTAATAAGTCTTTACTAAAGTACCTTAATTCAAAGGGTGGTCTTTAAAGTTTAATTTCAGTGACTTAATTTATTTAAAGTCCTTAAATATATTTTTATACTTTTGGATTTAAGTTTAAGTTTTCTAATTCGAAGAAAATAAAAGTGTAGTTCACTTACGAACCATTTGAATAATATACTATATCACTTGGGATATTTTTAAGTTTGGAGTAATGAAAGTAAAGGCAAAGAATAATAAACTAAGGCATACGATTTTACTAAAACAGCTATATGGTTGGGTATCCTGCGAGCGGTACATATCGTCGTAGAGTCATGTACATGTACTTAGACTAGGACTTCGCACTGCATGGTAAGTCGTGTCCTATTATAGTTTGTTGTCTAGTTAGTGAGCTTGGAGTTGGTCATCTTAGCGTGACACTGGGTTCCCGAAACTAGTAAAGATGCTGCGGTGTCAAAAGTATAGCTAAAGTGGATATCTAGCCTGAACTAAATTATTTCCATTCTACCTTTTGAATATTTTGCTTTTAAGCATGCAACACGTTGGTTAACGTGATTTGGTAATCATATTTTGTTACTTATGTTTTATAACATTTCAATTTACTTTGATATATTATTTGCATCTGTAACATTTATATCATGTGATATGGCTGGGAGAACGTCGAGTTACTCCCCACTGATTGTGGCTGTTATATTTATAACATGATAGGTGTTAGCTTTGCTGGGGATTTCTGTGTGAGCTAGCAAGTTGTTTGCAGATCCTACTCTGTTCTTTCTGCTTTCTTTTATGGTTTTAGTCTTGGAACACTTTTGGAGGTTTTCTTTATTTTCGCCCTTTTATAAAAGTGGCATTTGTTTAGACTTAATCTTTTAATTTTATCCTTGAGAATTTTATACATTCTCAATTTATAACAGTTAGAACTTTTATCTTTGTGTATTTAATCTCATTCGACAGTGTTTCCGCCACTGTTTTGCACTAGATTTTATAGGGGATTGCATTGAAAATGAGGAGTCATCCAATGGTTCCCACATCCATGAACCCACCAACAAAGAACATGAAATTGCCTCGCCAAATACCCTTTTAAAATGCCAAGCAACATCCCAAAAACTTCCCATTGACAACAACCAAATCCTTTTTCCGCCCAGGATTATCAAAAACAAAACTCACAAAAACATCCCCAAAAACACCAATGTTGAAACCATGGGAAAACATCAAAGTGTTTTCACAGATCTGGGAATAGCATATGGCACTGCTCTGGGAATACTTGCTTCAGAAGGAATGCTGCAACCCATTGATCCGACTCCGGACCCACCAGAACACAAAAGAACCCGATTCTGGGACGGCAATGCCTATTGCCAATATCATCAAGGAAAAGGTCATGACACTGAAACATGCTTCAAACTGAAACATGCTATTCAAAACATGATCGACAACCATCAACTGATAGCTTCATCCCTAGGCCATCCAAGTGATGAAAACAACCCTAATGAACATCTCATTCTGCCAGGAGATGAGAGCCTCATTGACTTTTGTCCTCATATCATTCCCAACAACGAGAGTGAAGTGCTCAAGTGGGTCAATACTCAAGACCAGACATTCAAGCCGCTGGATGCTGCGAAAGAGACCTTTGAGGAGGAACATGATGATTAGGAGTTCGTATCTACGATTGAGTCCGAGTCCGAGTCCGAGTCCGAGTCCGAGTCTTAGGCTTTCTCATATCTATCCTAGCATCTATCCTTTTATTCCTAAGTGACAGACTGGGGGCTGTACCCATGAGTCACATGTATTCATCGAGTCTGTGCTAACCTCTTATTTATCTAAATAAAAGCACGATTTTCAACTATCATATATTCTCCTCTTTATCACTTCCCGTTGACAACGAGAATTGATTTAAGAATTGATTTAAAACAAATAACATGTTCCAATTCAATGTGTGTATACTCGAGTGACGTCTCGTACCGAGTAAGCGGAGGACTCGAAACTCCATGTCCATTCTCTTTACCTATTTTATGTCTGGTAATAGAAACCTTTCATTAGCACCCGATCTAGAACGAGCTCTCAATCAAAGGGATCCTACGATGAACCTAGATAACAAACCAGAACCTCTCCTTGTTCTTGGTCAATGACGGAAGGTAAGCCCATTCCCCAAAAAAACATCCCATCACCAAATATCAACCTCTCACCAACGGGTACATCCCCGTCTGCACCTTTACCTGCCTCGAATGAAGGACGACAAAGAACCAATAAATCAAAAGCCAAAGCAAAAGCCAAAGCGAAAGGCCAAATTCAAAGGCCCAAGCTAATATCCTTTCACTCAAAGCCAAAGCGAAAGGCCAAAAATCAAAGGCCCAAGCCAATAGCCATTCACCCGAAGCCAACGTGAAAGGCCAAAATAAAAAGCCCAAGCCAATAGCCATTCACCCAAAGTCAAAGCGAAAGGCCAAAATCAAAGGCCCAAGCCAATATCCATTCACCCAAAGCCAAAGCTCAAGGCCAAAGCATAAACGAAAGCCAAAAGCAATTCACTCAAGGCCAAAGCCAAAGCAAAAATTAATGCAAAAACCATAGCCAAAGGCTACTCACCCAACATCAAGGCCAAGACCCAAGCCAAAATCAAATCAAAACAAAACAAGATTGAAACCCTTTTCTCAAAAAGGCCAAAATCCAAAGAAAGCATCCAACACACAAAATCCTGGACAAGTGAGTACAAAATACCAAGTCCAGGACCAACAAGTCCAAAACCCAGGACCAACGAGTCCAACACACCAAATCCCGGACCCACAAGTCCAAAACACCAAACAAGTCAGTCCAAAACACCAAGTCCAGGACCAACAAGTCCAAAGCCCATGACCAACGTTTCTTCCCTCCAAACTCCGAGACCAACAAGTACAAAACACAAAAATACCAAAACGTGATGTCAAAGAGCTAAAATGATAGCTCAAGACTCGTCTACTAACAACAAACCCAACCTCTCTTCACCCTTAAGTCCTTCCAGAGACTACTGCAGGGAAACCTATCTAGGATCCTGGGAATTCCCCTCAAGATCATAACGGACATCGCTTCACCCCTAAGTCCTTCTAGAGACTGTCACAGGGAGACCTATCTAGGCTTCTGAGAATTCCCCTCAAGCTAGTAATATCACACATTAACCCTTAAGGTCCAGACATGGGATTCTGATCCCACACTATTTACCAACCATTTCGTGCTCGAGCCACATCGAGCTTGAGACCCCATTGTGCACCACATTACAAGCCGTAACCCGTCGGCCTAAACACCACAAAATACAAACTTCGGATTTTTATCTGTCAAACAAACCTATTATTACCAGGCTTCACATTCCATAATGTCGAAGCCATTTTCACCCTGACCCAGATACGTAGTCTTCAAAAAACATTGCTCCCTGGAACGGGACATGCGCATTTCATTCTTAGAGTCCACTTTTTAGTGTGCTCACGTAACAAGAAACATTTTCACAAACTATGCCTCTTCGATTCATGATCAAAAGGTATTTCTCTCCAATCAACTTTCGAGTCAGAAAACGGAATTCACTGTCGTGACCCTCAACTCTAGATATTTATCTGTCAAAAAAACCTATTATTACCAAGCTCCACATTCCATAATGTCGAAGCCATTTTCTCCCTGACCCAGATACGGAGTCCTCGAATGCTTTGCTACCGAGAACGGGACATACCTAATCAACCCTTCGGGTCCACTTTTTAGTGTGCTCACATGATAAGGAACATTTTCACAAATTACACCTCTTCGATTCATGATCAAGGAGGAATTATCTCAAATCAATTTCTCGAGTCACCAAACGGAATTTACCGTCGTGACCCTCACACTTTAAGGTCATACCAACTCGCTTAGGCACACATTCAGACGAGTCACCAAACGGAATTTATCGTCGTGACCCTCACACTTTAAGGTCCTAACATCTCGCTTAGGAACACGTTCAGAACTACGATCTGGTTTGATTTCACACCATGTGAATACGTAGGCAGTCCTTCAAGGACACAACCATACACCTCAAAATCACTTTAAGGTCCTAACAATTCGCTTAGGCACACATTCAGAACTACGATCTGGTTTAATTTCACTTCACGTGAATACGTAGGCAGTCCTATTGCTAGGGCACAACCATACCCCCACACAGATTCAATTTTCAAACCCTTCAATTTGCAATCCATCCATTGCACACACACTCAGAACTACGACCTGGTTTGATTTCGCACACACGCGAATACGTAGGCAGTCCTATTACAAGGGCACAACCGCACATCCCTTTCAAAACAATTCCAATTTTCAATCCTTAATAACCAGTTCAGAACTACGATCTGATTTGATTTCGCAAACACGCGAATACGTAGGTAGTCCTCCAACAAGGACACAACCGCGCACCCATCTCAATCTCAACCATCAACATCAATCCTCAAAACCAGCCAACCCAGCTGCAGAAAATTAATCTCATACCTCTTTACTGGAGGCTTCTTCCTTAAGACGTCGCCCATTCCTTGTTTTGTCAAATTCCCACCTTATCACTCTGGGGGCTTCTCTTTCAAGACGCCACCCATCCTTTACCCTCAAACATCTTTCGAGTCTCAACTACAGTAAAAAAAAACGCCCATAGCCTAGTGCTCGGTTCGGACGATGACAAGGTCTTGGTTCCGCTGTCCGAATCATCATACCTTGAGAAGGGATCTCAAACAAGCAAACGAAGGCAAAGATATCTGGAGAAGTTAATCAATTCATGTTCCCCGGCTGAGCGAACCTTCTACTCGAGGGATCTGATGTGCGTTGTCACCCTTTCTTGGCTAGGAGTTGCACTTACATGTGCAAAGTCTGTCAGAGTCACCCTCGTATTGTGTCGACACTGACTTTGTGTCACGTTCACGACTGCCCATTTGTCAGTCTGTCAGTGTGCGTCCGTGTGAATCAGTATCCCAACGGTCACGTGTCTCCAATCTGTCAAATCACGGATCTGCGAGCAACAAATTCCAACTCTTAACAGATTTTAAGCTTCACAACTTTCAAAAATCCTATCTCCCCCCACGCGAGATATTACGTGCTAATTGCTTACATGCTTATGTGCTTATATTCTTGCATGCTGTGTGCTTGTCTAAGCGACTACGGATTTGTGTGGTCACTAACCATGCAAGTAATCTTGAGAAGACAAACGCACTCCAGCTAAGTATTGGGTCCTTCCCAACAAACACCGACCCATCAAGTCCAAGGGCTTTAACTGCGTCGATTACATTGCATACGCTACCTCCCAACGAGCGACAACTCATATCCCCGGCAAGTCCTGAGAAGTTTCTAACTCCCCAGCGAGCGCCGATTTTCAAATAGAACTCACACAGGTTTTTCAAAGATCCTCACAACGTTGTTCATGATCCCGATGCAGCGCTCTCCCTAAATGGTTTTCCAGAGAGCCTTGCTCAAATGATTTATCTCCACGGAGTTCATTTAGGACCCCTCAAGTTGGAGTTCATTGCTCCCTAGCCGAACCTATCAACGTCAACCTGGTTGGAAGTCATTACCAGATAATACCTCATTCGACCTTCAACTTGGCTGGCGAGCCTCAAAATGCACCTTCAACATAGCTGGCGAGCCTTTGCACGCACACAAGAAGAAATTCAAGGACATATCCCGAAGATGCCTCAGGTATGACTCTTTTCTATGGCTGGCGAGCCTCAAAACGCACCGCCTTTAACACCCGCTGGCGAGCCTTTGCGCGCAAAAGATTCAAGGATGTATTCCGAAGATGCCTCAGGTATGACTCCTTCTTATGGCTGGCGAGCCTTTATACGTAGTCTAATGGACTTTAAACGACCCGAATCGGAAGTCGACACACTTTAAACTGATCCCGACGGCAGGTCCTTGACTCGAATCCTCGAGTCGCCTAGACGTCGCCCTTCCCGACGGCATGTCCTTGGTTCAAACCCTTTTGAGTCACCTCGACGTCGCAATGGTCTTCAGGTTGTAATCTTCGATTGACCTGGATATCATACTTTGACATTCGCCCTATCCAAGCCTCAGTCAAAGTGGGGGCTCTATAGATACCCAGTATATGCACCTCCCAAAAACCACCCGATGATGATCGGACTATAACGTGTTTTTAATTTGCGTGCGTGGATTGGCTATACATGAGACGGTTTAATGCACTACTCGAATATGAAAAATGATTTCAAAAGTTTTCTAACTTCATTTGCATTAAAATAACACTATTTAGAGTTAAAACCGTCTTCGGACCCAAAATCGACTCAGAAACCAGCAACTCGAGTCAACCTGAGTCAACCCGAGTCAACCCAAATCCCGAATGTCAAAAATGATGCCATGAATGCCTTTATCATGTCATTTCCATTAAAATGACCCTAATTAGAGTCAAAACCGACACCGGGCCAAAAACCGACTTAGAAACCCGCAACTCGAGTCAAACTGAGTCAAACCGAGTCAAACCAAATCTCGAATGTCGAAAATAATGCCATAAATGGTTTTATCTTGCCATTAGCATTAAAATGACCCTAATTGGAGTCTAAACCGACACCGGGCCAAAAACTGACTCGGAATTCAAATCCCGACTCACACGGGTCAAACCCGAGTCAAGCACACAAAACACCTTCCTCAAGTAACACCCAAAATCTTCTTATTAGATGCCCATATTGTTACACGACATCTCATTTCAATACCACAAACCAAACAATGGATGGAGCAAAGGCCACGTCCAAATTGAAAGGGACAATACACCCACTTGTATCTCAAGGTAGCTCGCGCCTCTTTAGGGTGTCTGCTTAGCCACTAAGCAAACACAACTGACCTACAACCCCACATTTCTCTATAAATACCCACCATTACACCCCATAATACTCACGCGAGAGTCCACCCCCTCCTTCTCCCTTAAACTTCTAGACCCGACTTCCTAAGTCACAAAATCGACACGTGTTTACGACCTACCGATCGTAAACACAAGCCTTACACATTTTGTTTGGTACCGTCGCCGTGCATTCGACCGACCCATTCGACCAACTCAATTCATCAATCAACATGTTTTTCAACAACATATTTTCAACTCATTTTCAAAACTAAATCCTTTTTTAAGGCACTTTTTTAAACTTCTTTGATCGCAATTAGTCACAACGAGAAAACCGTCTCTAAAGTCGTCTACTTCGTAAACATCAATACACGTAAGTTTGAGGGTGTAAACAACTCATTTATTTCATGTCTTTACTATTTTCATAACTTTATAAGCATGAATGATGCATAACACGATTCAAATATAGGTTAGACGAGCCAAAACCGAGTTTTGGCCCGAGATAGAAGCCCTTTGCTATGCAAAGAGGCTCGCGCCTCTTCTGGGTTATCGGGTCATACTCATCCGTATTTGTTCTCATATTTCCTCTTTATTTCTTTCTTATTTGCAATCGGTTTTTACTATTTCAAATGCTTCAAATCGTTTTTATGACAAACCTTTTAACCATAAATTATAATCACCCTTGGTTCCACATACCATGACGGTTTAATCCGTGACTCGGTGATATTATTTGGTTAATTACATTTTAAAGGAAATCCTTTTCTTTTATTTACCATTTTAATTCATTTTTATGATAAACATATTTTGACCATTACAAAAATCATCCTTGGTTCTTTATACCATGAAGGTTTATTCTGTGACTTGATGATATTATTGGTTAATTACATTTTAATGGGTATTTTAACACCCTTTTCTTTATTTACCATTTTTCTCATTTGTTTACATTTGTAAATATACTAGGCATAATTCATAATCATCCTTGGTTCTTTATACCATGTCGGTTTAATCCGAGTACGATGATTAACTTGACTAATTACAAAGAAATGAACTTAACATAATTAGTTCAAATCAAACATTTTACATTTTTATTTGTAAACTATGCTTTTCAAACTTGCAAATCCGACAACGAATATTATTAACAAAATAGTAATTATTCCGAGTCATGCAAATCATATTTGCAAATCATTCGTCACAAATACGGTTTTAAAACGGTTTGAAACAACCTTTTTTATAACCAGGAGACGCCCCTTGGGTCGTCGTCTGACTCGCGCCCCAAGAGGCCGTCTATTTTCATGTTCTAAAACTTGGGCAGACCCTTTATCTCGCCAATGGGCTCGCGCCTTAACAGGGCTGCCTGACACTGTTCTGTCCCATTTTGGTATTTGTCTAGGACGATCCCGATTACGGTTTATCCGCATACGTGACGGATCAGATTGACGAGTTTGCGTTTATACTTTGTCTTTTTGACACCCTTTTTCAATAAATGGATCGTGTTAAGCATCATAACCCGAACCTGGTACATGGATGTTTAATTTCCGTTTTCACATGCAAATCAATCTAAATCAAACTCGACATCAATTACTTGATATTTGTATTAACAAACCGACTTATTAAGAAATTCTCACATGTTAGGTTAAAACTTTTTGATGTGCATTCATGCATTTATACCGTTTTATCAACTTTTGCACTAAACAACCACGATCGATCAGTAGAGGCCGCTAACGCGGGCGGGATTGGGTGTCCGATTAAAGGGCTTCCCAATACGTACCCTCACCCCTTACTTAGAACCTTTGGATAGTAGATGGCCTTATCCAGGGCGTACAAGAGTCATTTTAGGCATAGAATACTAAAAGGGGGACGAGTCCTTATCTTTAGTACCTATGTCAAACACCGCTTTTTGCCTTGATTGACCTAGGTATAAAGTAGATTCAAATGGGTTCCAAGCATCCCACAAATGTTTGGTGGCGACTCCGAACATCTCTGCATCGTTTCGAGACCTTTGCCGAGACGAAACCGACCGATCTAAAGTGATCCGGTCGAAAGTATTTTTACGTCACCGAGCGTGGCTTTCAAAAGACCGCTGCATGTCCACAGATTGGCTAGGCGTGCAGGTGGCCCGTGACTACGGACCGGTAGGCGGCATCGCACCCGCAGACCGGCATGTGGCCCATGTCCTCAGAGAGGGGACGACCCTTCTTCTTATCTAGGCAAGAAGGGGAATTCCGCGATCCTCCAGTGTTTCTAACACCATAGGGAGACTACTTGGTCGGACTATATCTTTTCGGTAACTTGTCGTTAGGAGCACCTAGACCAAAACACAATTTATAACTTCACAAACAACTCTACAATTAGTAAAGAGGCAAGTAAAGGTCGGATCCCAAGGGACGGGAATTGAGATGAGATTTCTATTGAAACTAGTGGTGTCTTAGAGGTGTCACAATTGGGTTTGATGTAGAAGGTCACTAAACTAAATAGCAATGAAAGTAAACAAGCAAGATGAATTAAAAAGGGTTGTAAACAATTGATAAAAAGCACTAGGGTATCATGGGTTCATAGGGGATTCATGGGAATTGATCATACAAACATGTTCTCAAATTATAAGCAAGCAATTATTGTTGTGATGGATTGAGTTGGTTTATATCTTACAATCCTAGGAAAGTTTGGGTCCCGGAGCCGAATCGATTAGATTGTACAACACCTACAAGTCGACTTAATCTTCCCTACTCAACAACATGCATGGTCTAATGAGACTCGAGTTGGTTTATGTCTTATAAGTCTCATTGAAAAGATAGGTGATGGGTAAAAAATGCAAGGATTCATAGGCTCGCATTTCATCAAACATAACATGTGCATGAGTTGAGATCATAACAAGCAAGCAAATAAACCATGAAAGCATATTAATTTAAGCATGAATCATTCCCCATGTTGGTTTCCCCTAATTACCCATTAACCCTAGCTAAGTGACTACTCACTCATTATCATGTTGAACATGCTAGCAAGGTTGTCAATCATACCAACAAAGTGAAACATGATGAATAAATGAAATTAATTAGCAATAATTAAAAAGGGATTAAGAGAATTATACCTACTAATGATTCCAATAATAAAGCAAAGAATAAAAGAAGTACTTGATGCTTGATTGAGAGGTTGTCAATCTCCCAATAATAACCCAAATAATCTTCAATTACCCAAAATAAATGTAACACCCCCATTTATTTAAGGGCCTGAACTAGGACTCCTCAGATAAAGAGAGGCGTTACCATCCCGGAAATCCGAGGCAGTAGATAACAAAGGGAAAGATAACAGTACTTTAAATTAAAAAGGTTATAATGTTTACAACGGAATTAACACATGTCTTAAATAAAAATAAAGTCTGACAACTAAACAAAATAAAGGTGAGCTAGCTCTAAGTCAGATGATCCATGCTCTCTCCCGCCGGCTCCCAATGTCTCAACAACTGTCAATGCTCCCCACAAAGGATCATCACGAGCATACACGAATACACGGGGTGGTCAACCGCGAGGTTGAGTAGGTAATACGATATAATAAAGAATGCAATGCTATGCTCCTCCAATCAACTCCATCACACACATCCCAAGACGCCTGACCATACCGATCCCCGGTAGACTATATATATCGACCATAGTCGATCGCCCTTCGTTAGCGGAGGACACCAGGGCAAGTCTGCAGAACCCGCCTGGGCCTTAATCACAACAATCTCATCTCCTCCAACTCCAACTCCAATGCAAATGCAATGTATGAAATATATGAAACAAAATGCTCAACAGGATAAATGAGATAGTCAGGTATGTCATATAATTCCAAACATGTCAACTCTTTATAATCAAAAATCCAATCAGTGTATTCCCCTACCTCAAATAGCGGTGATAAGCTAACTGCAGATCAGAAGTATTCCACCCGAAACTCGCCACCTAAACATATATATATAACATAATTAATTCTCTTACTAATCCCGTTCCCATACTCAAAAGTTACTATAAGTAGAAACTTTCCCAATTTAGAAATTACTAAAAATATAAGTTACTCAAAATAGAAAGTTTCCTAAAATGGGAAGTTTCCCAAAATAGCAATTACCAAAAGAATAGCAAATTACTAAAATAGTAATTTTCCCGAAATAGAATCCCGACTCAAAACTTAAATATATTATTCCGTCACCACTACTTAAAATTAACTTAATAATCAAACTAACAATGTAAATATTAGAAGTATACACATTCCCGACTCATTAAAATAAAACCCGTAACAAAACAATTTCAAAAACAACGCACAACACACACACGCACACTCCCTTTTCAACCCGTCACAACCGCCCCTCAACCACCAATCCTCACCGCCGACCACCAGGCCTGACACCAGGTCTGGCCTGGTCACCTCCCACCACCACCAACGTGGTCGACCCACGCCGGCGGTCCTAGCCACCACCAACAAAACCCCCTGCCTGCGTTCCTGCCGCCACAAAACGCCATGAACAGCCCCCCTTTTTAACCCGACAGCCACCACGACACTCCCCTGGCACTCTACCAACCACCACCATTGCCACCACCGTCGCACGGCGACTCTGACACACGTGGCACCACCGATTCGACCTCCCCCGAGTCCACGGTGGTGCCACCCCTTTTCCTATGTCTGAAATGCTACCAAAAACACCCCACCGACCCCGACACTTAAACACCACCACTGCAACCACCACCAGCAACGACCACCACTCTAGCCACCATCACCCGACTCGACTCTACACCCACAACACATCTCACCACCTCACGACCACCACCACAGTCCCTAAAAGACGCATAACAAAATACAAAACAGTGGGACAGAAATGAAAACGAGAACCCTTACCTATGACGGCCGTCGACCTGTGCTTTTCCGGCCAGTATAACCACCCTCGACCACTAGCAAAGGCTCCCCTAGACTCCTGGCAGTCCCTACTCCCTCCACACTCACCAGCGTGCTCTCTTTGGCCGTGTAAAAGGCTTGATCGAGAAAGGAATAAGGGGTTGATGTTTGTGATGTAAAAATGACGGTAGGGAGGGGACTAGGGTTTTAAAGGTGTAAAAGGGTTTGATTTTAGGGTTTGGTGAGGTAAAATGGTAGGTGGGTAAATGGGTAATAAGTGGGTAAATGGGCTATGACCTCTCGACCCAAAAATGCCACTCAATTATAAACCCGACTCATCTCGCGATATAAATTAAACAATTATTTTTTTACGCTTTTACCATTACCTTTACGCTACCATAAAATAATAAAACTCGCCCGAACAATAATAAAATACGGGGTATTACAGTCTTCCCCCCTTAAAAGGAACTTCGTCCCGAAGTTCGTTCCCATACCAAGCATGTCATACAAAAATATAAAAGACATCTCGTATAACTAACACGGTCAAACACACAACTAGACTACATAAACACGAAATGTTACATTCTACCCTCCTAAAAAAGAAAGTTACGTCCCGTAACTTACCTCAAGCGAACAGATGTGGATAGCTCTCTCTCATCGCGGCCTTGGTTTCCCAGTTAGCCTCCTCCGCTTTATGATTAGACCACAACACTTTCACTAAATCAGTCTCTCCGTGCCTGGTCTTTCTAACCTTCCTGTCCAAGATCTCCTTAGGCGTCTCGATGTAAGTCAACTGCTCGTCCACCTCGACCACATCATGGCTCAGAATGTGCGAAGGGTCACTCATATATCTCCGCAACTGAGAAACATGGAAGACATTATGTACCCTGGCTAAAGCTGGTGGTAAAGCTAGCCGATATGCCACTTCCCCAACTCTATCCAGGATCTCGTATGGCCCAATAAACTTCTGACTCAACTTTCCCCGCTTCCCGAACCTCATCACTCCCTTCATCGGAGATACTCTAAGAAGTACTTTCTCCCCCACCTGGAAAGAAATGTCGCTTCTCCTAGCGTCAGCATAGCTCTTCTGTCGGTCCTGGGCAGCCCTCATCTTCTGTCGAATGATCTGCACCTGTTCAACCATCTCCTGAATCATCTCTGGTCCCAAAACTACCGCATCAGCTCGATCATCCCAACACACGGGACTCCTACACTTCCCGCCATACGAGCCTCAAATGGAGCCATCCCAATACTAGCGTGGTAGCTGTTGTTGTATGAAAACTCAATCAACCCCAGTCTATCCTCCCAAGACCCGCCGAACTCCAAAACACAAGCCCTCAACATGTCCTCGAGAGTCTGAATAGTCCTCTCCGTCTGCCCATCGGTAGCTGGATGAAAAGCTGTGCTCATCTTTAACTGAGTACCCATTAGTGATCAGTAACTCCGCAGAATTTAGATAGAAACCGGAGTCTCTATCGGAAATGATGTCCTTGGGTACACCATGCAGACTTCACCACATATCGAACATAAGCCTTGGCCAACCAAGCTTTACTCCAAGTATCATTCATGGGGATAAAGTGAGCCGACTTGGTTAGCCTATCCACGATCACCCAAATCATATTGTTACCTTTCTGAGTTCGAGGCAACCCAACAATGAAATCCATGGAAATGCTTTCCCACTTCCACTCTGGCACATCTAGTGGTTGAACCTTCCCTTGCGGTCTCTTATGTTCACCCTTCACTCTCTGGCATGTCAAGCATCGAGCTACGAACTCAGCAACTTCCCTCTTCATATTCGGCCACCAAAAGGTCTTCTTGAGGTCCTTGTATAACTTATCTCCCCCAGGATGAACCGAGTATGGCGTGGCATGTGCCTCAGTAAGAATCTTCCTTTTCAGCTCATCATTATCCGGAACACACCACCGTCCTCCAAACCTCAGACTACCATCAGCGTGGATAACAAACCTGGAATCATCCCCGGATTCTGCCTGTTCTACTGCGCTGCGCCACTTCTGAATTCTAGCATCGGCTTTCTGTAGCTCTCTGATCTCCTCATATAACTCCGGCTCAACGGTCAAGTCCCCAAGAATCTCTCCTCTCCGGATCATGTGAATTCCCATCTCCCGCAGCTCATTATGCAACCTCACCCTAGATCTGGCACTGCTCAAAGCATGGATGGATTTCCTGCTTAACGCGTCTGCTACGACATTCGCTTTCCCCTCATGATAAAGTATCTCCATGTCATAGTCGCCGATCAATTCGATCCATCTCCTCTGTCTCATGTTCAACTCCTTTTGTGTGTAGATGTACTTTAAGCTCTTGTGGTCGGAAAACACTTTGAAGGTAGCCCCATAAAGATAATGTCGCCATAGTTTGAGCGCAAACACCACTGCCCCCAACTCCAGATCATGAGTAGGGTAATTCTCCTCATAAGTCTTCAATTGTCGAGAAGCGTAAGCGATTACCTTCCCGTTTTGCATCAATACGCACAGGACCCTTCTTGGAAGCATCGTATACACCTCGAAATTATCATTCCCATCTGGTAGTGCGAGGATAGGAGCTGTAGTGAGACGTTCTTTGAGGGTTAGAAACGCCTCCTCACAACTCTCATCCCAAACAAACCTGTTCTCCTTCCGCATTAATGACGTCAATGGCTTTGCGATCTTTGAGAAGTCCTTGACAAATCTTCGATAATAACCTGCTAGCCCCAAGAAGCTTCGGATCTCACCCACATTCTTAGGACTCTGCCATCTCGTCACTGCCTCTATTTTACTAGGATCAACCGACACCCCTTCCTTGGAAATCACGTGTCCCAGAAAAGCAACTTTCTTCAACGTAACTCGCACTTGCTCGCCTTGGCATATAACTGGTTCTCCTCCAAAGTTTTCAAGACTAACCTTAGATGTTCCTCATGTTCTTCCTCATTCTTGGAGTAAACCAGGATATCATCGATGAACACAACCACGAACTTGTCCAGATAAGGACTGAACACTCGATTCATCAAGTCCATGAACATCTTTGGCGCATTAGTTAACCCAAATGGCATGACCACGAACTCATAGTGCCCATACCTTGTTCTGAAAGCGGTCTTAGGTATATCCTCGTTCTTAATTCTCAATCTGGTGATAACGACCTCGATCGATCTTAGAGAAAACTCCGGCTCCACTCAATTGATCAAACAAATCATCGATCCTTGGCAAAGGATAACGGTTCTTGATGGTCACATTGTTCAACTCACGGTAATCCACGCAAAGTCTCAAGCTTCCATCTTTCTTCTTGACAAACAACACTGGTGCTCCCCAAGGTGAAACACTAGGCCGTATGTAACCTTTCTCTGCCAGCTCATCCAACTGCTTCTTTAGTTCCTCCATCTCCTTTGGTCCCATACGGTACGGTGGTTTAGAAATCGGCCCTGTTCCCGGCTTCAGATCAATGGAAAAGTCCACTTCTCTTTTCGGTGGTAACCCTGGAATGTCCTCCGGAAATACATTCTCGAACTCCCTCACCACTGGAATCTCAGACACCTTAGGGGTCTCCGACTCACTATCCCACATCTGACACAAGATTAACTGATCCCCTTTCCTCAGACTCGACTTTAGGGTGTTAACAGATATGAATTTGACTCTTGGCTTGACCACATACCCCTTATAAGACACTCTAGTTCCCTTAGGTCCCCTCAAAGAGATTTTCTTCTGGTAGCAGTCGATAAAAGCCTTGTACTTCCCTAACCAGTCCATCCCCAGAATCACCTCAAAACCCCCCAAGGGAAACTCTATAAGGTCACAGTGAAACACAACCTCTCCGATCTGAATTGGTACCCCAGTGTAGACTCTATCACAAGGCACCGACTCCCCCGAAGGTACCACTACCGAATCAACAATTCTATCATACGACTTAAGGTTTAAGACTCTGGCATGTTCCGCAGATATAAAGGAATGTGTAGCTCCGGAATCAAACAACACAAAGGTGGGTTTAGAGTTAACAGGAAAAGTACCAGTCACAACATGTGCATCCTCCTTTGCTGCTTCCTTCCCCATGGCAAAGAGCTTGCCACTGGACTTAGCTCCAGACTGACTCGATGAAGCGGTATTGGATTGCTTGTTCCCCTCGTTCTGGTTCCTCTGGAAATTACCACCCCCGCTGGCCTGGTTTTGCTGACTACGATTCTGATAGTTGTTGTAGCTTCCTTGATAACTGTTACTTGCCCCAGATCGGGCACCTCCTCCATAGCCAGTGTTAGGAGTACGGTAGCTGCTGAATCCTGATCCCACTGTCCGAGACCCACTGAACCCAGATGTAGGTGTCCGGAAGCCCCCAGATTGGTTCCCTCCAGAACTTCGGCACTCAAACTTCCTGTGTCCCAGCTTCCCACACCCAAAACAAGTGATCCTGGACGCATTACCCCCAAGACTAGCACCTCTGAAACTGCCTCCGCTTTGATTCCTCATCCCCCCAGGAGCACTATTGGTGGAGTACCCACCATATCTGCCCGAACTCTGCTTCTTTGCCCCAGTATTATCGCTTGTGGTCTCCAGCTTCCTTTTCTCAGCCTTGCCTTTCTTATCAGCCTTGATCTGTTCCGAAAGTCTTTCAGCAGCACCAGCCCTCAAGTAAATGTCCTGGACTGTAGTGGGTGGAGCCGCTGTGAGCCTCTTCTTGATGTCCATAGTGAGCCCCCGCTCAAACCTCATAGCCAACATAGCTTCATTCTGCCCAAAGTCATCAGTGTATGAGGATAACTGTCGAAACTTTCGATGATAAGTCTCCACTGTCATATCTTCTGTCATCTTGAAGGTGTCAAACTCCTCCCGTAGTTTGGCTTTTTGGAACTCGGGCATAAACTCATTCTTCAAAAGCTCTTGAAAGTCCAACCAAGACACATGTCCCTTCTCAGGATCCTCAGCAACCTCCCTAGCAAACTCTCGTATATCCACCTTGTTCCTGGTCCACCAGTCACCGGCTGTGGCCCTAAGATAGTGGGCAGCTTGATCCACTTGCAGCTCTTCCGGACATGCTACCAATTCAAACAGATTGGTGAATTCTCTACACCATTCCCCCAGCAACTGTGGTTCCCCTTCTCCAGTGAATTTTGTGGGGTTATGCCTTGCCACAATGGTACTCATTTTTGCAGGGTCCATTCTTTTGGCTTTTAGGGCCTCATTCTCACCAAGAGCGGTCTAACTCTTCCGGGTGATGTTTACAGTAGTGTTCCTTCTTGGAGGCATGACTACAAGAGAATTTTAGGAATTAGTCGCAACACAAAACACTTTGGTAATTCTAGCCAATTCTTTTACTCTTATCTTACTTGTCTATCTAGCATGGCTTAGGGATCACATAACCGCATATCACTAGACATAGCCTTCTGACACAACTTAATAGGTGTATAAGTATAAATCAACCTTAAAACATGCAAAGTATTATGCCACAACCTCCTATCAACTCTTTATGCAACAATTATCATATCAATCAGTTAATACTTAGGCAATAATATATGGAGTTATGCTCAATATCATGCAACTTCTCTACCCTTCCTCTCATATGCACTCGGGGTTCCGGGGCAACCGAGAGGGCCAATGGTTCGGTGTGAGGGGGCCCCTAACTCATCCCTTACCTTTAGTGTGCTCCTACGTTTTGTCCGGGGTTCATTTTATTTAGACTCTTCCTATATTCATTGGATTCATTGGTTTAGGCCTGAAGATCGTTCGCTCTGATACCACTTTGTAACACCCCCATTTATTTAAGGGCCTGAACTAGGACTCCTCAGATAAAGAGAGGCGTTACCATCCCGGAAATCCGAGGCAGTAGATAACAAAGGGAAAGATAACAGTACTTTAAATTAAAAAGGTTATAATGTTTACAACGGAATTAACACATGTCTTAAATAAAAATAAAGTCTGACAACTAAACAAAATAAAGGTGAGCTAGCTCTAAGTCAGGTGATCCATGCTCTCTCCCTGCCAGCTCCCAATGTCTCAACAACTGTCAACTGCTCCCACAAAGGATCATCACAGGCATACACGAATACACAGGGTCAACCGCGAGGTTGAGTAGGTAATACGATATAATAAAGAATGCAATGCTATGCTCCTCCAATCAACTCCATCACACACATCCCCGGCACGCCCAGCCATACCGATCCCCGGTAGACTATATATATCGACCATAGTCGATCCGCCCTTCATAGCGGGAGGACACCAGGGCAAGTCCTGCAGAACCCGCCTGGGCCTTAATCACAACAATCTCATCTCCTCCAACTCCAACTCCAATGCAAATGCAATGTATGAAATATATGAAACAAAATGCTCAACAGGATAAATGAGATAGTCAGGTATGTCATATAATTCCAAACATGTCAACTCTTTATAATCAAAAATCCAATCAGTGTATTCCCCTACCTCAAATAGCGGTGATAAGCTAATCGCAGATCGAAGTATTCCACCCGAAACTCGCCACCTAAACATATATATATAACATAATTAATTCTCTTACTAATCCCGTTCCCATACTCAAAAGTTACTATAAGTAGAAACTTTCCCAATTTAGAAATTACTAAAAATATAAGTTACTCAAAATAGAAAGTTTCCTAAAATGGGAAGTTTCCCAAAATAGCAATTACCAAAAGAATAGCAAATTACTAAAATAGTAATTTTCCCGAAATAGAATCCCGACTCAAAACTTAAATATATTATTCCGTCACCGCTACTTAAAATTAACTTAATAATCAAACTAACAATGTAAATATTAGAAGTATACACATTCCCGACTCATTAAAATAAAACCCGTAACAAAACAATTTTAAAAACAACGCACAACACACACACGCACACTCCCTTTTCAACCCGTCACAACCGCCCCTCAACCACCAATCCTCACCGCCGACCACCAGGCCTGACACCAGGTCTGGCCTGGTCACCTCCCACCACCACCAACGTGGTCGACCCACGCCGGCGGTCCTAGCCACCACCAACAAAACCCCCTGCCTGCGTTCCTGCCGCCACAAAACGCCATGAACAGCCCCCCTTTTTAACCCGACAGCCACCACGACACTCCCCTGGCACCCTACCAACCACCACCATTGCCACCACCGTCGCACGGCGACTCTGACACACGTGGCACCACCGATTCGACCTCCCCCGAGTCCACGGTGGTGCCACCCCTTTTCCTATGTCTGAAATGCTACCAAAAACACCCCACCGACCCCGACACTTAAACACCACCACTGCAACCACCACCAGCAACGACCACCACTCTAACCACCATCACCCGACTCGACTCTATACCCACAACACATCTCACCACCCCACGACCACCACCACAGTCCCTAAAAGACGCATAACACAATACAAAACAAAGTGGGGATGTAAATGAAAACGAGAACCCTTACCTATGACGGCCGTCGACCTGTGCTTTTCCGGCCAGTATAACCACCCTCGACCACTAGCAAAGGCTCCCCTAGACTCCTGGCAGTCCCTACTCCCTCCACACTCACCAGCGTGCTCTCTTTGGCCGTGTAAAAGGCTTGATCGAGAAAGGAATAAGGGGTTGATGTTTGTGATGTAAAAATGACGGTAGGGAGGGGACTAGGGTTTTAAAGGTGTAAAAGGGTTTGATTTTAGGGTTTGGTGAGGTAAAATGGTAGGTGGGTAAATGGGTAATAAGTGGGTAAATGGGCTATGACCTCTCGACCCAAAAATGCCACTCAATTATAAACCCGACTCATCTCGCGATATAAATTAAACAATTATTTTTTTACGCTTTTACCATTACCTTTACGCTACCATAAAATAATAAAACTCGCCCGAACAATAATAAAATACGGGGTATTACAATAAAGGATGAACAAGAGAGAGATTAAGGAAATAAAACTTGTATTAAAACTTGATTAATTGTTGATTATAAAATTAAAGAGAGATTTGATTGATATTAACTACACTAAAGATTGCTAAGAAGAACATGCTCTTCTAATTAGACTAATGGGGTATTTATAGTGGGGATTAGGTGTAGGAATTAGGTTTAACTAAGGGCTTAAATGATGATTAAGTCGCTACTTAAGGAAACACCGGTATTTTTGGAAGGATGGGCATCTTTCTTGAAGCTTGAAGAAACGAAATTGTCTGCCTGGGAATCCGTGCGTTTTTGGCACGAGACGGGCGGTTTCTGTGGTCTCTGCCCGGGCATCTTGGGGTGAAGACGGGCGTCTTCTGGAGCTGCTGCCCGGGCGTCTTGTGGAGAAGACGCTCGGATTGTGGTGGTGGAGGACGGGCGTCTTCAAGACAATCCGCAGGGATTGCTGGACAATCTCATTTCTTCTTCTTTTATTCCTTTTTCTTCATAAAATCCTTGGGGATTTCTTCAGGGATGCAAGGATCTTTTCTCATCATTGCCCATCTACTATAGTATGTACAAAGGCCTTCTAATCTTGTCTCTCCTTGATGCTTGGTCATTGAATTCAATCAATTTAGTCTCATTTTGCCATGAAAATGCAAGGTTTGCACTCCTTTCCTACCAAGGGATCAAAACCTCAAAGAATATGCAAAATAAAGAACTAAAGACAATAAATGACCCAAATATGCACTAAAAAGCATGGGAACAAGGCTAATTCGGGGTCTAAATATGCTCTTATTATGGTCACATCAAATATCCCCAAACCGAACCTTTGCTCGTCCCGAGTAAAGAGGTGACAAAGACTAGGACCATTATTTAAACTAACCTAATAACATAGCGGATATGAGACAATTAGCGGGTCTCACTCCGCCCCTTCAACTCACAACAAGACAACCATGAGGTAGGATGCCTTCTTGCAAGGCAAGGTGGGTCTTGCCAAAATGGCGACACATCCAAACATTAAGCACACAAAATCAAGTAATGGATGCATCTACAAAAGAATAGCCACTTTCCTCATCTAAGTGGCGGAAATTATCTACAAGGGAAGCAATTCAAGGGTACACACTCCTTCATAGATGCAATTTCTTCAAACTATTAAGCCTAGAAGGATACCAATAAATCATCTCCAAGTTGTGTCAAGCTAGGGTACATTTGTCCTCAATCGTTAAATGCTTTTGTCAAGAGTAGACTCTCTATGGTGTTAGAAACACTGGAGGATCGCGGAATTCACCTTCTTGCCTATACAAGAAGAAGGGTCGTCCCCTCTCTACCATGCACAAAAATGGATACGATGGATAAAGGGATCAATAGAATTTGAGTTTCACTTTGGGAGTTTGCTTTGTTTTTGTTTTTCCCCCCAATTTCTTGTGGCATATAACATTTGAGAACACTTTCATGCCATTTCTTTTTGATTTTTGGCATTTCAACACTTGACAACTTTCAACTTTTCTTTGCATTTCTTTTGAACATTTTCAAAGTCACCCCATATGTAGTGAGGGTGGCTTATATTTGAAGCTTTAGGAGTTCTATTTTTGCTCCTCTTTTCATTTGATGCATTTTTTTTTGCAAATTTTCTTTCACTTTTCATTTCATTGAACTCAAATTGATTTCTTTTTGTGCCCATTCCCTTTGATGACAAAAATGTGGTAGAACATGGATGATGGATGGATGGATGCATAGTTTCAAGGGTCACCTTGGAATAAACGGTAGCCAAGGAGTAATCACACCACAAGGTACTCTTGACTAGGCCTTAATCCATGGGTCAAAGGATACTAGCATGACACATCCTAGGGTGTTTTACAAGTATTCTAACAAGCAAAGTCTTAAGAAGAAAAAGAATCTACTAGGGCCTTATATACACTTGTCAAGCTTCCCAAATAGACGGTTTCGCAAAATTTTCTAACATGCAACTACATGCCATGATGCAACTAACATATAAACATCCTAATGCAAATGATTCTACCAACTAATATGACATATACACTAAATGCAAGTCCTAAGTTCACATTGTTATACCGCATCAATCAAAATAAAGCCACATAGTCATTAACATAAAGAGGAAAAAGGAGATTGGAAAGATCATACCATGCGGTCTTCAATATCCTAATGTCTCGGATGTGGCGTAGTCGATCAATGTGAACAAGGGTAAAACAAACACAATATATACAACAATATATACATGACTACACTACAAAGGAAATGAACTTGTTTTTGGTTTTTCAATTTTTCAAGTTTTTATGGTTTTTGAAATTTTTCAATTTTTTTGGATTTTTGAATAAAAGTTAAGTTAGAATTCCCCATCCCCACACTAATATGGGCATTGTCCTCAATGGCCAAAATGATGGGAAATCATGCAAGCATGATGCATGAATTCTACGCTAAATGCAAGCTACACTAGTCTACACTACATGGTGCATGGTTTTTTTTTTATGACGGAGAGCGTAATTTAGATTACCTCCCGTTGTGTTTGCATGTACTTCCCCAAACTGAGTTAGACATTATTTCTAATGTCCTAAGGTTGGGTGTAGTTCATGCACACATGATGCAATGCATGAAACTAAATTTATCATTTTGGATTTTCAAAAGTGGGAACAATAAAATAAGAACACCTCAATGGGGCCGAGGTGTTAGTCCTCTATGTTGCTAGGACTACTCCAACCATGATCAAGATTGATAAAATACAAGTTAACAAAACATAAACTTCTTTCAAGAAAATTGAAACTTAAAGAGAGGAGATGAGGAAACTTCACTTAAGCTTGTGATGGGTGCCTCTCGCCCGCTCCACCTAGCTATGAAGTAATCCTCTAGAGATCGCCGTCATCTCCCTCTAGATCACTATCCCATATCTCCTTTGATGCATCACTCATATTCGGGTCCATGAACTCGTCCTCTTCACTTTCAAGCTCCACCGTGTCCCCTCCGCAAGAATTGTTGCTCCCTTCCTCTTGTCTCCCGTTTGCCCCTTCATTTGCCCTCTCCGAATTGGGGAAGAGTAAGTCCATTTGTGCCCAAGAGGGAAATGCTCCCTCTTCACTAACCTTTCCCCTATGAATCATATCGTGGTATTGAGGATAGAGTGCATAGTAATTGTCCACGGTAGCTTCATATTGTCGGTAGTGCAAATCTTATAGAATTCCCGTGACAAAGTCATCACGGGGAAGGATGAAGGGGTTGGGGTGGTTGTACGGTTGATAAGGAAATGGGTAGGGAGGTACTTTGATCTTCTCATCTTGAGATTGTTGCTCTTGTTGTTGTTGTTGAGGATTTGGAGGTGGTGGTGTTTGTCTTGCTTGGGTTGGGTTTGGAGGGATGAGGTAGGATGGGATTGGAGATAAAGGTCCTCTTCTTGGGGAAATTCGTGGTAGGCCGGTCATTGGTAGATAAATCGGATCACTTCCTTTCGTTATCCACTTGATCCGCTTATTAACCCCCTCAAGGGTTATCCAATGATGATGAATAAGAAGAAGATCTTCATTTATCCTCGTGTTTCCCGAAAGAGGAGCATACTCATTATTCTCATTGAATCTCGGATTGAAATGCTTCGCAAGCCTAGTAATGAGTCCTCCATTTACAATGTGTTTCATCCCATCATCATCACCATTCCTAAACTTTGCTCATTTTTCGAGTAGCACTAGAGGCTCATTGAAGTGGTACACACTTCTTCCTTGAATATTGAGGTAAGATTCCATGAACACAAGGTCAAGTTGATTCACAATCGCCGGATCTCGGCGAGCAAAGAGAGTGCCGGAAAGGAATCGATAAGTAAATCTCAAGATCGGATTTTGAATATTAAAAGCGAGACATTCCTTGGTGTGTATGAAATCTCGGCTGGTCATGGCCCTCCACAAAGTTTCAACAGTGTATTTCTTTGGCTTCGATGTCCGGGTAGGCGAAACATCGAGACCAAGCACATTTGCGAATTCTACAAGGGTCATCATTCTTGGAACATTCTCCAACCTAAATTCTATGCATATTGTTTTGTTCAAGGTTGTAATCTTCAAAAAGCTCAAAAACTCAAGCACAAGGGATCGATAAGTTTGCTCATACATGTGGAAAAGGGTAGAGAGACCAAACACTTCAAAAAGAGCTTCCACTTGGTGATAAATCCCAAGTTTCCTCAAAGTATTATGACATAAAAACTTAGTGGGGAGAATGTTCTTACTAAGAAGCCGGTGGAAGACTAGTCTTTGCACATCATTGATAAATTCGACATTTGAGAAGTCATCAAGTCTTGTAAGATCCACTATTTCTTCATGCTCCCTTCTTAATGTGTTGATATGGGAAGTGGAAGAGCTTCCTCTTACCCTTGGTCTCCTCCCATTGCTAAAAGAAGATCTCCTTGGTGCCATTCCTTGATTATTGAGCTGGGATTTTTGATTTGTTAAAGAATAAAGATGCTCCTTGTGGGTTGAGTGTTGCCTTTGAAACCCTAGAAATTTGGGGCTTTTTGATTTTGCGGGGTAAAAGAGTGATTGGGATATGCTTTGAAGTCATAAGGAGGTGGGTTTTTATAATAAAAGTGGAAGGAAGGGTGATGTGTCACAAATTGTGTGGTGGGGTGTAATTAAATTATGAAAAGTCTGGCCAAATTATCGCAGGAAGACGGGCGGATTCGAGCAGAAGACGCTCGGATTCCAGCTTCTCGGGACAGGCGGATTTGTGGGAAGACGCCCGGATTCTGTCACAGTTAACTTTCCAAAAATATTGACGCCATTAAGACGGGCGTCCCGACCCTAAGACGCTCGGATTCTCTGAAGATGAGACGGGCGTCTTTTCTCAAAGACGGACGGATTACGAGACAGTGAGATTTCTTGAAATGCTCAGGCAAAAAGACGGGCGTCTCTCTGCAAACACGGGCGGATTCTTCAGGACGAGCGTCTTCCTTGCTGAGACGCTCAGATTCTTCCACAGTCCCAAATTTTTCAATTTCACAGCTTAGCAGGACGGACGGATTCTTCCCAATATGCCCGGATTCCAGTAGGACGGGCGGATTTGTGGGAAGACGTTCGGGTTCAAGCTGCGGATTTCCCTTTGATTTCCTTTCCTCTCATAAATGCTTCCCCACACTTGAAGATTGGTTCCTTCCTTCATTCAAAAATTCGTTAGTGACCCTCCCTCACTTACTCTCATGAAAAGAGTTTATGTTCATGATTAAAGGGATGCAATAAAATTATAAATACAAGTTAGAGGGTTAGTATATTTACAAGTGGTGGTTTAGGGAGGACTCCACCAAACTCTCCCTTTTGATGGTTCTTTCAAGGATGAGAAGGCCCGAGGTAGGTGACCTCGACCTCTCCAATAAACGCTCCCTCATAGTATGGCTTCAACCTTTGACCATTGACTTTGAACTTGCTTCCATCTTCCGCCTTGATTTCAAAATCTCCATAATTTCCAACTTCGGTTATCACGTAGGGACCCATCCATCTAGAGTTCAACTTTCCCGGAAAGAGTCGGTAGAGGGAATTGAATAGAAGGACTTTGTCCCCCTTGTGCAAGGCCGTTTGTCTAATCCTCTTGTCATGGAGCAATTTCGTTCTTTCTTTGTAAATCTTGGCGTTCTCATAGGATTGTAGTCGGAATTCCTCCAACTCTTGAATTTGAATCATCCTCTTTTGACCACTCAATTTGAGATCAAGATTAAGTGCTCGGATTGCCCAAAAAGCTTTGTATTCCAATTCGATTGGCAAATGACATGCTTTTCCATAGACAAGCTTGTAAGGGGAGGCTCATATGGGAGTCTTATAGGCCGTCCTATAAGCCCAAAGAGCATCATCAAGCTTTGTGCTCCAATCTTTTCGGGTCTTGTTCACAACTTTTTCAAGGATTTGTTTGATCTCTCTATTTGAAACTTCAACTTGACCGCTTGTTTGAGGATGATATCCCAAGCCGGTTCTATGTTGGATACCATATTTGGTCAAAAGAGATGCAAGTTTCTTCTCATGAAAATGCGTTCCTCCATCACTTATGATTGCTCTAGGAACTCCAAATCTTGGGAAGATTATTTTCTTGAAGAGCTTGGTGACCGTTTTTGCATCATCATTTGGAGTGGCAATTGCCTCCACCCACTTTGAGACGTAGTCTACGGCCACTAGGATGTACTTGTTCCCATTGGATGTCACAAAGGGACCTTGGTAGTCGATCTCCCAAACATCGAAGATCTCCACCTCTAGAATGCCCCTCTGACCATTTCTCTTTTATGGTGACTATTCAAGGTCGAGAGTTCGGAGGCGTGGAAGGTGTAGACACCTCATTTCTGCACCTCCCGCAAACCACCCGGTGATGACTGGGCCGCATGTTTGCTAGACGGAACGATTTGTGACAGTTCGTAAGTTTATCATCAAGTGATTGCTCAAATATTAATGTTTACCTCTTAGTTGTCATCTACGTGCCGATACGGTCGTTTTGACAGTAATTAGAGTACATTTGGAGTCCGGGCCTAAAACCGTCTTCATTTTCTGATAACCGTTAAATCCCGAGTCAGAATGTTCTGGAATATTCCGGATATTTCTATTCCATATTTTTATAAATATTTCACAATCTTTATCCTTTGGTAAACAATTTCCCGTAATATTCACATAAGATATTAAGGAAAACCAAATTATTCCGTCCTACCATAACTCAAACACGGAAATCTTTCTTCCGCAGGAGGAAACCACTTGGGAACAGACGCAGCAGGTGCTGCGCCTCTTCCAAGAAACGCAGTGGCTGCTGCGCCTCTTCCCAGGTCCTTTTCTGCGTATTTTTTTCGAGATTCACTTCCAAAGAGTCTCCGTAGCCCTAATTCCTTCACGTGATTAGTATAAATAGGAGCCTTCGCTCCTCATATTTCTCACGCGAGTGTCCGCCCTTCTCTTCTCCCTTTGCATTCTAGACCTTTGTTCTTACTTTTTGGCGTCTACGTGCTTGAACTTTCGACCACATAAGCTCGGATCCTTCTGAGTACCAGCCTCGTTTGTATGACCGACCAATTTGACCAACTCCACAACTAATCAACTTAATCAATCTGTTTTAATTCCTCTTACGAGGGCACTTTCTTTACATTCGCATCGAGCATCACTAATCGATTTCTTAGTCCTTCTCGTTTCGCCAAACATGTAAGTCTGAGGGTGTAAATCTCTCTTTTATTTATTGTATTTTACTTTTTGTATCATCAATTGTAAGGTTTATGTCGAAAATACCTCTTTAAAACCGATTTCTAAAACCGTGCTTTAAAAACGCTTTTTACGGATTTTAAGAAGACAAACCGTCGAGAAAGGACGTAGCAACTGCTGCGCCTCTTCGAAGGAGCGTAGTTCCTGCTGCGTCTCTTCGTGAGGCTGCCGCAGTTCCTGCTTCCTTTCTTCTTCCTTCGTCCTCTGTAATTCGTCAACTTTTATTCGTTTTCATTTGTTTTCTTTAAATCTTTGATACAATAGCATAATAATTTCACCTGTATATTATTGTTCATCATTAACACGTTTAATCCATCATTAAAATTCGGCTTAAATCCTTTATAATCTCATATTTGCGGGTTTTTGTCATTAATTCAATCCGGGTTGTAGAAATTCGATTTGTCCATATCGGGTTTCTTGAATTCGATCTTTGATATATTTCCATCTGTCTATTATATTATTCGTCATTAATTTGTCATTAATTCATCGTGTTTAGTTTATTTCACTCATGTCACTAATCAATCATTCTTTCATGTAATTAATTAGTAATATTCCGTCTCATCCATGTTTTATTGTTTTATGACCCCTTAATCGCATGTAAATAACTTATTAATCACTTTCATCCGAGTAAATAATTTAATCAATCTTTAAATTTACCGACGAGTATTAACAACACGCAATTCCGGCTTCACAGCCAGAATTCAGGTCAGGAACAGACGCAAAGAATCGCTGCCGCGCCTATTCCAAGGGACGCAGTGATTTGCTGCTTTTTCGGTTGAATTTCGCCTCGAACTCCGTTGTTGCTTGACCTAGTTTAATTAGCATACGTATTAATTAACTACTAATCGTATTATCACCTACTGTTTTGTTCGATAATTCTTTCCTTTTATTCATTTTCTCAAATTATCCGTTTTAAAGGTATTTTCGACATAAATCGCCTATTCCATTGTAATTATTGTAATTTTCTTTATTGCAATTTCCTTTATTATGTTTATTATTTATTGCATCATTTGTATGTTTTCACATGTAATTGAGCATTTAAATCCCAATTCGACCCAATTGTATGCTAAAACTACATGTTTCACCGACTTAGCTTAATTTTCACATGTTAGGATTGTTGGAATATGTGTCCTCCGACAATAATGCGATCACGACTGTTGATCATGATGATCACATGTTTAAATCTCATTATAAAGAATACAATTGGGAAGTTATATTGTTACTGTCAACTGGTCAACATATATCGGTAATGATTGGCTGACTAGAGTTTGACATTACACGTCGTGCGACGGTGGTGATCGAGTTGACCCCCTAGGTCATACCTATAGGGCAACACTCTTAATTGATTATTTAATTAATCGTATAACGTTACGAGTTAATTAAATTATTTGAAAATTGACGGACGATTTTGGAAGTAAAATTTACGTATCATGTTAAAATGTGATTAAATGAGATACGATCCGAGTAATTGTATCATTATTTCGGATGAAATTATTGTTTAAAGAAACAATCGAAAATTGAATGAATTATTATAAATACAATCTGTTGTGATTTATAAATGGTAAAATATTTTGGTACAAGTAATTATGAAATTACTAAGTCGATTTTTGTATGTGACGTATTTTTAATAATACGTTGATTTTTAATATGTTAAAAATACATAACAAATTTATGTGACATGTGACATATTGACAATTGACAAAAATAATATGGATTCCATATTATCCATTTGGACCGAAATAATAAGAGGAGGATTAGGCTAATTAATTGTTTAAATTAGTGGTAAACATAATGATTGTTTACTTTAGTAGCCATGCAACCCTATTATGCATTGTGAAGACAAACGAATGCATGCATTGGCTCCTCTCCCACTCCCCTTTGTCCGGTTTTTAGAGGAGGAAAAACCACTTGGTTTTTCCTCTCCTTTTTACCATATACTCATATGATTATTCATACTTCATTCATACTTTCACTTATCTAAAATAAGAGTTTTAGAGAGATAAAAAGCTCCCATTTTCTTCCTCCTCACAAAACCGAAATATTCAAGTGTTATATAATATTTTGGATCAATTTTCTACAAAGATTAATATTGTACTAGTTCATATAATATTAATTTTAATTAAGAGAAAGCTTTGGGTATAAATCTTAACGAGAGATCCTACACTTGGATCTTGGTTCTTCCATTAAAGGAAAGCTCAAGAACAAAAGAAAAGGAGATTTCTTTTGTGCCCTTAAAACCGAAACATCCAATGTAAGAACACGATTTCTCCTCTATTTTGCTCACTTGTTTGCATGCATAAAATCCATCTTTAATTTTATGACAAATTAAATTAAGACATATATGAATATGTGAGTATATAGATCTACTTTTCCTTCAATCGGTATCAAGAGCCATGGTTGTTTGCATGCAAATCGGTTATAAGTTTTTCCGAGTTATAAGAATAACATATAAAACTTGTAAAATTTGTGTTATTATGATATATCACGAAATTAATTCACGCATGTTAAAATTTCTGGTCCTAAAATGTTTTAGGATATTTTGGTTATATTTACGGATTTTTATTGTTCATATTATACTATAATGGCATTTAAATGTGATTTTATGATTAAAAATGTCATTTTCGGTCTAAAATTAGCTATACTTCGAATTTTTCAGTGCTTTTTGGATATGTTGTCACATATATTATTTTGAGATAACCTGTAAAGTTTCATAATTTTTGGACTTGTTATGCTCGAAAAATGGATTTTTCATTATTAAATTCGGATTTAGGTGAAAAATAGGTTAATATGAGTTAAATTTCGAATCTGGTCATAGAAATTTAATATGTTGTCACATGCAATTTTACAAGATGTGTGTAAAATAATTGGCTATAAAGAAGTCTTTTTGCATGATTTATGGATTTTTGAAGAAAAATAGCATAAATAGTGACATTATTAGTGAAAAATTAATAAAACATAATCTATGACTTAGGAAAAATGTCTAATGTTGCTTTTTATTATCTTTTTCAGATCTAAAATTAAAAAGTTAATGAATATAATTTTTCCATGTTTTTATGATTATTTTAGCTAAAACCGATAAACCGCAACATTATTTTTCCGGAAAAATTTCGAAATTTTTAACCTAAGATTTTGAACATTATGAGTGTCATGGTATTTTTCCAGAATGTTCATGAGTTTAAATTTCAAATTTTGAATTTATTTGAAATTTTGTGATTTATTTGAAGTTTATAGCTTATTTTTGTGATTTTTAGTCCATTAATGAACAATTTTATAAATATGAGTTAATTATGGTCAAATTATTAGTGAAGACTAAATTTTGAGTCCTAAGAGGTTAGGGTGATTAACTTATGCATAAATATGAATTTATGTATTTTTTGTGATTATAAAATGTTGAAATCACGCAAATCCGTAAAAACCAAGTAATATACGATATTGGCTAATTAAAGGCGATTTAGCATAAAATGGAGCATGTTCATACATATTATAATGCTGCATTTTTCTTTATGATTGTCATAATTTTTAATTTATGTAATTTTGAATTATGTAATTTTACTTAGTATGGCCTTAGATTTTAATTGGTATTTCCCGATATGTATGGGAATATCGATTCGGTTGTAATTTTATTGTGATCTCGTATCACCGTTTTGTAATTTAATAGATTTATTTTATTTTAGTTACAAATGTATAATATGAAATTATGTAATTTATTATGTAATTTTATTCATTCCGGAGTTCCCAAAGACGGATTTCTTCAAAAATGACGATACATAAAGACGGTGTTACCTCGAGATGCGTGCCACAACCGAAGTTCAAGGGACCAATGGAGTTGGTTTCCGAATATGTAATAGTTAAATAGTTTTTCTTTTTTAGGAAAGGCCATACTAGGATTTATTTATTTATTTTTATGCTTTCATTTTATTTTATGTCACATGCATCGCTAAATCGCCATAACTAAAACATGCATCCTTATTTTATCGAGTTTATCGACCGTGTCAATTAAAATTATCGTAGTTCACCGCTTTAGTTCACTTAAAACGTGATAGATAATAAATTGACATGACCTCTCACTAAAACTATTAATTGAGACATAGCCTTACCAAATAGTAGAAACCATGAAAACCTATTTCGCGAGGGAGTGCACTCGGCTACCCCGGGGTACAAACCTTGTTACGTAGGGGAAGTGGGTGATAAATGTCTAATCCACCGAATTCATGTTGATAAGGGTTTCATCGGCTACCCCGTGCCTAAGTTGATGTGGGTTTGGATAATGGACACATTTATTCGAAATTTGGATTGAACTCAACAAAAGTAATTGATAAGGGTTTCATCGGCTACCCCGTGCCCTTGTTGATGTGTTTTGGGCTATAGATAAACATTAGAGTAAGTTTATCGACCAAGAGTTCTAAAAGTAGAATCGATTAAAAAGTTAATCCACCGAGTTATATTGATAAAGGTTTCATCGGCTACCCCGTGCCTAAGTTAATATGAATTTGGGTCTTGGAATCATTTATCTAGTTGGGTAGAGGTCACTAGAAAAATGCATAAAACTTGTTTAAATCATACATTTTTACGAGTATTATTATTAAAACGACATTTGTTTTACTCCTTATATTTTGTTTTGTAGACCACTTCTTTTCTCATAACAAATGGCAACACCAACTCCAAACGCCACACCTCTCGCTAGTTCATCATGGCTCCGATCCTTTATGGATCGATGTAAACTTGAAAAGAATGGGTCAAATTTCTCCGATTGGGATGCCCAACTCAAATTGGCCACCCAAGGTGACGACAAGCTTCGTTACCTTACCGAGGCCTCTCCACCCGAACCTACTATTAGGTCGACCGCCGCCACTAGGGAAGCATATGAGGCTTACCAAAAGGAGTCCGCCGCAATGAAAAATGTCTTGATATTTGCGATGGAGGCGGACCTCCAATGGAGAGCCTTTAAAATGGGCAATGCTAATGAGATTTACTCCAAACTTGTGACCATGTTTTCACAAACTCCGCGGATCGTCCAATATGAGGCGGCCGCGGCATTCTTTGATCTCGACTTCAAAGAGGGCCAAAAGGTTAGCCCTCATGTGCTCAAACTCATGGAGCTTGTCGAGACCTTGAAAATTCAAAAGGTTGAAATCCCCAAAGAACTCATTGTAGATAGGATTCTACACTCCTTGTAAAAAGTGAAAGCGTATGTTCAATTCCGGGTGAATTTTAACATGCAAGACAAGGATGTGTCTCTTGAGGAGTTGCACAAGTTACTTGTGCAAGCCGAGAGGGACATGGGGTTAAATGTGAACCCTCCCAAGGATGTGCTTAACATAAGCACTAAGAGTAAGGGGAAGTTCAAGAAGAATGGGAGGAAGGGTAAAAAGCAAGCTCCCACTTTCACCAAAGCTAAGACTTGTGAAGCTAGCACTTCAAAAATCAAGAAGGGTCCTCTTGATAAATGCCATTATTGTAATGGTATGGGACATTGGAAAAGAAATTGTTCCAAATACCTTGGTGATATTAAGGCTGAAAAGATCACTCTAGTAGGTAAATGACTATCCTTCTTTTATGTTTCTAATTCAACTATGGTATTATGATGCAAAGTTGTGATAATGTATCTCCCTTTTTATTGTAAATAGGGCCTCCACCAAGCAAAGACAAGGGAAAGGAAAAGCAAGCATGAGAAACCATCAAGAAGCTAGAGATAGCTTTCATGGAGCTTTGCTTTTCATTGTCTTATTTTAAATTAGGTTGTGAATTTTAGAACCTTAAGTTTCCGTGTTCGACATGGAAAGGTATTTTGGATAATGGGTTGTATTTTGGATAATGGTGACTTGGTTTGCAACCCAAGTCACCCGTTTTATCATTTATCCTTTTATGTTCTAAAATTCATCTTTAAATGCTTGCTCTTAGAAACATAAGATTATTCACTTAAAGTGATCAAATAGACAAATATAATGACGGGTTTCATTATATGTCCACATGCTTAAGGCTTGTGTATGATCATTTATAAAGCAATTTTGAGTCTATGAACTCTCTTAAAGGAATGTCAATCACCAAGTACACATATGAAATCAATAACTATTAGTCTATCTATGAGATAGTTCTCCTTATACTTCAACATCATTAATTTGTGTCTCATATGCTATTTTTGAATCTATAGTGTATTTATTCTAAAGATAGAGTGGGAGAAAAATGAGGACACAACACACAAGGCAAGATAAAATTGTGTACTTGTGTAAATGAAGATCTACGCAAGAGAGAATGATTTGAATAAAGGTGTATCTATTTACATAGTATACCGAATAGATGAGATCTATGGTCTCAAGTTAGTTCTATATGACTAAAGAGACCAAGTGAAGTAATCATAAGAGTATATTCTCAAGATAACTACACGAGGAGACCAAAAGAAAGTTTTGGAAGAAAAAATAACTAATGTAAAGTTTTAACAAGTTTGTTTTTTTTTTTTTGACTAAGTTTATGAAATTTTTGACCAATAGTTTCAACCTTGAGATTTACTTAAGAGCCTAAATGAATTATAATTACATACTAGTTATGATTGAGTTGCAAAGATTGATATACCGATATCTTCAATGGCCAAGTATTAACCACGCAAATGTCATCGCTTAACCTCGTAATAGAAAGGGTTAAACCTCCTTTCGAAAGAGTATTTCGAGGGACGTATTCTAGATATTAGTTATATTTGAATAATGACATTGCTACACATCATCATGACATGAGTGTATTGGAGATTTAAAATCTCTTTCCGTAAGGTTAAAAAGAGACCTCTTCGAAATGGGCATTTTGAAAGGATATGATGGGAACATATATGGTATTATCTTAATAACTTGGCAATGCAATTTATATTTCAATTCTTGAAAAGTTTCGATTGAGAAGTCAATTTTGAAATATGAAGAATTGAGTGGGAGTTAGGAAATTGTCATGTGAAGACATGGAATTTAGTGGGAGCTACCATCCTTTGAATGTTTACAACTCACCACTCATTGAAGAATGACGAGCAAATACCTTCCTTCATAAAAGAAGTATTTGAGTTTTCAATTCTGGATGAAAATGGACAATGATGAATCCAATTACATCAAGGGATGTTGGATTAGTATTAAGAGATACACATCGTATCAACATTCACATAGGTTATTCATGTAGATGAAAATGGAATTGCCATTACTTGATCATGGTCGTTCATTGAATCTATGAACGATTGATCTCATGATTATTAGTAACTAATGTTTCCGCCATTAGAATAATCATGTACATGTCCAATTATGAATCATATGCATAAGAGCATGATGATTGATTGGTAAGCCATAATAGAAACGTCATGAATTCTCAAGTAGAATCCGATGAGCGATTTCGGTGTTTGTCAGAATGCTCTTATATGTGTCAAGAGGTTGCGCATATTAATGAAAATCCGAGCACATGTGAGGATTTATGAGAATCCTTAACCTTTCAAGCTAGAAGGAGAAATAAGAAGTTTTGGAAAGGTACTTAGTTGAATAAGAAGTTACTCAAAACTAATCTTTCCTAACTGTGCTAGGACTTGTGAGAAGTGCTAGGCCAATCGTCTTGGCAAATTGTTGCAAGACTCTGCAAAACATATACCTAGTGCATTGTGTGTGGATGGAATACTTGATCAGTACAAGTTATTTCATTCACCACAAATTCGTTCGTTATGTGATAATCGATAAGAAAGTTCTTTCAAGATAAAGAACCAAAACCAAGGTCGGGAACCTTGATGTGTACTTGGTAAGATTCATGCTATGAGACAGAACATGAATGTAAAGGAAAATGCAAGTGTAAGAAGTTTAAACACATGGACACATGGCATGTTAAACTTCTATTGCAATCAATAAGTGTTTAAACTTACGATATACATCACAAGGTTGTAATATGATATTGACTACCCGAGTGTGATGTCGACATTTGTCGTTTGAGTTATTATTAACTCACCTTGTACTTTGTTATATCCAAATGGGTTGTGGAGACAATTGAACCCCGTTAAAGTGAACACGGATTAACATAGTATTTGCCCATAGTCACTTGTATGAGGTGACGTCTCGAAGTGACTAGAGTGTGATGCGATTGATGGCAAGTTCAAGTGCCATAGAGTCATGTGAGATGACTAGTCGATCACATAGGCAGACTGTTAGGAACATTATGTCGGGCCTAATGACCGCTTATGAAGTTCTGGCAAATTTATATAGCCTGGTCGTGGCAAGAGCTACTATAGTATTCCAATGAGTCGATTCTTTTGACTAAAGACTATTCGCCTAAGATGGCACAGTTTCAGATTAACTTTGATTTGTGTTACTACGACCTTCGTAAATGGGGTCAAATGGGCATATTTTGGGTTATGATGGCTATGGCTAGTGGAAGGGAATGAGTGCGATAGGAATTGTCCACCCTTAGTCAGCGTTATAACAATATCTCAGGGCCACTCGAGGAGTAATGAACTGGAAATGCGTGGCCACGCTCGGAAAGTATGTATGATAGATAAGTCCGGTCAATCAGTTATTCTCCAGATAGAGGAAACCACTCTCGATATGATCACTTGCAAGTACGACCTGAAAGACACCTTGCATTGAGTGGGAGATAGTAATAGGACAAGAGAATTGGTGACACACACTTGTCGAGGACAAGTGGGAGATTGTTGGAATATGTGTCCTCCGACAATAATGCGATCACGACTGTTGATCATGATGATCACATGTTTAAATCTCATTATAAAGAATATAATTGGGAAGTAAATTATTGTTATCAAATGGTCAACATATATCGGTAATGATTGGCTGACTAGAGTTTGATATTACTGTCGTGCGACGGTGGTGATCAGTTGACCCCCTATGTCATACCTATAGGGCAACACTCTTAATTGATTATTTAATTAATCGTATAACGTTCCGAGTTAATTAAATTATTTGAAAATTGACGGACGATTTTGGAAGTAAAATTTACGTATCATGTTAAAATGTGATTAAATGAGATACGGTCTGAGTAATCGAATTGTATCATTACTCGGATGAAATTATTGTTTAAAAAAACAATCGAAAATTGAATGAATTATTATAAATACAATCTGTTGTGATTTATAAATGGTAAAATATTTTGGTACAAGTAATTATGAAATTACTAAGTCGATTTTTGTATGTGACGTATTTTTAATAATACGTTGATTTTTAATATGTTAAAAATACATAACAAATTTATGTGACATATGACATGTGACATATTGACAATTACAAAAATAATATGGATTCCATATTATCCATTTGGACCGAAATAATAAGAGGAGGATTAAGCTAATTAATTGTTTAAATTAGTGGTAAACATAATGATTGTTTACTTTAGTAGCCATGCAACCCTATTATGCATTGTGAAGACAAATGAATGCATGCATTGGCTCCTGTCCCACCCCCCTTTGTCCGGTTTTTAGAGGCTCCTTTTTACCATATACTCATATGATTATTCATCCTTCATTCATACTTTCACTTATCTAAAATAAGAGTTTTAGAGAGATAAAAAGCTCCCATTTTCTTCCTCCTCACAAAACCGAAATATTCAAGTGTTATATAATATTTTGGATCAATTTTCTACAAAGATTAATATTGTACTAGTTCATATAATATTAATTTTAATTAAGAGAAAGCTTTGGGTATAAATCCTAAGGAGAGATCCTACACTTGGATCTTGGTTCTTCCATTAAAGGAAAGCTCAAGAACAAAAGAAAAGGAGATTTCTTTTGTGCCCATAAAACCGAAACATCCAATATAAGAACATGATTTCTCCTCTATTTTGCTCACTTGTTTGCATGCATAAAATCCATCTTTAATTTTATGACAAATTAAATTAAGACATATATGAATATGTAAGTATATAGATCTACTTTTCCTTCAAGGATTAAAACTTGGATGTTGCATTGCATGCATATAATCGACGATATATCAAGTATAGATGATGTCCCTAATCATTAGTAGAGGCCGCTATCGAGGCGGGCGGGATTAGGTGTTCGATCAAAAGAGCTTCCTAATATGTACCCTCACCCCTTACTCCATATCTCCGTGAACACCCTTGTTCATTGGCATCCACGAGAGTCATTCTAGACATAGAATGCTAAGGGTAACGATTGCTTAGTGTTCATGTCTCTACTTTGTGTCTTGGTATGACACAAGGTATTCGAACGGTTCCAATTTCCCATAAAAATTGGTGGCGACTCCAACAAAAATGCAAACGCTTGTTCTCTTCCTCCCAAGTGCCCCCGTGGGCCCCCCGCTGTCCACAGTTTGGCGACTCCGCTGGGGATAATACACTTACGTGTAGCCAAGGGTGAAACTTGAACAAGGTTAGGGAATAGTTTGTACAAGACAATTGTCGGTTTTCATAACTCGGTCTTCCTGAATCGTTTCACTCGGCCTTCCTAGGCCCAAAATAACCCATTCGACCAATCGTCCCGTCTAAACGGTCCTAATTCTTATTTGGGCCTAAGGATGGATAGCGATTGACGTCATCCATACCATGATGCTTACTCTTGTTTGTATAAAGGGCCTTCACTACTTGAGGAAATGGACTAGGAATCGGCCTTACTCTTGTTTGGTACGAGCCTCTCCACAGACTTCGGGTTTGATGGTTCGGTATGGCAACCCACCCTTTAAACCAAAACCCTTTTAAATGCACTCAGCATCCCGTTATAATGCTTGTATGAATGTTTGTACCTTACGTGATCACCATTTCTAAACACAACCATGACAATTTTGCAAAAATCAAAATCCTTTTTTTAATATAAATATTTCGAAATAGGCCATTGATTAGCGCAAAACCCAGTCGAAACTCTGTCCATTTGTCGAGTCAAAATCCGGGTCACAAGCCCATTTCAAAACCTCACTTCGAGTCCACTCCTACAACTACACTATAGTTGACTAGGATACACATTTTCAAAATCCTTGTCTTTCTTCAAAGCTCACTCAACACAAGTGGCACACACCCACTTCACGAGTCAAAACATTTCTTCTTTTAGCAAGTGTGTTAGATTGGTCGATCGTGTTTTGATTCGTCATCGGTCTCTTATCCAGTTTTCAAGATGCCTGGATCCAGCGAAACAAACCTCCACCAACTTCAAGATGGTAATGATCGAATCCTAGCCGCGCTAGCCCAAATCCAAGTTACCCAAGACCAAGTCCATGATCGCCTTGAGATCATCGAGGGCCGGATCTATGCCAGAGAGGGAGGTTGCCTCCTCATGAAAGTGAAGTAATAGGTGACTCCGCGGATGAATCCAGGGATGAAAATCCTCCCATGGGACTAACTGTAGCCGAGAAAAGACTCCAATACTTAGAGGAGAAATTGATGTACCTTAAAGAGGATGACATTTACAGGGAGAATAATCGTAAGTACGAGGCCGTCCATTCCAAATTATCAACTAACTTCAATATGACGGATATCCCTAAATTCAAGGGGCACGAAAACCCTTTGAACCACATCCGTGCTTTCAAGGATTACATGTCTATCAAAGGCATCAAACCCGAGATGTTCTTAAGGATCTTTCCTTCATCTCTTGACACCATCCCGAAGCAATGGTTCTACTCCTTAGAACACAAGAAGGTCGCTACTTGGGAAGATGCCGCGATCGAGTTTTCTAAGCAATATGCGGATAATGCCGAGATCCAAGTTAACACGCGCACTCTAGAGGTTCTTACCCAAAATGACAAAGAAGGATTCACCGACTTCCTAAGTAGGTGGAGGAAGACTAGTACCCAACTAGTTGAACGCCCGGATGAGGCTACCCTTGTGGAGAAGTTTGTGGATAATCTCAAACCCATTTATGCCAATCATTTGAGATACCAAAACATCAAGACTTTCAAGGACTTAACCGTACTAGGGACGAGGATTGAAGATGACATCCGTAAAGGACTCTTGTCCAAAACGTTAGGTCGAGGATATCAAGGCTCAACAAGCCGTTCATACGGCTCCACTAGCAAAACCGATGAAGTTAACCTTCTCGAGCCATCTAAAAAAAGTACCCCGCCGAGGAAATTCACAAACCTTGGGGACACTTACTCCAACGCTCTAAAAAGGTTAATGAAGCAAGGCAAACTTCAACCCATTGGACCTACTCCCGAACCCGAAAGGAAATCCAAATTCTGGGACGAGAACTCGTACTGCGAATACCATAGGGGTAAGGGGCATGACACAGAAAAATGCTACAAGTTCAAAAATGTGCTTCAAGACATGATTGAAGATGGTCGACTACCAATACCGCCGGGAGGCAAACCTAACAACACTCAGAATCCTCTTGGAGTTCTAGTGATTACAAGTGACGAATCTACCTTAGATTGTTCACATCTCATTTCTCCAGTCGAAAATAATATCCACGCAATAGAGAGTGAGGGGCTCTACTCTACTATCTCCCCTACCATTTCCGACTTCATCACATGGGCAAAGAGTGTGGATAGGCAAGTTTGGGAATTAGAAAATGTGGTGACAACTTTACATTATCCCAACGTGACACCCAAGAAGCATGTGCTACTAACCTTCTCTCAAAATGCTACTATGCAAGAAGTAGTCGCCGTAGTTGATAAACTAGTCGATCAAATCATACGACTAGAAGATGAAATCATGAGAATGAGGGAACTAGCTACAATCAATGGGGTTTGGGCCGACGATGATGAAGACGAGTATCTCATTGAAAACTCCCTAGTTAAAGAAATAGTCCAAAATGGTGAAAACCAAGATGTGGACCACCTAACTCGTTCGGGTCGCCCATATCAAAGCACTACTCAAAATGGTCCAACCAACGTTGTCACACTAAATGATAGCGAAGAAGACCCCACTGACCATTTGCTCAAGCAATTACAGAAGACAAAGGCTGATCTTTCAGTCTAGCAATTAGTAGCAAGCTCATTCCCACATCGCCAAGCTTTACTGCAAGCTTTGGCCAAACTAAATATAGCATATAACTCGACACCCGAAGATGTAGTCAACTTGGTCTTCCAAGAATCACCGAAGCTAAGTAATCCTATTACTTTATCAGACGAAGATTTGCCACCTTTCGGCGCTAGTCACAACTTAGCTCTTTACATCACTGTCATTTGTCTAAAGAAAAATGTGCCAATGACCTTGGTAGATGATGGCTCCGCGGTCAACGTCATACCCCTCAAAACGGCATACAAATTAGGCATGAAGGAATCGGATTGGACCCCTACCAATCAAGGTGTGCGTGCATATGATGGTACACGACGAAAGGTGGTAGGACTTGCTAGCCTAACCATAGCCACAGGGCCAATTGAGCGAAAGGTTAACTTCCAAATAGTGGACATCGAAGCTTCCTTCAACATACTTCTAGGAAGACCTTGGATTCACGCTTCCAAAGCGGTAACATCCACCCTTCATCAAAAGATCAAGATCCCACTAACTGGCAAAGTGGTGACGATCACTTCGTCACCCATCAAGGTAATAATCGAAAAGAAGTCGAGCAATCAAGCCCTTGCAGATCCAGTATATGAACTTGGGGGCTTCCAAAGCATAAGTGTCATAGAAAGGGAATTGGCACCCTTATACTATGACCCATACTCCAAATTGGTGGTCAACCACATACTCAAATCCCAGGGATACTTCCCTGGAATGCCTTTGAACCCTACCCGAAGAAACACCTTCGCACCATACAAGGAAGGCAACTCAAAGAGGATACCACTTGGACTAGGGTACAAACCCACTAAAGAAGAGGTTCTCGAAATGCTCGCTCAAGTTCAAAACCGTAAACATGTAGGAGTCCAAATGCGACCCTATCACCCCACCCTAAATGGGTACTTTGTTAAGGAAGGAAGTCTGGAACTCTTTCACGGTTTTCCCGAGCCTTGGCATTATCTCGAGAGGAAGCTAGCCGAAATCGAGATCTTTCACGATTGCTACTTCATCCCTCCAGAAACGGTTCCTACCGTCAAAACCCGTCAAGCACCTTGCTTAGACGAACAAGCTGTTAGTCTATTGTTCGGCGAAGATCGATTCGTTAGGGCCGCGCATGATGAGATCATTACCATGATACTTCAAGACGATCGCTTCAACCCCACCGCGTTAATCACAGAAACCAACGCAAGTCAACAGAAAGGATGGAGAAAATCAATCTAGTGGACCAACAATCAAGGAAGACTCTTCAAGCTCACCACTGGAGAAGGAGAAATGTTCAAAGGAGAACCAGAAGACGATGAGTTCGAGTCGGAGTCGGAGTCAGAGTCAGAGTCTAGAGAAGTCATTAGAGAGTCTCCTCCTGTCGTCATCCCCATTCCCTCTGTTTCTCCTAGCTTAGCCTCGAGTAGTCACAGTAGTTCGGGAAATGCCCCAACCACTGTCCCTTTGCCGCCACTGACCATGGATCAGATGGCTTCTTTGTTTCAACTTTACTCAAACTTTAATATGAATAAATCAGGTTCTGCTTACTCTTTGTGTTATCTTGAGTGCAATTCTGTTTACGATGATACTGAGGATGACCAAGACCCAGACTCGATCGAAATACCTCCCTACGTAGCCAAAGAAATACTACAGGAAGGGGAAGGGGGACCAGTAATAGAGGACACCGAACCCATCAATGTAGGAACCGAACTAGAACCCCAAGAACTTAGGATAAGGACTACCTTAAGCTCTACCAAAAGGGCCGATTTCAAAGACCTCCTAAACGAGTTCAAAGATGTTTTCGCTTGGTCCTACAAAGACATGCCAGGGATCGACAGGGATATCGCCGAACATAGAATTCCGATTAAGCCAGGTTTCAAACCTGTAAAACAGAAGCTTCGTCGCATGAGAACGGAATGGGCTCTCAAGATTAAGGAAGAAGTTGATAAACAATTCAAAGCCGGGTTCATCAAAGTTTCCGAGTATTCTGACTGGGTAGCCAACATAGTACCCGTACCCAAAAAGGATGGGAGAATCCGCGTTTGTGTCGACTTTAGGGACTTAAACAAAGCAAGTCCTAAAGATGACTTCCCTCTACCACACATCGACATATTGGTGGACAATACTGCAGACCACGCATTACTATCCTTCAGGGATGGGTAGGCGGGTTATAACCAAATCAAGATGGCCATAGAAGACATGCACAAGACCGCCTTTGTCACTCAATGGGGAACCTATTGCTATACGGTCATGCCGTTTGGATTGATCAATGCCGGAGCTACATATCAACGCACCGCAACTACACTCTTACGTGACATGATGCACAAAGAAGTTGAAGTATACGTAGATGACATGATTTTCAAATCCAAGGAAAGAGAGGGGCATATTGCGAACCTTCGCAAATTCTTCGCAAGGCTACGAAAGTACAACATGAGGCTCAATCCTCAGAAATGCACATTCGGAGTAACATCTGGCAAACTCCTGGGATACGTCGTTAGCCAACGAGGTATAGAAATAGACCCTTCCAAGATCAAGGCTCTGATCGAGATGCCACAACCTCAAACAGAAAAAGAAGTCAGAGGATTCCTAGGAAAAGTGTAATATATAAGTCGATTCATATCGAAACTTACCATGATTTGCGAGCCTATCTTCAAGAAGCTCAAGAAGACGGACCACACCATGTGGGATGATGATTGTCAAAAGGCATTTGACCGAATCAAAGAGATATTGGCTAAACCACCAGTGCTCATGCCACCTCAACGAGATCAACCTCTTGGTTTATATCTCACAAGAATCAAAAAAATGACCATGGGTGCCATGCTAGCTCAAACTGTAGGAAGTGAAGAAAGGGCTATCTACTACCTTAGTAAGAAGTTCTTGTAGTACGAGTGCAAATACTCACAACTCGAAAAGACATGTCTCGCCCTTGTGTGGGCAACGAAGAAGCTACGCCATTACATGCTTAGCTACTCCGTCAAAATATACTCCAAAATGGATCCAGTCAAATACCTCTTCGAGAAACCCGTCCTTAATGGACGACTAGCAAGATGGACTTTGATGCTCTCAGAATTTGACCTCAAATACGTGCCTTTAAAAGTCATAAAAGGGCGCGCTGTTGCCGAATTCTTCGCAGAAAATCCCATCAATGATACACAAATAATAGACACTTGGTCATTTCCGGACGAGGATATACTCCAAACTGATGTAGACTCCTGGGACCTTTACTTTGACGGGGCATCAAACTTAAGAGGATTTTGAATAGGAGTGTTGCTCATTTCTCGTGAAGGCGAGCATACACCAATCGCTGTCAAACTCGACTTCGAGGTGACAAATAATCTTTGCAGAATCACGAAGCTTGTCTAATTGGATTACAAGCGGCAGTGAGCTTAGGCATTAAAAACCTCCGAGTACATGGGGATTCATCACTGATCATCAATCAAGTTACAGGATCTTGGAAAATTCGAAGCGAAAGCCTAGCACCATACCAAGCTAGAATAGACCAAGTTGCCCAATTCTTTGATCACGTAACATATCTACACTTACCTCGGGAAGAAAATCAATTTGCAGATGCTCTTGCAAAACTTGCATCTTTGATTAATATGCCAGATCACATGGTGGAAATGCCTTTGTGCATCGAACGACGGTCAGAGCCGGCTTATGTACACCAAATCACCGATGAAGAGGAGATCGCGCAGGAACCCTGGTTCCAAGCAATCCTGAATTTCAAGCTCAACGGTACCTATCCACCGGATATGGACAAGAGGGGGCAACGTGCTATACGCCTATTAGCTTCCCAATACGTTCTCATGCAAGGAGAGTTATACAAAAGAATACCTCTTGGTGTAACCCTACGTTGCCTTGATCATTCACAGGCACGAAAGGTGATGGAAGAAGTCCACGATGGAGAATGCGGTCCTCACATGAGTGGGCCCATGATGGCAAAGAAAATCACACGTTTGGGGTATTATTGGACCACAATGGAATCCGATTGCTCAAATACGTAAGACATTGCCACAATTGCCAAATCTTCGGGAATGTACAACATATCCCTCCTTCATTGCTCTATACGATGACATCTCCTTGGCCATTTTCTGCTTGGGGAATTGACATAATCGGGAAGATAACCCCAGCCGGAACAGGAGGTCACTGTTTCATCCTAGTGGCAATCGACTATTTCACCAAATGGGTAGAAGCGGCTTCCTACACTAGTCTCACGGCTAAAAACGTGGCAAAGTTCATACAAAACAACATCATCTGTCGATACGGTTGCCCACATGAGATCATTAGCGATAATGGATCACATTTCCAAGCTGAGACTGAGCAATTGCTAGCCAATTATAAAATTAGGCATCACCACTCTTCGCCCTATAGACCACAAACTAATGGCGCGGTAGAAGCAGCAAACAAGAACGTTGTCACGATTCTCAAGAAAATGATTGACAACTATCGAGATTGGCCAAGCAAGATACCGTTTGCTTTGTGGGGATATCGTACATCTGTTAGAACGCCCACTGGGGCTACTCCTTTCTATTTGACCTACGGCATGGAAGCTGTACAACCAGTCGAGCTAGAGATACCATCCTTGCGTATTTTACTCGAAAGTCAAATCCCAGAAGCCGATTGGAAGAGGGATAGGTATGAAGAACTCATCCTCCTGGATGAACGTAGGCTACGCGCCTTGCATAATGTCCAAACATATCAAGCACGTATCAAACGAGCTTTCAACAAAAGGGTTAAGCCAAGAAACATCAAGGAAGGAGACTTAGTACTCAAATCGGTTAGAGCTCTTTTATCTGTCGACCCACGGGGAAAATTCAAACCTAATTGGGCCGGACAATTTCTAGTCAAGTCCATACTTCCAAGGGGTGCGGTTAGAATCACAGACCTAGACGGGAATGAGTTTTCCAACCCAACAAACCTTGACCAACTAAAACGATACTATGCCTAGAATAGGAACAAAAACGCGTGTCGCTCTTGTGGCACTAAATAAACGGCCCCTGGCCAAGCTGAAATACGCTAATGTCACTGTGCTCTTGCACTCTGCCAATTTGTCATCCTCATATCATCAAATAAACTAAATCTGCACCTTCAGAGTAAGCAAAAGCTCATGCTTATTTTCTAAGTTCATTAAAAGCTCTTGCTTAGAACAATTATTCTTTTACATTTACTCGAAATACGTAGGCAATCCTTTATAGGATACAACCCATTTATTTTAAAATGTAAATAGAAGGACATTTGCTTTGCATTTGGAATTCGATAAGAATAATAAATAGAAAATCACAACGGTTTCATAAATATTTAACCTTTTTTATTTCATTTAATTTCTAATAGTAATAATACGCTACATAATAAAAATAAAATAGGCTAGGATTCTAAAAACCCCACCTTTTTTTATTACAACAATAAATAATAATAATAATAATAAATAAATAAAGACTTGGGCTATTCCTCCATCTTCCCTTTGCCCTTGTCCTTCTTGTCATACTTCATGTCGCGACCTCGAGCCAGACGCTCTTGCGCCACTTCAGACCTAATCACTAACGGTCTTTCTCGAGGCCTAGACTTCCCATTCTTGCAAATCACCATCTCTACGACAGGAGAGGTCTTCGGTTTCTTCGAAGGATGAACGACTCGAAACCCGGCTTCTTCCTCTCCCTCAGTCAGATGCTTCTCTTTCTCTTTCTCCACCTCGCGCCCCTTGTAGTCAACGGGCTCGCGCTTCCTCAATCTCTCGCGCTCTTCCGGAGTAGTAGCTTTCCTCCATCGCAGATAAGAATCCGACACCCACAAGGCATTTGCAGAAGAGTTCAAGAACCATGCATTTCTTTGAGCCGATTTAATGGCCCACTCCCTTCGGCTCTCTGTAGTAAGCGCCACAGCAGTCTGCGGGACAGTATCAAGCTTCGGGATTGTCTGTTTTAGTCCAACCTGTCTAATCAGCCTTTCCGGGAAGATGCACACCATAAATTCCAAGCCAGGAATGCGCACGGACCGAGTAGGATCCAAAGAAGACCCCCCAGTGACATATTTGAGGTGCCACCACGGTACAATCCACCTAATCAACGGACCATCATCACTCTTCAGTTTGTTCTCCCAATAATTGCAGACTCGGGTGAAATCCACCATGTAAAGCCTGGTTCTCATCGCAATTGAACGAGCATGATAGGAAGGAACATGAACTGGGAGCTTGATCAATCGAAGCCGTTCCATAAGCCAAACCTACCAAAAGCGGGTATTAGACATCGAAAAAAAAAAAAAAAAAAAAAAAAAAAAAAAAACGAAACAAAAAGAAAGAAAGAAAAGTTCTTTTACCTGCAGAATGACGGGACTTCCCAAATACGGCAGGTCGCGGTTGGCCTTCCTATTATCCAAGCCCAAAAGGATCTCTCCTAGGCATAAACAAGCTGGGCTCCTGCGCAGCTCCATTTGCTCAACAAGGCCCAGAAGACGGGGATCACCTCTTAAGTCTTCATCAACATGCCCTTGGAAGACACACACATGCAACAAGCAAAACCCAAATGCCCTTCGCCTGGCAACATAAGAAACGGTGGGGTCAGCCCTATTAATAAATCGATCTATGAAGTCCAACATTTGCACTCCCTTCGAGGTCACTAGACGGTCCACCTCAAGTCTAGTCAACCCAAGCAAGTATCTAAATTTGCTCTTGTACCCTTGCGAAGTAGAAGGAATGGCGGGCAAGTGTTCAGGGTCCCACCCACCAGTAGCGGCAATTTCTTCAGGAAATGGGCAAATATCGCCTCCAGGGAACGCAAAAACATGGTAATTCGGGTCCCAATAGTCAAGACAAGCATCCAAGAACGGTTTAACAACCTTGATGAGCTTTAAACTCAACAATGATCCAAGATTGTAGGCGCCCATATCATATTTCTCCATGTTTGAAAATTCGTTGGTTCATTCCTTTAAGCGAATCTCCAAAGTATTCATGATGAGAGTTTATTTTGAGAATTTTATGTAATAAAGACGAAGAAGAGACGGAAGAATTGTGTGAATAAAAGCTCTATCGACGTCTCTATTTATACTAATTTCTGTTTCCAAAAATCCGCCAGAACAGATTCACCTGGGAACAGGCGCAGCACTTGCTGCGCCTCTTCAAAGGGACGCAGCTCATGCTGCGCCTCTTCCCCAGCTTGACTTCTGTGATTTTCCGCGTTGGATCTTTCCTAATTCCTCGACGAATAATTTCCTATTCCTATGGGTTATTATTTTGGTAAATACGTGGAAATTGCCATATTTCATGTTTCCTAAAGTCCGCGGGCGCGCATTTCGAGACGACATCGACATTTTCGCCATTTTACCACACTTGCACATTTTCATTTTAGGAAATAATTTTCATTTTTTTTAAATCATTTTCATTTTAGGAAATAATTTTCATTTTTTTATATAATTAATTTTCAGAATTACCTTTCATTTTATATATATATTTATTTCTTTTTTTATTTGTTTTACTCCTTTTTAATCGTTTCATTTCTAACTTATAGGTTTCTATTTTTTTTCTTTTTTAGGGGGTAACCCTCCCTACCATCCGGTCATTTCCGGCAAAATTTTTGCATTTTTGCATTCTTTTGAGTAATTCGTTTTGCGCTAATTACGGCCATATGTATATACAAATGTATGTCTTGCGTGATTTCTATGTAAATTTCGGCGGCATTACGGCGTAAACCGTCATCTACCAAACCTATTGAAAGCTAACCTGCAGGTACAAGCAACGCAACCCAGCAGCAAAGGCACTCAGGCCATCTTATATACAACTCAAAAAGGGGAAATGTGCAACAAAATGGGGGCTCGAGCCCCAAACAAAGTCCAGAATGTTCAAAATGAAGGTCAAAATGTACAAATGTGCAAAATACGACCAACAAACAAACAAAAAATTAAACAAAACTACTGCTGGTCGCCCTCCAGCTCTGCAACCCTTGCCGCAAGGGCGGCAATCTCGGCGTCTCGAACCTCGAGCTCCCTCAACAAGCGAGCTGTCTCCTCCCGAGACTGGGTCAACTCTCGCTCCAGCTCGCGGTCCCCCCGCTGTCCACACCACTACATTTTCGGCTCCTTTCTTGTCTCTTATTTCCAAGTCAAATTCTTGAAGAAGTAAAATCCATCTCAACAACCTTGGTTTTGCCTCCTTCTTTATCAAGAGATGTCGGAGAGCACGGTGATCCGAAAAGACAATCACCTTGGATCCAAGTAAGTAGGAAAGGAATTTGTCTAAAGCATAGACGATGGCAAGAAGCTCCTTCTCGGTGGTATCATAATTCACTTGGGAGGGATCAAGAGTCTTTCTTATATAGTAGATGGCATGAAGAGCTCTTCCTACCCGTTGGCCAAGAACCGCTCTAACGGCGTAGTTACTAGCATCACACATAATCTCGAACGGTAGTTCCCAATTTGGAGGTTGAATGATCGGTGCCGAGATTAGTGCTTATTTGATTCTATTAAAGGCTTCAACACACTCATCAGTAAAATGGAATTGGGCATCTTTAAGCAAGAGTTGAGTGAGGGGTTTCACTATTTTTGAAAAATCCTTTATGAAACGGCGATAGAAACCCGCGTGACCGAGAAAACTTCTCACCCCTCTAACATTCACGGGAGGTGGGAGTTTCTCTATCACCTCAACTTTAGCTTTATCGACCTCGATGCCCTTTTCCGAGATTAAATGACCCAAAACAATTCCTTCATTGACCATAAAGTGACACTTTTCCCAATTTAAAACAAGACTAACATCTTCACATTTTTGCAACACAAGAGAAAGATTATGCAAACATGAGTCAAAGTCTTTTCCATAAACACTAAAATCATCCATAAAAACTTCCATTATGGTCTCTAGGTAATCGGAGAAGACACTCATCATGCATCTTTGGAAAGTGGCGGGGGCATTACATAAACCAAAAGGCATCCTCCTATATGCAAAAGTACCATAAGGGCATGTGAAGGTGGTCTTATGTTGGTCATCCGGGTGTATGGGGATTTGGAAGAATCCCGAATACCCGTCAAGGTAACAAAAGAATTTGTTGGAGGCTAACCTCTCAAGCATTTGGTCAATGAATGGTAGGGGGAAATGATCCTTTCTTTTTGCGGAATTCAATTTTCGATAGTCAATACACATACGCCAACCGGTGATCTTCCTTGTGGGTATTAGTTCATTCCTTTCATTTGTCACTACCGTGGTACCTCCTTTCTTAGGTACCACTTGAACGGGGCTAACCCACAAAGAGTCCGATATGGGATATATGATTCCCACATCAAGTAATTTCATAACCTCTCCTTTGACAACTTCTTGCATGTGGGGGTTCAATCTTCTTTGAGGTTGAATGGTAGGTCTATGGTCTTCCTCTAGATGAATTCTATGCATGCAAAAATTGGGACTTATCCCCTTAAGGTCATCTAGGCTATAACCTATAGCCTTCTCATGTTTTTTCAACACTTCATGCAATTTTCCCAATTGGTTCTCATCAAGTCTATCATTAACAATCACGGGTTTGGTCTTTGATTCATCAAGGTAAGCATATTTCAAATTTAGGGGAAGGGGTTTTAAAGTAGGAGTTTGTACCTCACTTTCCTCCTTTGGAGTTTCATTGAGAACTTGCTCCATCTCCATTAGACATTCTATTCTCATAGCATATTCAACTTGTTCTTCATTCTCATCAATCTCATCACATTCGAATTCCATAATGGATTCCTCTTGCTCTTGAGCTTGTAAGATGTCTTCTAGGATGTATTGCTCATCTTCTATAGGTTCACATGCTTCCACAAGGATGTTATGCACTAATTCGGATTGTGCATGAGTAAGTTCTTTGTTAGCTAGAGCGGCCTCAAAAAGATCTACCTCCAATTCCCAATACATATTTTTAGCCTCACTTGCTTCCAAGGCTTCCAATGCTTGCATGGGATCTTTGAAGAAAGGTATACTTAAGTGGTCCTCTACAAAACAATCTATAAGGTCCATCTTGCAAAATATCAAACAACTTGAAAACAATTAGAACAAACCTTGAGGAGTTTTACTTCCCCAAGGCCAAGAAAGACACAACTAATAACAATATAAGAAAATCTAAATCAAGTTAACACCGTCCCCGGCAACGGCGCCATTTTTGGTCGGACTATATCTTTTCGGTAACTTGTCGTTAGGAGCACCTAGACCAAAACACATATTATAACTTCACAAACAACTCTACAATTAGTAAAGAGGCAAGTAAAGGTCGGATCCCAAGGGACGGGAATTGAGATGAGATTTCTATTGCAACTAGTGGTGTCTTAGGGGTGTCACAATTGGGTTTGATGTAGAAGGTCACTAAACTAAATAGCAATGAAAGTAAACAAGCAAGATGAATTAAAAAGGGTTGTAAACAATTGATAAAAAGCACTAGGGTATCATGGGTTCATAGGGGATTCATGGGAATTGAGCATACAAACATGTTCTCAAATTATAAGCAAGCAATTATTGTTGTGATGGATTGAGTTGGTTTATATCTTACAATCCTAGGAAAGTTTGGGTCCCGGAGCCGAATCGATTAGATTGTACAACACCTACAAGTCGACTTAATCTTCCCTACTCAACAACATCCATGGTGTAATGAGACTCGAGTTGGTTTATGTCTTACAAGTCTCATTGAAAAGATAGGTGATGGGTAAAAAATGCAAGGATTCATAGGCTCGCATTTCATCAAACATAACATGTGCATGAGTTGAGATCATAACAAGCAAGCAAATAAACCATGAAAGCATATTAATTTAAGCATGAATCATTCCCCATGTTGGTTTCCCCTAATTACCCATTAACCCTAGCTAAGTGACTACTCACTCATTATTATGTTGAACATGCTAGCAAGGTTGTCAATCATACCAACAAAGTGAAACATGATGAATAAATGAAAGTAATTAGCAATAATTAAAAAGGGATTAAGAGAATTATACCTACTAATGATTCCAATAATAAAGCAAAGAATAAAAGAAGTACTTGATGCTTGATTGAGAGGTTGTCAATCTCCCAATAATAACCCAAATAATCTTCAATTACCCAAAATAAAGGATGAACAAGAGAGAGATTAAGGAAATAAAACTTGTATTAAAACTTGATTAATTGTTGATTACAAAATTAAAGAGAGATTTGATTGATATTAACTACACTAAAGATTGGTAAGAAGAACATGCTCTTCTAATTAGACTAATGGGGTATTTATAGTGGGGCTTAGGTGTAGAAATTAGGTTTAACTAAGGGCTTAAATGACGATTAAGTCCCTACTTAAGGAAACGCCAGTATTTTTGGAAGGATGGGCATCTTTCTTGAAGCTTGAAGAAACGAAATTGTCTGCCTGGGAATCCGTGCGTCTTTGGCACGGGACGGGCGGTTTCTGTGGTCTCTGCCCGAGCATCTTGGGGTGAAGACGGGCGTCTTCTGGAGCTGCTGCCCGGGCGTCTTCTGGAGAAGACGCTCGGATTGTGGTGGTGGAGGACGGGCGTCTTCAAGACAATCCACACGGATTGCTGGACAGTCTCATTTCTTCTTCTTTTCTTCCTTTTTCTTCATAAAATCCTTGGGGATTTCCTCGGGGATGCAATGATCTTTTCTCATCATTGCCCATCTACTATAGTATGTACAAAGGCCTTCTAATATTGTCTCTCCTTGATGCTTGGTCATTGAATTCAATCAATTTAGTCTCATTTTGCCATGAAAATGCAAGGTTTGCACTCCTTTCCTACCAAGGGATCAAAACCTCAAAGAATATGCAAAACAAAGAACTAAAGACAATAAATGACCCAAATATGCACTAAAAAGCATGGGAACAAGGCTAATTCGGGGACTAAATATGCTCTAGTTATGGTCACATCACTACTCTTGACGGAAGCATTTAACGATTGAGGACAAAGGTACCCTAGCTTGACACAACTTGGAGGTGATTTATTGGTATCCTTCTAGGCTTAGTAGTTTGAAGAAACCGTATCTATGATGGAATGTGTACCCTTAGATTGCTTCCCTTTTAGATAATTTCCGCCACTTAGATGAGGAAAGTGGCAATTCATTTTTGTAGATGCATCCATTACTTGCTTTTGTGTGCTTAATGCTTGGATGCATCGCTATTTTGGCAAGCCCCACCTTGCCTTGCAAGAATGCATCCTACCTCATGGTTGTCTTGTTGTGAGTTGAAGGGGCAGAGTGAGACCCGCTAATTGTCTCATATCGACTATATTAGTAGGTTACTTTAAATAAAGGTCCTAGTTTTAGTCACCTCTTTACTCGGGACGAGCAAAGGTTCGGTTTGGGGATGTTTGATGTGACTCATATTTGAGCACATTTAGTCCCCGAATTAACCTCGTTCCTATGCTTTATAGCACTTATTTGGGTCATTTACTATCTTTAGTTTCCCATTTTGCATATTCTTTGAGGTTTTGTCTCCTTGGTAGGAAAGGATTACTAACCTTGCATTTATGAGGTGAAATGGAGCTAAATGGATCGCATCCAATGACCAAGCATCATAGAGAAGACCGACACTAGAGGCCTAAATAGATAATAAAGTGAAATGGGCAATGATGAAAGGATCCTTGCATCCCCGACATGATACTTGCGGATCGTTAAGGAGCAAAAGAAGAGAAGCTCTCTGTCCAGGAAACCGAGCGGATCAAACACGATCCGAGCAGCTTAGAACACCAGGAACCGAGCGTCTTGTTACCAGGACGAGCGGCCTGTGCAGCAATGATCTGGGCATCTCCACCAGGATCCGAGCGGATCATAAGGCATAACAGCCCGTGCCGTACCACAGGACGAGCGGACCGAGGTAGGAATAGCAAGGAGGATCCGCTCATTTCCCTCGGGAGTAGCATTTCCTCAACTTTTCTTAGGGACTTAATAGTCATTTAAGCCCTTAGTAACCCTAATCCTTGTACCTAATCTTTAGTATAAATACCCCTTGTACTACCTAGATTAGAACAATCTCTCTTAATCATATCTTAACCATCTCTTAATCAAGTTGTAATCCTCTCTTAATCTCATCTTAATTAGTCTTAATTTAGTTTTAATACATTTTTCAATATTAATCACATCTTAATCTTTCCTTAATTTCTCTATTGTTCTTCCTTTATTTTGGGTAATTAGAAGATTATTTGGGTTTATTTGGAGGATTGACATCCTTCCATCAATCATCAAGTATTTCTATTATTCTTTGCTTTATTATTTGGAATCATCTTCATAGGTATAATTCTCTCTTAATCTTGTTTAATTATTGTTAATCACTTTTATTTATTCATCATGTTTTGCTTTGTTAGTATGATTGACAACCTTATTAGCATGCTAAACTTTATCATGAGTGAGTAGTTTCTTTAGCTAGGGTTAATGGGGAATTAGGGGAAACAAACATGGGGATTGATCTATGCTTAATTTAATATGTTTTCATAATTAATTTGCTTGCTTGTTGTGATTTCAACCTATGCACATGTTATGTTTGATGAAATGCGAGCCTATGAATCCTTGCATTTTTTGATCCATCACTTATCTATTCAATGAGGATTGTAAGCTTATAAACCAACTCGAGCCTCATTACACCATGCATAAAGTTCCCGCTTTTGATTGTCCAGGAGGCTGACCTTGTTCCAGGTACACAACCTCTGCACCTGGTGGCAGATGTTTGATAACATATTTTACCCATGACGTAAAATATCTTATCAATAGGATATCTAGTTAAAGCATACCTCTCATTGTTTTTTTCCAGTTAACAAGGAATGTTGCGTTCCTTGTGGTTCTAGCGTTTGTAGTTTCGTGCATGCACCTATGTATATGGCCCCGGGATTTTAGTACCCACATCGTAGCTACGGTTTTGTCTGGGATTAACGGTGAGGTACATGTGGTCTTAGTATCACCTTGCCCTACTACCTCCATCCTACCGTATGCCCTCCATGTGGCTGACTTAGCAACGTCTCGTAGCCCACAAGGCAGGGGCTAGACCTTTAAAGTTTACCCTGCCTAACAAGTAACCAACATTAGTACTCAAAGCCATTCTTCCTAGAAGCGTAAAATTCCAAAGTAGTACAAATTACTTGGTGCTATCTCATGGTGTTCCAAGGCAACAGCTGGATCTAGGAAGCGATAGCCTGGACTACTTGGTTTAAAAACGACTCAATTTGCTTTGTAAAATGAAAAAACTAAAAATTAAGAAAAGTAAAAAATAAACCATAACCTAAAGCATATAATAGCCCCACCCCCGGTTTTTTTTTTTTTTTTGAAAATCTTCTTCTTTTTTCTTTTTTCTTTTTTCTTTTTTTTTTCTTTTTTTTTTTTTTTTTGCTTCATGGACTATTGAAAGGTCCTCTCTACGCTAAGGTTTAAACACTTTGTTAGACAAAGTACTATTTCAGATGGCGAATGTTCCAGAGTTTGTGCAGGAACTGACCTTGCATGGTCATCAACCTGTATGCCTCATTCTTAACAATGCTTTCGACCTGATACGGTCCTTCCCATTTTGTAAGCAAACTTGTCTGCCTTGTTATTTTTGGTATTCTCAAATACCCATCTGAGTACCAGGTCCCCTACCGCATGGGTCCTTACGTTGACATTCTTGTTATACTTTCTAGCTACATATTGCTTGTATGATGCCATGCGTATGTAAGCACTTTCCCTTAGCTCGTCAACTGTGTCCAGGCTCCTAGCCATTTCGATTTGATTATGCTCTGCTGTCTGACAGCCATACCTATGTGTTTGTACCAGAACTTCTGACGGAATCACTGCCTCTGCCCCGAATACCAGGCAGAATGGCGTCTGTCCCGTTGCCACCTTTGGTGTCGTCCTGTCTGACCAGAGTACCAGCGGTAATTCTTCTGTCCACTTACCCCCTAGCTCCTCCAGCCGCTTCCTGAGGTTCTCCACAATGATTTTATTGCTGGATTCTGCTTGGCCGTTGGTTTGTGGATAACGGGGAGCAGACTTCCTCAGTGTTATGTTCCAACGTGAACAAAATTGTTATCAGATATGAACTGGGATCTATTATCGCATATGATTTCAGATGGTATCTCAAACCTGCTAATGATGTTACGCTTTACAAAAGAGATCACCTGAGCCTCCTTTACTTCCGTCATAGCTTCAGCTTCAATCCATTTTGAAAAATAGTCAGTCATGACGAGCATGTATACTCTGTTGCCTGGAGCCCTGGGTAGCTTCCCCACTATGTCCATTCCCCATATCATAAATGGCCATGGAGAGATGATTGGATGCATTTGTTCTGCTGGCTGATGACTTGCTGGGACTGCCTTCTGGCACGAATCACAGTGCTTGGCGTGATTTACAGCGTCTGCCCTCATAGTAGGCCAGAAATATCCTTGTCTTAAGATTTTATTAGATAGACTTCGCCCACTAGTGTGATTCCTACATTCTCCGCTATGTACATCCTGCAGCACTGTGTCAGCTTCCTCTTTATTTAGACATCTGAGATAGGGTCCTGCCAAAGACCTTCTAAAGAGCATGTTATCTATTAGCACGAATCTGGAAGCCTTTATCCTGAAACTTTGTGCTTCTTTCTTTTATCTTCCGAGAGTTTCCCATCTTTCAACCACTCTATATAAGGTTTTCTCCAATCCAAACCCACCTGCTGGTGTCCATCCGACACTAGGATTTCTGCTCTATTTACATGTTGCTTCAGCGTTGCTTCCCTTTCCTGACTTTGTTCTAACTCCTTCTGTATAGCTGGAGTTAATACATGAGTAATTGGTATATTGGAGAATTCTGTGGGCTGGAAGATGGCTCTTAATGTAGCCAGAGCATCTGCCTCCACGTTCTGCTCTCTTGGCACCTCAGTAATCTTAAAAGACCGGAACGTCAACTTTTGCTTCATGGCTACCTTTAAGTAGGCTATCATCTTTGAATCACGTGCCACGTACTCATTGTTCACATGATTCACTACAAGCAATGAGTCACTATACACTCTCAGGTTCCTCACCTTGAGCCCCTGGGCAATTTGCATTCCCAATATAAGTGCCTCGTACTCAGCTTCGTTATTAGTTGCTTTGAATTCGCACCTGACCGCTTGTACCATCATGTCGCCTTTTCGGGACCGGAGGACCAGACCTACTCCAGCTCCCCGAGCATTAGAGGCTCCATCTATGTAAAGGGTCCAAATTCCGCTTTCCTGGTCCCCTAGTAATCTTAGCATCCCTTTTTCTGCCTCCACATGGGTAGCAGGACTAAAATCGGAGACAAAATCTGCTAGTGCCTGGGACTTTATTGTTGTCCTAGGTTTGAATTGTAAATTATAGCCACTCAAGTGTACTGACCACTTGGTCATTCTTCCAGATAGTTCAGGCTTCCTCATGATCGTTTTTAGTGGATAATTAGTCACTACGTGGATGGTGTGAGATCAAAGTATGGGCGCAGTTTATATGAAGCAGTGACCAGAGCTAGGACTAATTTCTCGAAAGGTGTGTACCTGGTTTCTGCAGGAAGCAGAGACTTACTGATGTAGTATACTGGATGCTGCATCCCTTCTTGCTCTTTGACCAGAATAGCACTTATCGCTGCTTCTGTAACCGACAGGTATAGGAACAGTGGCTCCCCCTGCTCTGGCTTTGCCAATAGTGGTGGTGCGCTTAGGTAGCACTTGAGTTCTTTGAATGCTTTATCATGCTCCTCCGTCCACTCGAATTTCTGGCTCTTTCTTAGTATATCATAGAACAGCTTGCATCTATCCGAGGCTCGTGAGATGAATCTACTTAAGGCTGCCACTTTTCCTGCTAGTCGCTATACGTCCTTTGGCCTCTGTGGTGACTCTAGCTGGAGGACTGCCTTGACCTGCTCTCTGCTGGCTTCAATCCTCCTCTGAGTTACCATGTATCCTAGGAACGTTTCGGAGGACACACTAAACGAGCACTTGGATGGATTAAGCTTCATCTTATATTCCCTTAACTTTTTAAAGGTATCAGCTAAGTGCTCCATATGCATATTGGCTCTCCTAGATTTCACCACCATATCATCTATGTATACTTCCATCGTCTTAACTATCTGATGTTTAAACATTTTGTTTACTAGGCGCTGATAGGTGGAGCCAGCGTTTTTCAGGCCAAAGGGCATGGCATTGTAGCAGTATATGCCTCATTCCGACATAAATGATGTCTCCTCTTGATCTTGCGGATGCATCTTGATGTGATTATAGCCACTCCAGGCGTCTAGAAAGGTGAGCACTTCATGCCCAGCCGTGACATCCACCATTGCATCAATATGTGGTAATGGAAAAGGATCTTTGGGACAAGCTTTATTTAGATCTATAAAATCTACACATACCCTCCATTTTCCATTCTTCTTAGGCACCACTACCACATTAGAGAGCCAGTCAGGTTAGCTGACTTCTCTGATTTTTTCTGCCGCCAGGAGGCTGTCTACTTCCTTGTTGATAGCCTCATTCCGCTCTACCGCGAATTTTCTTCTCTTCTGCTGCACTGGGGTACAGCCTTTATTCACGCTTAACTTGTGTGAGATAATAGATGGATATATGCCGACCATATCATTGTGGGACCAAGCAAAACAGTCCATGTTCTCCCTAGGAAATTGAATTATCTGATCTCGTAGCTCCCCGGTACAAGTTGCTCCAATCAATACTGCTCTGTACGGGTGCGCCTCATCCAGGTGGACCTGATCTAACTCCTCTGAGGGTGGCTCCTTGTATCCCTCTGAGGTTCCCCGGTCCTGTAATTGCTATTAAGGAAGCTTAATTGTGGCTTTCAGGGCTTGTTTATAACAGCTTCTGGATTCCTCACGATCTCCTTTCACTTTGACCACGCCCCACAGAGTTGTAAACTTGAGACACTGATGGTACGTTGAAGGGATCGCCTTCATTTGATGCAGCCATGGTCTCCCCAAGATAACGTTGTAAGTGGTTGGACCCTCGATGACTAGGTACCTCACTAATTTGTTGACTCCTTCAATATAAGTTGGAATGGTTATCTCGCCTACCGAATATGCTATCTCACCACTGAATCCCACTAGTGGCAAAGATTTTTTTATCAGGTTTTCTTTGTCAAAGCCCATTACTTTGAGAGTTTCAAACATGATGAGGTTCACGGAGCTTCCGGTGTCTACCAACACCTTTCGCACGGTGCAATTCCCAGTAGATAAAATTATGGTGAGGGCGTCGTGGTGCTGTTCTGCCTCGTTTCCTGTGTCAGCTTCGTCGAACGTAACCGTAGGCAAGTCACTCTGAATCCCTCTGCATGATGTTTTTCGGTGGTCTCATTTGCCTTCGGTAGCTCGCCTCTTGGCTGTAGAGTAGGTTAACCCTGACAACTCGAATCCACCTGTTATCACGTTAATGATTTTGGTGCATATAGGCGGAGCAGAGGGGAGCACCTGGTTTGCTGTCTCCCTCTTATCCTGCTTGCCCCCACGTGATAACAGGTGGTCCATATTCCCTTTTTGCACCTGAAATTTTACCTCTTTCCGCAGCCTGAAATAATCTTTTGTTCAGTGTCCTATATCCTGGTGCCACTCACACCTCTTACTGCGATCCCTATCGTCATTAGGTCTGTCTTGCGTAGGTGGCGTAGGTGTAGATACCCAGTATCTGCTGAGACTCCAACAAACACCCGATGATTATCGGACTATAACATGTTTTGGAATCGCGGCGTTTGATCGACAGTTTGTGTACAACTTTACGTCGGAAAACTTAAAACGATTTCGAAAATAAAACATTTCAAAACATTTCAAAAATACCTGGAGTGTTTAATGCACGACGACGGGGTCGAAATGACACTAACTAGAGTCAAAACCGACACCGGATCAAAAACCGACTCAAAACTTCAAATCCCGACTCCAAAAACGAGTCAAACCGAGTCAACCACCAAAAACAAAACATTTCAAACCTTCTACCTTAAGTTTTCCCGGATTTATGTTTGGTCAAGTACCAAACATATGACTACAAAACCTAGGATAGAACAAATCATGATTGCGTTTGTGTGAAAGCGACAACACACCTCGAAGACCCGCGACATGGCTCGCGTCTCTTTGAGCAGCCCTGGTGGCCACGTCGCTCAAAACTCACACAACCACTCATTTCCCTATAAATACCCCTCAAATGCCCCTCATTTGAGAGTTACGCGAGTGTCCGCCCCCTCTTTTCTCCCTTAAAATTCTCGACTCGACTTCTTAAGTCACAATCCGACGCGTATTTACGACCTACCGATCGTAAATACAAGCCTTACACATTGTTTGGTACCGTCATCGTGCATTAAATCACTTGACTGACCACTTCGACCACTACACCGTCACTAAACTTAAAACACTCTTTTTACTTACCAAAACGGTTTTAAACCGAGTTTTTTTACGACCAAACGAGTTGCTACACTTACGTCGGTCACTCGCCATAACCAAACATGTAAGTATGAGGGTGTAAAAATCCACTTTTTATCATGTTTTCATTTGTTTCATGACTTTAACATGCTAAAACATGCATAACATGAACCAAAACATGGAATAAACGAGCCAAAACTGATTTTTGGCCTGAGACAGAAGCCCCTTGGTTTGCCGGCTTGCCCGCGCCTAAATGGGGTGTCTAGGTCAGAGATCAACCGTGTTTGATCTCGTCATTTCCCTTTAATTCATTTTCATATTTGTAATCGGTTTTTACCATTTCAAATATTTTCAAACCCTTTTTATTTTATTTCATTTGTTTTAACCATAAAACATTTTTTCACCCTTGGTTCCATATACCATGACGGTTAAATCCGTGTTTCGGTGATAATATTTGGTTAATGACATTTAAAAGGTATTTTAAAGCCTTTTATTTCATTTCTTTACATTTCCAAAATAAACATATTAGTCACCAACACAAAGTCATCCTTGGTTCTACATACCATGCCGGATTCTAACACGGGTACGATGATGAGTATCGACTAATTACATTCAAATGAACTTAAAACAATTAGTTCATAATTATTTTCAAAACTATTCATGCCAAGTTTGTCAAGTCGAACCCGACACCGAATATTATCACAATAATGATGATTATTCGAGTCTAGTTCTTCAAATCAACAAATGCGGTCTAAACGACCCTTTCAAATCAAATCGGGTTCAAACACCCATTTTTTAACGCGTTTTATAACGTTTTCAAAAGGTCAGAACATGGCATATAACCGTAGGCTGACCCGCGCCTCAAGCAGGCTTTTTCTTTCCCATTTTCAGAACTAGGGGAGGCCCCTTTACACCATCGGCTGGCTCGCGCCTCATGTAGCCGTCTGGTACATGGCCTGTTCCCTTTCCAGCATTTGTCCAGGACGATCCCGACTCCAGTTAGCCCGGATATAGGACGGATCAGATGACTATTTGTTCATTCGAAATTGTATTTGCAAAATGCTTTATTAAGACAAATGGATCACGTTATGCACCTTAAACCTAATACGGTAAATGGATGTTTAATTTCCGTCTTGCATGCGAATCAATCATTAATCCGACTCGACATCTTATACTTGATACTTGGATTAAATCAACCGACTTAGAAAGCTCTCACATGGTAGGTTTAAATTATTGGATGCGCATTCATGCATTTAAACCGTTTTATCAACTTTTGCATTCAACCAACCAAGATCGATCAGTAGAGGTCGCTACCGCGGGCGGGATTGGGTGTCTGATTAAAGGGCTTCCCAATACGTACCTTCACCTCTTACTCAGAAACTTTGGATAGTGGACGACCTTATACTGGGCGTACGAGAGTCATTCTAGAGATAGGATGCTAAAGAGGGACGATTTCCTTATCTTTAGTACCTATGTCAAACGCTGCTTTGTGCTTCGATTTGACCGAGGTATAAAGTGGAATTCGAACGGGTTCCAAGCATCCCACAAATGCTTGGTGGCGACTCCGAACATCTCTAATCGTTTCGAGACCCTTACCGAGACGAAACCGACCGACCTAAAACGATCTGGTCGAAAGCATTTTTACGCCGCCGAGCGTGGCTTTGAAAAAGACCGCTGCATGTCCACATATTGGCCTGTCGTGCAGGTGGCCCGTGACTACGGACCGGTAGTTGGCCCCAGATCCACAGACCGAGACGTGGCCCATGTCCATAGTTTGGCGACTCCGCTAGGGATAACTAGGACACTTACGTTTTTGTGATCCCTAGATGGTGAGACTCGAACGAGGGCCCACAACCTAACCCTTTTCGACCAATTGGCTCATCTCGTCGGCGTGAGTTTTCTCATCCCCGCGTTTCGAATCCCGATTGAGTCAAGCATACCATTGACGTTACACATTTCTGTTTCGTCAAAGAGCTTTCATTACTTTCGGGCACGAGGCTAGGGCACCCTCCTTACACATTTTGTTTGGATTGGTATCCCTCTCGCAAATCGGGGTTTGATTGCTTGGTGTGTAACACACCCTTTTAAGCCAAAACCCGTGTCAGCATAATGCATAATATAATGAACTGTGAGTGCTTATGTGCTGCTAGATCATAAGTCCTTCCGTGTCATTTTCAAACTTTCAAAATCACCATTTTGCGCCGTTATTGATGCGTGTCATTTATATGATGTTTTACACCTTATTTTACACGCATTTCATAGCTCATTTATGTAGTTTAGGCTACTATTCTCCCTATTTCCGTCTACTTTCGTATTTTTGTACATTATTGCAGAAATGTGAAGAATCCAGCGGAAATCAAGCTAAATCCGTCTCCGAGTACCTTGCATTGCATTTGACGTGAAGTATTTAGTCAAGGAACGAGCTTGGTGCGCATTTCGAGGCCCAAAAGACAACTTTATGAAGAATTAGAAGCGGACTATCAGCTAAAGCAGTCGATCGACTGACCTCTATGGTCGATCGACCAGAGCACGAGTCACAGGAGCTACTGTACACTACAGACCAATCGATCGACCGGTCATAGTGGTCGATCGACCAAGCCGCTACTCTGACGCAAACAAAAAGATCGAGAATAAGGAAGCCCAATGTGTATTAGGTTTTGCGAATAATGTTATGTTATATTCCTATATAACGTAACCTGACATCAAGCTTTAATCATTCAGTTTTTATTCAGTTTTATTAAGGTTTTAGAATATCAAATAATTAGGGTTCGAGATTATTGTTCTTCGATTAATAAAGTTCTTTCCGTTTTCGGTTTTGGATCTCTCTCTGTAATTCCTTTTCGGTATTCTTCTGTTCAGTTTCGTTGTTTATTTCATTCGTATTATAGGAACTGCTAGAATAGTCTCCCGAAAGCCAATTTATCGTTTATTGTTAATTGTTTATTTCGTCGTTTTAATCATGAATTCTTCTGCTTTATTAGTCAATTTTATTGTTGTTCTTATCGTACCCATGAGTAGCTAAATGCCCTGTGCTAGGATGTAGGGAATCTGTAGAATTAGGCGGCAGTAGAATAGTACGACCTGAGTCGCGCCACGGTCGATCGACCGCACACCCTGGTCGATCGACAGGCCACGTGAGGTTTTGCTTCGTTTTAATTGCTTTAAATTCTATATTTGACGAATCGAGTGCACGCGACTAGTTGAATGCTTAGTAATTGACTGACCCATTAGATCAAAAGATAGGGAAGGTTGTTAGACTACCAATTAAAATGACTAAACTACGCTAAGATCGAAAGATAGGTAAAGTTTAGGTTATTAGCCACTTTTCAGGATGAGAGTCAGTACTAGTGATATTAGGGACCCGTAGCGAGATCGAAAGACGCTACTTGTTAAGAGTGGACCGAGAGGACCTCTTGTTTTCCCGCCTCATGTGTTTATTTCAGACCTACTTAGTATGTTGCTGCCGAAACTACAGTGAACCGACCATCTTAGTACCCTTTTTATATTTGATTCTATACATTTCTTTAGTTTATTGCTCATTAGTTATAGACCAATTCAATCAAACCCCCACATCCGTTACTTTAAGACTGAAATTAGACAACTATCAATTACATCTGCCTCTCTGTGGTTCAACCCTGCTACCACTATCTATATATAGTTGTAGTTAGGAATTATAAATTTATTTTTGACACCTAACGACGGGTATCAAATTTTGGCGCCGTTGCCGGGGAGGCAATTGTTCAAATTTTTAGTTGTTTTATTTTAGTCTGTTTCTTAGTTTAAGGGACATTCGTTCCTTAAACTATTCTCATATTCTTTTTGTAGTTTCTTCTTATGCGCAGGTCACAGGGTGGTGAATTACTACCGTTCAATCCTGAGATTGAGAAGACTTTGCGCGAGTTAAGACGATCATCTAGGATATTGCCGACAGAGGAAGAGCTGAGTACTCTGTCTAGCTACTACGAGAACGAGCTGTTTGAGGAGGATCCACATTCATCTCCTGTTTCTACTTCCTCAGCTGAGACCGTCACATCTCCAGATTTTCTAGAGATGGCTGAAGAAGCAACTATAGCCAGTCACTCTGAGCCGACAGCTGCGAATCTATATAAGGGATTCTAATTACCAGGAGCAGATAGGAAATTCGAACCGAAGCCTTCTTATATCAACTTGGTTGAGAGGAACCAATTCGGGGGAGCTGCAAATGAAGATGCAACCAAGCATATGGAGATATTTATTGACTATTGCTGCTCTATACCCCCGCCGACCGGTGTGACCCAGGACCAGGTGAAAGAGACTATGTTTATATTCTCTCTCCGAGATGCTGCTAGGGAGTGGTACAGAGACCTGGACCGAGCTGCTAATTGGATCACTGACTGGAATTCGCTGGCCTTGGCGTTTTATAAGAAGTATTTCTCCGCCCCGAAGACTAATGCCATTAGAGCTCAGATCACGAGCTTTAAACAGGGTCCTGACGAGAACTTTCATGAGGCATGGGTCCGTTTCAAAAAGCTGGTGCGAACTATTCCGCACCATGGGTTTGAGAAGTGGAGCCTATGCAATTAGTTCTACAATGGGCTCTATGACGATCAGAGGGCTATCCTGGATGCAGCAGCCAGTGGTAGATTCTAGGAGAATATGGGAGAAACTAAGGGGTGGAAAATTATTGATGATTTGGCCACCCATAAAGCTGAGTATGAAAATTCCAGGGGAAATCAAAGGAGAGCTGCTGAATCTCCTTCTGTAGCTGCATTAGAGGCTCTCACGGCGAGATTTGATAAGTACGAGTTGGGAGGAGCTTCAAAAGGAGGGATTTACCATGTAAATGCTGTTTTAGACGGTCTTTTAAATCGTAAAAGATGTGGAGCCGAGGGACATGTTTGAGAAAATTGTCCTAGTCCCTTTGAGTCTTGTCTTTGCCTTTCAACATTATAGGCAGACAAACACTTACTATGAGCCGAATGTCCATCCGAATCTGAGGTGGAGCAGCCAAAATGTCTTGAATCTGACTCAACCTCCACAGCAGCAGCAGCAGCAGAATTATGTGCCCCCTCATAAGCAACAACGAGTTCAAAAGCCTCCGTATGTCCCCACGGCGTGATCCCAAAATTTCGATCTTACTGAGCTGAAGAATTTGTTGCTGAAAGAGTCTCAAGCTAGAGAGGCCGGGATAAAGATGTTGGAGAGCCAAATTGCTCAATTGGCAAGCAAAAATACAACTCGAGCTCCGGGACATTTACCGACTCAGACGGATCAAAAGGAGACCCTTAATGCCATTACTTTGAGGAGTGGGTCTACCCTTGAGGGGCCTGCTATGGTCGAGGATGTCACTGAAAAAGATGAGGCGGAACCAAGCAAGAAGAAGGCAGTGACGAATAATAACAAGAAAAAGACGATTAGCAGGTATGTCAGTCGATCGACTGACATACCCACTCAATCGACCAGTCCGTGCAAACAGACAGCTTCTGGTCCTGTAGAAGTCGGTCGATCGACTGTTCAACCTAGTCGATCGACTGACGGCGCTGCTGAAGGTGATTCTTTTCGTCCTCCAATGCCCGATAACTTGAGGGACCACTTATTTCGGGGTACGACCGCCCCGAAAATATTGAGGCAAGACCCAAATGCTGATGGGTTAGTTTCGGTTCCGAAGTACGACCCTATGTCGATTAATGGTTCACATTTGAGACGGTCTGAAGAAGGGTCAAGCTACAACAAGGAGAAGGTTGTGGACTTTCAGCCTAAGTCCACCGATGCCGGCATGAGAGATTTAGAGGAGAGGGCTAAGTTACTTCTTACAGCCCCTTATCCAGAGAGATTGGTGCCGACGAAGGAACAGGTATCATTTAATAAGTTTGAAAATGTTATCCGTAGCTTAAATGTGCAAGTTCCTTTTCTTGAGTTAGTCAATCAAGTGCCTGATACGTGCATATTCTATACACTTTATTTGCAATTTTGGCACGTATTTCCGTGCATAATTGTTAGCTTAAGGCTACTATTTCTCCCGAAACGGTTTACTTTGCATTTTCTATGATTTATTGTAGGAATGAATGGAAGTAAGCTAAATCAAGCCTAAACCGTCCTCCGGAGGCAACTTTAGGGAAGCTTTGAAAAAGGGAGTTCGGATTTACCCACCTTGGGAAGCGTACAAAGGAGTGGAGAGCTGATTTGAAAAAAGAAAGAAGCCACTACGCAGCTCAACCCAGTCGATCGACTATGCTACCCAGTCGATCGACCAATGAAGTACAGCAGACGCTACTGTTCTGAAGTGACCAGTCGATCGACCAGTCTGCGAGCTGATATTGATTTTTCGTTTAAGACTTTTAAAAGCCCAACTTGTAATTTACTTTTGGTATCTTTTAATCAGTAGAACGCAGCAATAATTAGGTTATGCTTTTTTTATTATTGAAGAACTCAGTTTTTAGATCTAGCTTTGGGGAACAGAAAACCGGGAATTCGATTACGTTGTTCATCACTTTTGTTTAGTAAGTTTTATGCAAATTTCTTCTTCTTTAATTTCTTGTTGTTCCAATTACTTTATTCCCATCTTAATTTCAGCAATATCAATCATGTTGAATTTATTCTTTGCCTTTAATTTTGTAATTAGGATAGTTTTAATTATGCATAGCTAATTTCTTTGATTGGGAACAAGGTGAGCCATGGCGAAAATTAGGATTGTTTTGTAGTATGAATTCTTCCGTATCATTCTTGTTGTCTTTTGATAAACCTTTTTACTAGATTGAAAGATTAGTAATTAAAATTATCATTAGATTGGAATTTCCTTTGAGCGAAAGCTTTGAGAAATTCTTGAGAATTAATAGACCGTAAGGTTATTTGAGCATTGATCGAAAGGCTTGCTCGTGTTCCCTGAGACCGTATTATAGGACCTCTGCTACCTTATTGACCTGACCTTAGCCATGGTGAACCGAAGTTCCCGATCTCCCTTTTATCTTGTTGAGAAATTCTTATTTTAGCAATTAGTCAATTTAGTCAACCAATTTCAAAACCCCCCATTTAATTGTTACTTTTATAGACTGAAAAATAGCAAACAAAATCAACCTTGTCTCTCTGTGGTTCGACCCTTACTATCACTAGCTATAGTTTTAGTTTGGAATTATAAATTTAATTTTGATACAAAACGACGGTATCAAATTTTGGCGCCGTTGCCGGGGAGACGGTGTAATTCTGTTTGCTTTATTTTTAGTTTATTTTTCTTGTCTCAAGGAACTTTGGTTCCTTGAGGCCGTTGCTTGCCTTTGCTTCTAGTTTTGCTTTTGCACAGTTAGAAGACAGGTTTTTGAGAGGAAGACTTGAGTACTCTCATTTTGGCAATTATGGCTACAATATATGATAATCTTCAGCCAAAGGAACACCATCTTCCAAAGGGGCACCAGTTACCTACCCCTACTACGGGTAACTTCGAATTTCGTTCCTCTTATATCGATTTAGTGGAGCGAAATCAGTTCGCTGGTCTACCAGATGAGGATCCCTTGAAGCATATGAAAATTTTCTGGACTCTCATTGTTCCATACCTATACCACTGGGGTGACTCGGGATGAAGTAAAGGGGTTGATGTTCTTATACTCCTTGAATGATTCAAATGTGAGATTGGTACCGCTACCTTGATAGAGTAGCAGCTGGAGTCACGGATTGGACATCTCTAGCATTAGCCTTCTACAAGAAGTACTTCCCGCTTTCAAAGACTGATGCCTTGAGGAGTAAAATTACAAATTTCCAGCAAGAAGCTGATGAGGGCTTTTGTGAAGCATGGGGACGTTTCAAAAGTTTGGTCCGAGCTGTCCCTCACCATGGCTTCCAGCAGTGGTATCTTTGCAACTTATTCTACAATGCTTTATTTGATGATTACAAGGTCATCCTGGACGCAGCTGCGAATGGTAGGTTCCAAAACAACACCGGTCATCCTGGACGCAGCTGCGAATGGCGGTCCATAGAGCTGAGTTTGGGAGTTCACGTGGGAATTCACGGAAGCAAAGTGATGAAATGAGTACCGTTGTGACACTCATTACTTCTATTACTGCCCGTCTCGAGAAGCTCGAGGCCTCTGAAGCTTCCAAGGAAAGAGTTGAAATTCCTGTCCATAATTCAGATGAGACCGCGGAGTTGAGAGAAATGGTCCAAACTCTTTTGATTCAAGTGGCGAATATGGAAGCAGCCGGGATTGAGTCCTCAAAGAATTTTGTGAAGCAGTTGGAGAATATAGAGGCTAAGCAAGTTGCCAATTCTTCGAGTAAATGTGAAGGGCCAATTGAAACGATTAATGCCATTAATCTCAGAAGTGGCCTCTCTTATGAAGGTCCCGACAAGCCAAGAGGAGACTGGGAAAATGATGAAGAGGCTAGTTTAATTTCTGGTGCAAAAACGAGCTCAACTGCCAGTACTTCTGGTCGATCGACCAACATTGTCCGTCGATCGACTGAAGCGTCAGATAAAAAAGTTTCTGATCAGAAACTATTCACACCCAGCACAAGCAGTCGATCGAACAACATTGTCAGTCGATCGACTGAGTCACCTGACGAGATTAATTACGAGCAGAGGCTGTTCACGCCAGATAAGTTGGTCGATCGACCAAGTGACGTCGTCGATCGCCCCGGGTCTTGATGCAAGACGCAATTCCGTCAACTAATTTGCATGATTCTACACTTATTGATGATTTGACGGAGGTTTTAAGCTTACGGAAGCCGAAGGTTGCTGATCCTACGGCCAGTGTTGCAGTCCCGTATCCGGAACGTTTGAAGAATACTAAGTTGGAGCGCAAGTTTTGTAAGTTTCTGGAGATGGTCCAGAACCTCGAGGTAACGGTTCCTTTCACTGATTTAATTACCCAGGTACCCTCTTACGCTAAATTTATGAAAGACATTCTAAATCGTAAGAGAAATTTTCGTGATGATGGTAATGTTGCTTTTGTGGAAGAATGTAATGCTCTTTCGCAAATAAATGTACCACCTAAATTAAAGGACCCGGGTAGTTTTTCAATTCCTTGCACTATAGGTAACCACGAAATTGGAAAGGCCCTTTGTGACTTAGGGGCCAGTGTCAGTGTCATGCCGTATTCTCGTTTTGCGAAAGGTTAAATATTGGTAGACTTAAGGTGTGATATTACCGTTCAAATGGCAAATAGATCGACTCAGAGACCTATAGGAGTTCTAGAGGATGTACCCGTTCGAGTGGGTAAGTTTTTTATTCCTGTCGATTTCGTTGTTTTGGACATTGCAGAGGACATTCAGATACCTATCATTTTAGGTAGACCGTTTTTACATACAGCTGGGGCTGTAATAGATGTCAAACGCGGAACCATCACCTTAGAGGTAGGGGATGACACCATTGAGTTCAGTCTTGCTCACAAGGTAATTGCTGACGATGATACGTGTTATTCCATTTATATTGTTGACAGGGCTGTTAGTTACAATTGGAGGGAATCCTTAGCCAAGGATCCCTTAGCTGATCTAACCCATTTAGATGAGTGTGCAGGTAATACTGACGGAGAATCTTTGAGGAGCAGTGCTTTGGTAGCTTCAATGGAAAGCTACGAGCTCACGAGAGGAAGAAGATGAGATGCTCTTGAGCTGGCCAACGAGAATTTGGTGAACACCTGCTATACCATTGAATTTGATTCATCTCTGTTGTAGAGGTAAAGGTGCCGCAGCGTAAGCCACTTCCTCCTAATCTTAAGTATGTTTTTCTAGATGATACGGAGCGTTACCCTTGACTATTGTTAGTGCTAAGCTTAACGATGACCAGCTTTCTACTTTGACGTGTGTGCTTAAGAAAAACAGGAAGGCTTTAGGTTACTCTTTGGATGACATTAAGGGCATCAGCCCTGATGTTTGTATGCACAGGATAGAGCTGGAGGACGGCCACAAGCCTTACGAGGGCATGGGGTCAACGCAAGTTGAACCCGAAGATGCAGGAAGTTGTTATGGCTGAGGTGATGAAACTACTTGATGCAGGTATTATTTATACAGTTGGCAACTCCAAGTGGGTTAGCCCAGTTCAGGTAGTCCCGAAGAAAGGAGGGACTACCGTGGTTAAAAATGAGAAAAATGAATTAATACCAACTCGAGTAGTGACAGAGTGGCGGATGTGCATTGATTATAGACAGTTAAATGCCGACACCAAGAAAGACCATTTCCCTCTCCCTTTTGTTGACCAAATGACTGAAAGACTGGCCTCTAACAAATTTTTCTGTTTTCTAGACGGATATTCAGGGTTTTTTCCGATCCCTATTCATCCGGATGATCAGAGTAAGACCACTTTTACCTGTCCACAGGGTGTTTTTGCGTACCGTAGAATGCCTTTCGGATTGTGTAACGCCCCTGCTACCTTTCAGAGGTGCATGATGGGGATTTTTTCTGATTATATAGAGAACATTATAGAGGTATTCATGGATGATTTCTCAGTTTATGGTAGTGACTTTGATCATTGTTTAGCTAACCTTGATAAAGTCATGCAGCGTTGTATTGATGTTAATCTTGTTTTAAACTGGGAAAAATGTCAGTTTATGGTCAATGAGGGAGTTGTGTTGGGGCATTTGATTTCTGACAAGGGTATACATGTTGACAAAGCAAAAGTACAGGTGATTGAGCAATTGCCTCCTCCCGTGAATGTTAAAGGAGTGAGGAGTTTCCTTGGTCACGCCGGTTTCTATCGGCGTTTCATTAAGAACTTTTCAAAAATTGCTAAACCACTTACACAATTGCTCCTTAAGGATGTTGTCTTTGAGTTTACTGATGAGTTCCTTTTAGCTTTTAACAGATTGAAGGAGGCTCTAGTTTCTGCACCAATCATTCAGCCGCCTGATTGGGATCTCCCATTTGAGATCATGTGTGATGCCAGCGATTATGCAATTGGTGCAGTTTTGGGACAGCGAAAGAATAAAGCTTTGAATGCCATATACTATGCGAGCCGAACTCTGGATGAGGCTCAAGTCAATTATTTTACCACTGAGAAGGAGTTTTTAGCTGTAATTTTTGCCTTAGATAAATTTCGGTCGTATTTGTTAGGTTCTAAGGTTACTGTTTATACTGACCATGTAGCATTGAAGACTCTCTTTCTTAAGAAAGATGCAAAGCCGAGGCTTTTGAGGTGGATACTCCTTTTGCAGGAGTTTGATTTGGAGATCAAAGATAAGAAAGGAGCTGAGAATGTGGTGGCTGACCACTTATCTCTCTATTGGTGTGACGAAAGGGAGGATTCGTTACCCATTAATGATTCTTTTCCTGATGAGAGTCTGTTAGCTATTACTACTTCAGGGTCTTATCCACCTCCGTGGTTTGCTGATTTTGCTAACTTTGCTGTGACAGGTAGGATACCACCCGAGCTTTCATGGCAGCAGAAGAAGCGGTTCGCTTATGATGCTAGACAATACTTTTGGGATGATCCTTATGTTTTCAAGGAATGCGCAGACGGTCTCATCCGGAGATGCGTGCCTCAATGGGAGGTGAAGGATATCCTAGAAGCTTGCCACTCTTCTGCTTATGGTGGTCACCATGGTCCATCCCGGACTGTGGCTAAGGTACTCCAATCTGGTTTCTATTGGCCAACTTTGCATGCAGTTATTGTCAATTTTGTTCTTGAGTGCGATGCTTGTCAAAGATCGGGGAATATTTCCAAGAGACACGAGATGCCACAGGTAGGCATTCTTGAGGTTGAGATTTTTAATGTCTGGGGCATTGATTATCAAGGACCCTTTCCGAGCAGTCAAGGTAATAAATACATCCTCGTAGCTGTAGATTATGTGTCCAAATGGGTGGAAGCTATTGCTACTCCCCATTGCGATGCAAAGGCCGTGATTAAATTGTTTAAAAAGATCATTTTCCCTCATTTTGGTGTCCCTCGAGTTGTCATTAGCGATGGTGGAATGCATTTTAAAGAGAAACAACTTAGTGCTTTATTGACTAAATTCGGTGTCCAACATCGTAGAGGTTTGGGGTATCATCCCCAAACTAGTGGTCAGGTTGAGGTTTCTAACAGAGAATTGAAAGAAGTCTTAGCTAAAGTTGTTTCTAAGTCACGGAAAGATTGGAGTCTTAAGTTAGATGATGTCTTATGGGCTTATAGGACCGCGTTTAAAACGCCAATCGGGATGTCACCATACCGATTGATTTATGGTAAGACATGTCATTTGCCTGTTGAGTTAGAGCGTAAGTCTTGGTGGGCTATATGTGATTTGAATTTGGATCCTAACCTCTCTCGTGAGAAACGCATGACACAATTTGAATGAGTGGAGGAATTTAGGTCTTTGGCCTATGACAATGCTAGGATCTACAAGGAGAAAACAAAGCGCTGGCACGACAAGAGAATCATCAAGCACGAGTTCCATATTGGCGATAAGGTACTCCTTTTTAACGCTCGTATCCGTTTATTTCTGGTAAGTGAAATCCGGTGGACTGGCCCTACACGGTCGGTCACAAAGCAGACACAAAGTTCGGATCAGTTGAATTGGAGACCTCTGCTGGAGAAAGATTCAAAGTTAATGGCCAATACGTGAAGCATTATCACGGATCAGATGCATATGTTGGGAAAGTCGAGGTATTGTACTTCGACTCGTTATCGGATGATGCAAAGTGAGGTAAAAACAGGTCGTGCGGGACCTCTTAAACCAGCGCTAACCGGGAGGCAACCTGGGTTGTAATTAATTGTAATTTAGGAATTTTATTTTGTTATTTCTTTTACTTTGCATTTCGATTTTTTTTTATTATTATTTCTTTTTAGTAATTACTTGGTTAAGAAAATGAACGCCTTTGATAAATTTTGCAGGAATTTATTTTATGCAAAGTGCGTAGGTGGTTTACTGGATGTTTGTGAGAGAAAGACAGGAAATTATGATGGCAAAATGAATTTTTGACGAATTAAAATTTAATTGCCAGCGTTGGCAGTCGATCGACTAAGTGAGCCAGTCGATCGACTGAGGTGGAGTAAGCAGAAACTATTGTGTATAGGGGAGTGGTCGATCGACTGGGTCATATAGTCGATCGACCACCACAGAAGTCCGAAAATTTGTGTAAATGGAATGCGGTCGATCGCCGAGTCAAGTGGTCGATCGACCAGTTCGCGGGATCAGAATGCAACTCATAAGGGAAGTCTTCACTCCTTATTCTTTTATTCATTCACTTTCCCAAACTCAGAAAACTCAAGAGCAAACCCTAATTTCACCCTCCTTCTCGCGATTTTCACCTGCAATCTCCTCTTACTCTTGATTTTTCTTGCTTTAATCTTCAAGTTTCTTCAAGGTATGTCTCTAATCCTATTTCCATGCTTTATTTTCGATTTTTACTGCGGTTTCATGCGAAATTTTCGAGCATATGGCCATTGAGACGGAAAAATCGATTTGGGGAAATCGATTTTAGGGATTGATTTCTTGTCATTTTTATGCTTTAATTGCTTGTTCTACCTTTTTCCCCCTTGATTTTCGATACTCATTAGCAATTAGGAGCTGTTTAATGCCTTTTTCCCCCAAATTTCGAAACCCTAATTTGCTTTTCACCATCTGATTTTGTTTCGGTTTTTCGTAGATGGACATTGTTAGGGGATTCTTGTTGCTAATGGGTTGTTTGCAGGAACCACAATGACAAAAGGAAAGCAGCAAATGCACGAGGGGCAGTCGAGTCAAGGAGCTGCCAAGCGGCAACGAGGACCGCCGCTAATGATTGAGGACACCACGGATAGTCTTCCTGACTATCCGCAGGTTATCATTTCTAATTCGACTCAACGCGCCAAGTTTTCTCTTTTTGCTGCAACTATGAAATTCGCCACCCGCTTTTTACACAAACCTACTTTAGAGAAATTAGGTTGTTATGAGTCGGTTGTGTCCCTGCTAAACGGGACAGGTATGATGGGTCTTGTGGACATGGCTGAGTTCACATATTACATTTTGACCCTCGAGTTCTTTTCGTCTTATGCTTTTAACTCAGCTGCTTTTGAGGAAAACAAGAATAGTGCTTGCATATCTTTTCGGTTATTCAATGTCAACTACTCCTTGACATTAGCCGATTTTGCTGGATTTTTGGGTCTTTATTTCGAGGGCAGAACCTCGGATACCTCTGATGTTCACCGAGTCATGTGGTCTTGCATTAGTGACTTTTACGGGCCTAAAAGGACGGGCACTTCCGTCCACTTGCCCCCTCTTCGTTATTTTCTACGGCTAATGGGTAATACCATTTTTGGCCGTAAAGAGTCGAACAATGTGAATGCTATTGAATTGTCAATCTGAACATTGAAAGTCGGGTAGCCCGTATTTATAACATAGCCTATTTGACCGCCGGTCACTTTCAGACTGTAAGTGAGGGCACTTTGACCACCATTGGTTGTGGCGGGTTGGTGACACGTATCTCCAACCGTCTAGTTTTACTTTTCCCTCGAGAGGAGGCCCCCATTGACCCTGACCTGCGCTTCATGGACCTTGCATACGCGAGGGCTGTCCATTAGGTCGATAGACAGATGCGGTGGAAGATTGATTCTTTCATCTGTGACCGCATCCCTGTTCTAGGCTACTCTCCTATCCTGCCCCTTACCACTGTTCAGGGGGCAGCTCGGCCGCCCTTGCCTAGTTACAGGCTCCCTATCGTGGCGGCCACTGCTACTGCTAGCGCTTCGAGGAGAGCTCGTGCCTCCTCTTCGCAGGCACCCTCTACCTCCACTACTGCTCCCACTGGCTACCCAGCCACTTTCCGTCCACCTATACCTTTGGTTGTCCCTCCGGTCATGGACCAAAGGGCAATGTCACGTGTGCTGGGTGATTTGTGCAGGAGCTTTGACCAGCACAGGCTAGACACGGCTCTAGCCCTGTACCCAGTCTACGAGGAGTTAGCCCGGACGGGGATGCTCCCACAGGGTGCTTGGACTCACCCTTCCTACTTTGTTCCCCTTGTGGGCGGTTACCCTCAGCCTGCCAGGAGACTCCCTCCTACTACTACTGCTGGTGCCTTCACTTCCAGGAGAGCCACTGCTGCTGCTGCTGAGGCGGACGAGGAGAGCGACACGGGGTCCGGAGAGTCTAGTGGTGAGGAGTACCACGGTGGTGATTAGATGCTGGTGACCTCCCCGTTTTTGGCTGGTTTGGGGAGGTCGTTTTTTGTGAGTTCCGAACCTTCTTTATTAGTTTCGTTTTTATTTTATTATGCTTTTATTCTTCCCTATTTTTGCTGGTGATTTGTTGCTGAGCACAATGAGGGCATTGTGCGTTTTGGTTTGGGGAGGGTATTTGCATATGCCTTTTGTTTTGCATCTGCATTTGTTTTTTATTGCATTTCAGTCACATGTTTAGTGCATTTCTGTTTGCATTTGTTTTTCAGTTCAAAAAAAAAAACAAAAAACAAAAAACAAAGAAAAAATTGAAAAAAATTCATAAAAATCAAAAATAGCACGTTTACTTTTGCATATAGTTGAGTCGGATTGGAGTTATTAATGATGATTTTGCACTATTAGTCAAATATGCCATTCCTTGCCTTTTCATAGCTGCTTAGCAAGAATTAAAAGTGATTTCTCAAATTTTGTTATGAAATTCATTTCGGGTAATTAGACTTGACTCATTACTTTTGGCAAACTACTTATACTTTCTGAGATATAGAGCCTATAACTGGTGACATTCATGACCGGTTAATTTAGGATTGAGAGTAGTACTCCTTTCATTTCATGTTTTGCACGTGTATGAGATTTGATTGCTTATTGCCTATACGCATTGGTTTGTGGTCGGTATTGCATGTTTTGAGAATTATTGCATCTTCCCCTTTCTCATTTTACCCCATTAACTCCACTATAAACCATAACTGCCAGTTGCCCTCAACTACATCCCATACTTAGCCTACCATTATGCCAAGCTAGGAAGTAGTAGAGGAGTTTGTCGTATTGTAAGCAGTTTTGGTTCGTCTTTGTTGTGTTGGAGTGAGTATTTACGAGAAGTGGAGAAATTGCAGGAGTGTCAGCCAAAGGAATGAAAAGAAAGAAATTTAGAAGAAAAAAAAGGGACGTTTACCTGGGCAGAGAGCTCTGGTTGTGACAGGGTGGTCGATCGACTGCCATCACTGGTCGATCGACCACCAGCTCAGAAGTTGAAAAAAAAAAGAGTGAAAAGAAAAGAGAAAAAAAAGAGGAGAATAATAAGAAATTTGAAAAAAATAATAATTTGGTTGAATTGAGAACACGCCTCATGTGCTTATTTCATGATTTGGAGGTATTTGTTTTGGGATATTGTGTTGCCTAGTCATTAAAGGCATGGTTTATATTTTGAGTTGGAGGAACGGGATACGGTTTCTAATGGTTTAATAGGTGCTAGCTTGGCTCTTACCTTCACTTTTTCCATAATAGTTTTGCCCTTTCTTTCCCACTTAGCCTCACATATCCAAATCTTGCAATAGTTCGGCATGTAATAGTCTTTGACGGTGGTTATGCGTATGTACGGTAGCGAGAATCATTATTCATACTAGTCAAGCATACATGTTTTGTCGGTCGCAGTCTAGGTGAGAGTCTGTAATTTTCTTCCCTCTCTTCTACATATATTCTTACCATTTGCTTTGTTGAGGGAAGAGTGACCCGGGAGAGTCCGAATGTATGAGTCTTGCAAGGTCGAACGCCCGATTTAATTCCATGATATGCATAAACTTGTTCACTTGATTTGAGCTTTGCGGTATTTGACTATGTGCATTAAACGGTTTGGCATTGACTTGTAGTTAGCTCTGAGATACACTCCTTTCCATTAGGTTTTTATATGGGTCATAGTGCTTGCTTGGGGACAAGCAATGTTTGGTTTGGGGAGATTTGATACGTGCATAATCTATACACTTTATTTGCAATTTTGGCACGTATTTCCATGCATAATTGTTAGCTTAAGGCAACTATTTCTCCCAAAACGGTTTACTTTGCATTTTCTATGATTTATTGTAGGAATGAATGGAAGTAAGCTAAATCAAGCCTAAACCGTCCTCCGGGGGCAACTTTAGGGAAGCTTTGAAGAAGGGAGTTCGGATTTACCCACCTTGGGATGCGTGCAAAGGAGTGGAGAGCTGATTTGAAGAGAGAAAGAAGCCACTACGCAGCTCAACCCAGTCGATCGACTATGCTACCCAGTCGATCGACCAATGAAGTACAGCAGACGCTACTGTTCTGAAGTGACCAGTCGATCGACCATGCTGACCAGTCGATCGACCAGTCTGCGAGCTGATATTGATTTTTCGTTTAAGACTTTTAAAAGCCCAACTTGTAATTTACTTTTGGTATCTTTTAATCAGTAGAACGCAGCAATAATTAGGTTATGCTTTTTTTATTATTGAAGAACTCAGTTTTTAGATCTAGCTTTGGGGAGAAAAAACCGGGAATTCGATTACGTTGTTCATCACTTTTGTTTAGTAAGTTTTATGCAAATTTCTTCTTCTTTAATTTCTTGTTGTTCCAATTACTTTATTCCCATCTTAATTTCAGCAATATCAATCATGTTGAATTTATTCTTTGCCTTTAATTTTGTAATTAGCATAGTTTTAATTATGCATAGCTAATTTATTTGATTGGGAACAAGGTGAACCATGGCGAAAATTAGGATTGTTTTGTAGTATGAATTCTTCCGTATCGTTCTTGTTGTCTTTTGATAAACCTTTTTACTAGATTGAAAGATTAGTAATTAAAATTATCATTAGATTGGAATTTCCTTTGAGCGAAAGCTTTGAGAAATTCTTGAGAATTAATAGACCGTAAGGTTATTTGAGCATTGATCGAAAGGCTTGCTCGTGTTCCCTGAGACCGTATTATGGGACCTCTACTACCTTATTGACCTGACCTTAGCCATGGTGAACCGAAGTTCCCGATCTCCCTTTTATCTTGTTGAGAAATTCTTATTTTAGCAATTAGTCAATTTAGTCAACCAATTTCAAAACCCCCCATTTAATTGTTACTTTTATAGACTGAAAAATAGCAAACAAAATCAACCTTGTCTCTCTGTGGTTCGACCCTTACTATCACTAGCTATAGTTTTAGTTTGGAATTATATATTTAATTTTGATACAAAACGACGGTATCAGTGCCTGCTTACATAAAATTCATGAAACAACTTTTATCTAAAAAGAAGTCACTTGAAACTGTGCATAATGTCGCACTCACTGAGGAGTCATGCTCTTATTTGACCCATACTGCACCCCATAAGCTAGAAGACCCGGGTAGTTTTTCAATTCCATGTAGTATTGGCACCTTTTCTATTGAGAAGGCATTATGTGCTTCATGATATGCCAGTATTAGCGGTATACCCTTGAGTCTTGCTAGAAAGCTCAAATTGACTAGGTTTGCAGTTACCAACATGACAGTACAGATGGCTGACCGATCTGCGGTCCAGCCTATAGGAGTCTTAGAGGACATTCCTGTGCAAATAGGAATGTTTTTCTTCCCTGTTGACTTCGTTGTACTAGATATGCCCGAGGATGCTCACATTCCTATTATATTGGGTAGACCATTTCTGCACACTGCTGGTGCAGTTATAGATGTTGGTTCGGGGACTTTGACCTTTAAAGTAGGAAAGCATTCTATTGTCTTTGCCCAGACTGCTAAGAAGAAAGACCCCATGTGGCCGATAACTTATAATACGGTTTCTTAAAAGAAATCCTATTTTGTGCTTCATGATATGCCTGTCTCTACGCCTATTCCTGTTGTAACCCCTCCGCCCCAGATTGGGAGCAAATTGGAGGAAGATTCGTCTATTTCTGATATTGCAGGAGCTGGTTTGGGAAGGAAGAGCCGCATGTTGCTCCAGCTGTGACGGAGCCAATCGTTTCAAGAGGCGGTTTAGGATATCTTAGCTATGGCACTGATGAGGAGCTTGAATACGAGCCAGTCAAAGTAAGGGAATCCGATTTGGATTCTGATGAGTCAGAAGAGGTCATTGCTTGGGAGGATGATGAAGCTGTTGATCCGTTGAGTTCTACGGATGTCGGAGTTGAGAAGAGTGCAGCGGAGAAGATGAGCACTATTGAGGCTACTTCTTATTGCTATAAGCCAACCAAGTGGGCCATCCCGTGGCCGTTCTTGATCAACTACTAGTTGATCGAATGCTTCATAAACCGTTTATTTTATTGTTTTGTTAGACTATCTACCGTTTTTCGTGTGCGCGAGACATCGCATTTTAATACGTTTGCTTAGGATTTTAAACACTTTAGTCGGTTACTTTGGGTTTTGCAAAATTTTGGGCGCGTTATTATGTGCTTTTACAGGTATATAGACGATATTAGCTCAATTTATTGAGCTAATTCGAAGAAATCAGAAAGTTGCAGCAGCTATTCCAGTCGATCGACTAGTCTGTATGGTCGATCGACGGTCGCACTGCCCAGGAGCTTCTATTCCTGACATCCTGGTCGATCGACTGGGTGAGGTGGTCGATCGACCGTTGCTCGTTGCTGTACCTATTTTCGATCATTCCCCTGCTGTGTTTGATCGATTTGCGGAGTTCAGGGAGTCTTTTCTCCACTTTATTCTCCGCTTAATCTCCGTTTTCTTCTGTTTTATCATTTCCGCACATAATTTTACCGTCCCAATTTTGTTTTCTCGAGATTACGCGTGGTATTTGTTGTCTTTTCAGGTATCTTTGGTAGCACTGCTAGCTACTGAAACCTCCTAGCTCACGCTGGTTTAGGGAGGTTTCCTTTTGCTGCGCTTAAAGTCTTGTGAGTTTCCGAGTCCTTATTTTGCGTCTTGTTTATTTATTTAACGCAAATTCCCATTTCCCTTTTTACTTCATTACATGATTTTGCACAATGGGGACATTGTGTGATTTGGTTTGGGGAAGGGTTTTGCGTCGCATTTGCATATGTTTTATTGCATTTCAGTTGCACATTTACATTTTAGTTTGCATTGTTGTTTAATTTTCTATATATATATAAAATACCAAAAAAAAAAATAATTGAAAAATTTTCAAAATTTTCAAAAAATTTCATGTTTATTTTAGCATGTAGGTCGAGTCGGAACGGTAGTATTTCAATGATGACATTGCATTTTTGTAACGCCCCGTAATTTCGGACCGTTAATATATTTCGAAAATAATTTAGTAATCAAATAAAATTTGATATTAATGTATTTAAGGTAAAAATAATTCAAAGAAATATAATTTTATTATATTTTGAGGTAAAGTATTTATTTTGATAGTTTCGAAATGTTTAAAAATAGTTTAAACCGTGTAAAAATCTTTTAGTTCGAAATAAGGGCATATCGGGGGGAAAATGACAATTCTTTTGAACATTGGGTAAACGAATTTGGAAATGAGTCGTATGAGTATTCAATTTTCTTGTAATCTTGTGTTTAAGAACTTTGGTCTTGTCGGAATTTGCATTTGACCAACGGTTCTAATTATTATAGAAACGAGCCAAAACCGACTCGTAAAATCCCGACTAAAAACCCGCTCTTTCCTTTCCTTTCCCCTTTCCCTTGGACACCCCCCTTCCCCTTTCTTTTTCTGATTTTTCTTTTCTTCATCTTCTTCAACCTACTAACTTTTCCCAAAAGATAAAAAAACACCATTTTATACAATTTCAAGCTAAATTTCGACATAACTTCCTCATTTCTTGTCGGATTTTCACATAATTTATATTTCCGGAATCCTCTCGTCGAGATCTACAACCTAGTATGTTTTAATTTCAGTTTTCTTGAAGTTGTTTTAAGACGATTTTGGCAAAATTTCGGTATTTATACTTTTTTATTGTGTTTTTATTGTTTATTTAGGTGAAGAATTGGAGGACGAGTTTGGGGACTCGTATATTGTCGAAGATAGCGGCTAGTTGCTTGTTAGGGTTTGGTTTTTAAGGTGCTAATTGCTCATTTTCTAGCTTAAGGTAACATATTTCGAGTTACTCGACGATTAATCGTCACATTCCTTGTTGTTTTTGTATGTTTTGTGATTTTTGTTGAGTAGTAAATTTTCACATGTTTAAAATGGTTGCATGCATGTCATTTGTTAGATTAAATTCTCATAATAGTATGGAAATGATATGGGAACGATTAGATAATGCTTAAAACGAGTTAAAATGAAGAATAACGGAAAAAAAAAGAGGAGTAGGGGTGGCGGCAGCAGGCCCGGCAGGCCCACGGCTGGCCCACGGCTGGCCCGGGTCAGCCCGTTGCTTGTTTCGCGGTTTTTCATGCAATATGTGTCATTTCGGGTTCATTAATGATATGTTTAGTATAAGTTACACTTGAGTACACTTTGAATTGAATCATGTCAGTAGTGAAAATTGTGTTAATAGTAAAAAGTATGCTTATTATGGTAGTTGACACATGTTAGGATAGATTTTAAAATGAAATTGTAATGAATAGGCTCAAAATAAATTTTATAGCAATAATTGCCATGTTTTGATGATTGTCGAAATCGAGCCTTGGTCCCTTTGTCGATTCGATGTCGAGTCAAATGTGTGATTGGTCGGCCCGCAATTTAACCGCACTGTCGCAGATGGGGTTGCGGGTAAAAATTCGGTTGGATGAAATTTTGAATGAATTAGATAATCGGCCTTTTTCTTGTTTTAGGCCATTTATTATATTTTTATTTCACATGTGTAGTTAGTTGATTTAAGTAGCTTCTTATATTGTAGAAACGACCCTAGATTCCCCGAAACCTTTAATATGGTTAATATTGTTAGATTTGGAAATTGGTATTGAATACTTATTGAGGATACTGTTGGATTGTCTGCTGAATAGACATTTATATAGCCTTTCACATGATAGAATGTTAGCATTTATGTTGGTAAGTTGGACTCTTTGCCCTCTTATGGTTAAGTGGGTGTCTTACTTGTCTTGTGTGGTGTGGGCTAAAGTATTCAAGCTGGGACTAGCTGGGACTAAGTCCTAGGTGAGTATTTCGGCCATCATCATAGATAGGTCTTTATAGTCTTTGACGAGTATATGTTCACTGCTTGATAGCCTTTGTGTTCCTGACTAGTGGATTTATATCCAAGTTGGGGCATGACCTCGTTACTTATTTTGATATTAAATGGTCAGCTTAAGTACTAGCCAACCCTTTGGTGGACTCCTTAGGGTACTCACTTTGTTTTAGAAAAATTGTGGGTCTTGGGTGCGGTGGTGTGTATCCGCATGTCTAGGTCTGCATAGATTTTAGGCTAGGGTTGTGTTGTGTCTTGGCCATGTTTTATTAATATTAACCGCAGAGCCAAGATACCGGTTCGATTACCTTCTCTACCTCGTGGTATAGACTCGAGTTCTGAGTGACTATTGACGGTGCTAAGAACTTATGCCTGTCTTTGATATATTGCCCTTTCTTGTATGGTGACTTTATGAACTGTAATAGGTGAGATGTGTTTCGATTCTGATTGATAAAGTTTGGATTACTACTTGTTATATGTTTCACATGATAGTTTAAATTGGTCAGTTTAGTATTCATATGTTAGAATACTTGGAAATTAGATTAATTATCATGTTGTTTACATGTTACACTACATGTTACATTAATTATGACGTTTCGTGGCTGGGAGGACTCGAAGTTACTCCCCACTGAATTGTGGCTTTCGTGTTTGTATAAAATGTGATTGACAGGTTGAAGGCTTAGATGGGGTCACAGACGAGCTAGTGAGCATAAGGAACCTTGGACCTAGTTTTGGCTATTTTTATAGTAAACCTTTAGACTTTGGTTTTGTATATATATTTTGAAGGGACATATGTCTCCCTCTTCTATTTTGGTTTGTATTACTATATTTCCGCGTCTTTAGTTATGTATGTTATTTAGTTCGTTAGCATTGCAGGTTTTGGCACCCTCCTCTTGGGAATGTTGGAAATGTTTGTGGTTGGTTTAGGAAAGTTTTAAAAATTACAGGTTTTGTCTAGTTGAACCAATTACAAATATATCCTGTCAGTTTTTCTGTAGAATTTACGCGTTTAATTATCGCTATTTATAAGGGTGTCACAGTTGGTATCAGAGCTAGGTTGAATAAAACCTTTGGCAATCAAATCATCCAGCTGAGTCTTCAGCTCTTTCATTTCAGACGGTGCCAGCCTATAAGGAGCTTTAGCAATCTTTGAAAAATCCTTCACAAATCGCCGATAGTAACCCGCCAAGCCAAGAAAACTACGGATTTCAGAAACATTGGTCGGACTTTTCCAATCAACAACGGCTTCAATTTTGGCAGGATCTACCATAACACCCTCTTTTGAAATGACGTGCCCAAGGAAAGTCACTTTAGATAACCAGAATTCACATTTAGAGAATTTAGCATACCATTTTTCACGGCGCAAAATCTCTAAAATAACACGAAGGTGTTGGACATGTTTTTCTTCAGATTTAGAATAGATCAAGATGTCATCAATGAACACCACAACGCATTTGTCAAGGTGTTCTCTGAAAGTACGGTTCATCTGATCCATGAATACTGCTGGAGCATTGGTCAAACCGAATGGCATCACCGTAAACTCGAAATGACCATATCTCGTACTGAAGGCGGTTTTAAGAATATCAGCTTCTCGGACGGTGATTGTAACGCCCCGTAATTTCGGACCGTTAATATATTTCGAAAATAATTTAGTAATCAAATAAAATTTGATATTAATGTATTTAAGGTAAAAATAATTCAAAGAAATATAATTTTATTATATTTTGAGGTAAAGTATTTATTTTGATAGTTTCGAAATGTTTAAAAATAGTTTAAACCGTGTAAAAATCTTTTAGTTCGAAATAAGGGCATATCGGGGGGAAAATGACAATTCTTTTGAACATTGGGTAAACGAATTTGGAAATGGGTCGTATGAGTATTCAATTTTCTTGTAATCTCGTGTTTAAGAACTTTGGTCTTGTCGGAATTTGCATTTGACCAACGGTTCTAATTATTATAGAAACGAGCCAAAACCGACTCGTAAAATCCCGACTAAAAACCCGCTCTTTCCTTTCCTTTCTCCCTTTCCCGCGGACACCCCCCCCCCCCCTTCCCCTTTCTTTTTCTGATTTTTCTTTTCTTCATCTTTTTCAACCTACTAACTTTTCCCAAAAGATAAAAAAACACCATTTTATACAATTTCAAGCTAAATTTCGACATAACTTCCTCATTTCTTGTCGGATTTTCACATAATTTATATTTCCGGAATCCTCTCGTCGAGATCTACAACCTAGTATGTTTTAATTTCAGTTTTCTTGAAGTTGTTTTAAGATGATTTTGGCAAAATTTCGGTATTTATACTTATTTATTGTGTTTTTATTGTTTATTTAGGTGAAGAATTGGAGGACGAGTTTGGGGACTCGTATATTGTCGAAGATAGCGGCTAGTTGCTTGTTAGGGTTTGGTTTTTAAGGTGCTAATTGCTCATTTTCTAGCTTAAGGTAACATATTTCGAGTTACTCGACGATTAATCGTCACATTCCTTGTTGTTTTTGTATGTTTTGTGATTTTTGTTGAGTAGTAAATTTTCACATGTTTAAAATGGTTGCATGCATGTCATTTGTTAGATTAAATTCTCATAATAGTATGGAAATGATATGGGAACGATTAGATAATGCTTAAAACGAGTTAAAATGAAGAATAACGGAAAAAAAAAAGAGGAGTAGGGGTGGCGGCAGCAGGCCCGGCAGGCCCACGGCTGGCCCGGGTCAGCCCGTTTCTTGTTTCGCGGTTTTTCATGCAATATGTGTCATTTCGGGTTCATTAATGATATGTTTGAAGGAAATGTAGATTCATATACATACTAACATACTCATATATGTCTAAATTAATTTGTCATAAAATTAAAACGGATTTTATGCATGCAAACAAATAATATAATAGAAGAGAAATCATGTCCTTACATTGTTGATTTCGGATTTAAGGGCACAAAAGAGATCACCTTTCTCTTTTGATCTTGAGCTTTTCCTTATGGATGAACAAGATCTAAGTATAAGATCTCTCCCTAAGCTTTATACCCAAGGCTCCTCTTAATTTTAATTAATATTACAAATACTAGTATAATATTAATCAATTAGAAAATTGACCCAAAAATAATGTAAACACTTGATTATTTTCGGTTTTGTAGAGGGAGAAGAAGAGAGCTTTTTATCTCTCTAGATATCTTATTTTTGGATGATGGAATAATAGAATGATACACTCACTAAATCAAAGTAGTGTATGTAGAAAAATAAGACAAAACTCTTGCCTTGCTCTCTTGGAAAACCGGGTAGGAGGAGAAGAGGAGGGAAGAACACCCACCCAATGCATGCCCTTGTTTGTCTTAACAATGCACACTAGGGTTGCATGCCTACTTTTATTAGTAATCATTATGTTTACTAATTATAATATAAACACAATATGTAGCTAAAACTCCTCCAATTTTCGGCACTTTACATAATATGGATTCCATATTATTTTTGTCAATTGTCTATATGTTACATGTCATATGTCACATATATTTGTTATGTATTTTTAACATATTAAAAATCAACGTATTAATAAAAATACGCCACATACAAAAATTGATTTAGTAATTTCATAATTACTTGTGCCAAAATATTTTACCACTTTATAAATCGTATTTACAAAAATTCATTCAATTCCGATTGTTTCCTTAAACAATAATTTCATCCGAGTAATGAAACAATTCGATTACTCAGACCGTATCTCATTTAATCACATTTCAATATGATACGTAAATTTTACTTCCAAAATCGTCAGTCAATTTTCAAGTAATTTAATTAACTCGTAACGTTATACGATTAATTAAATAATCAATTAAGAGTGTTGCCCTATAGGTATGACCTAGGGGTCAATCGATCACCACCGTCGCACGACAAGTAATGTCAAACTCTAGTCACCAATCATTACCGATATATGTTGACCGAGTTGTGAGTATAAATACTTCCCAATTGTATTCTTTAAAATGAGATTTAATAATGATATTTAAATCATGTGATCGCACTATTGTTGAGGACACATTTCCCAACAATCTCCCACTTGTCCTCGACAAGTGTGCGTCACCAATTCTCTTGTCCTATTACTATCTCCCACTCAATGCAAGGTGTCTTTCGGTCGTACTTGCAAGTGATCATATCGAGAGTGGTTTCCTCGATCCGGAGAATAAGCGATTGACCGGACTTATCTATCATAGATACTTTCCGAGCGTGGCCACGCATTTCGATTCATTACACCTCGAGTGGCCCCGAGATATTGTTATAACCCGACAAGGGGTGGACAATTCCTATCGCACTCATTCCTTCGACTAGCCACAACCATCATAACCCAAAATATGCCCATTTGACCCCATTTACGAAGGTCGTAGTGACACAAATCAAAGTTAATCTGAAACTGTGCCATCTTAGGCGAATAGTCTTTAATCAAAAGAATCGACTCATTAGAATACTATAGTAGCTCTCGCCACGACCAGGCTATATAAATTTTCCAGAACTCTATAAGCGGTCATTAGGCCCGACAAAATGTTCCTAACAGTCTGCCTATGTGATCGACTAGTCATCTCACATGACTCTATGGCACTTGAACTTGCCATCAATCGCATCACACTCTAGTCACTTCGAGACGTCACCTCATACAAGTAACTATGGGCAAATACAATGTTAATCCGTGTTCACTTTAACGGGGTTCAACTGTCTCTACAACCCGTTTGGATGTAACAAAGTATAAATTAAAGATAAAAGACAAATGTGATTATGAACATGAACAAAAACAACACTTTTATTTCATTTCAAAATCTAACAAAAACTTGGTACACGTTTAAGTCCCATGGACGTAACATGTCCATCATGCTTAGCCTGCGATAAAGGCTTGGTGAGCGGATCGGCTATGTTGTCATCCGTCCCAACCTTACAAATCGCAATTTCCTTTCTTTCAATGAAATCTCTTATTACATGATATTTTTTAAGTACATGTCTAGATCTATTACTAGACTTTGGCTCCTTAGCTTGGAAGATCGTCCCACTATTATCACAATAGAGAGTGATGGGATCATTGGCGGTAGGTACTACTTTTAGACCTTCCGTGAATTGCTTGATCCACATAGCTTCCTTGGCGCCTTCGATCTTTGCTATGTACTCAGCCTCCGTTGTCGAATCATGATTCTGACTTCCTTGAAGCTTCTCCACTACGGCACCACCATTGAGCATGAAAACAAAACCAGCTTGTGATTTCATGTCATCTCTATCTGTTTGAAAACTTGAGTCCGTGTATCCATTAACACGCAACTCAGTGTCTCCTCCAAACACAAGGATAGAGTCCTTTGTTCTTCTCAAGTACTTAAGGATGTTCTTGACAGCAATCCAGTGACTCTCACCTGGATTTCCTTGATATCTACTCGTCATGCTCAAGGCATACGAGACATCAGGACGTGTGCATATCATGGCATACATGATTGATCCAACAGCGGAAGCGTAAGGGATCAACTTCATGCGTTCAACATCATGGGGTTCGGAGGGACATTGAGTCTTGTTCAATATCGTTCCGGTTACCATAGGTACCAAACCCCTTTTGGATTTGTCCATGCTGAATCGTCGAAGAATCTTATCAACATAAGACTCTTGACTTAGTGCCAATATCCTCTTGGGTCTATCTCTATAGATCCGGATACCTAATATGCGTTGTGCCTCTCCTAAATCCTTCATTTGGAAGTGGTTACCTAACCACTTCTTAACGAAAGACAACATTGGAATATCATTTCCAATGAGTAGTATGTCATCGACATACAAGATTAGGAACACAACATTGCTCCCACTTAATTTCATGTATAAACATGGTTCCTCAACATTTCGAGTGAAACCATTTTCCTTTATAACATGATTGAATCGATGATTCCAACTTCTAGATGCTTGCTTAAGACCATAAATGGATCTCTTAAGCTTGCACACTTTGTTAGGATTTTCAGAATCAACAAAACCTTCGGGTTGTATCATGTACACCTCCTCTTCTAAATGCCCATTTAGAAAAGCTGTTTTGACATCCATTTGCCATATTTCATAATCATGAAATGCGGCGATCGCTAACAAAATCCGTATGGATCTTAGCATGGCTACGGGGGCAAATGTCTCATCATAATGGAGACCTTGGACTTGGGTAAATCGTTTTGCCACTAGCCTAGCTTTGTAGACATCATCATGTCCTTCTATGCCATTCTTGACTTTGAATATCCATTTGCATTGAAGGGGTCTTGCCCCTTTAGGCAAATCTACCAAGTCCCAAACTTGGTTTTCAAGCATAGAATCCATTTCGGACTTCATGGCTTCAAGCCATAAGGTGGAATTAGGACTAGAGATTGCGGCCTTGTAGGTGGCGGGCTCGTCACTTTCCATAAGCAACACATCGAGTGTTCCATCTTCCTCGATAAGTCCCACATATCGATCGGGATGGCGAATTACTCGGCCCGTCCTTCTTAGTGGAGGAGGTACAACCGCGTTAGACGACGAAGAAACATCTTCTTGCGTCTCTACCTCGGTTTGTGGCTCTTGAACTTCATCAAGTTCAAAATTTCTCCCCTTCTGTCTCTTAGAAATAAACTGGCTTTCTAAGAAGACAGCCTCGGAAGACACAAACACTTTGTTATCTTGAGGTTTGTAGAAGTAGTAACCTCGAGAGGTCAAAGGATAGCCTACAAAGATGCATTTTTCGGATCTTGGGGCAAGCTTATTGTCGGGTTTAGCCTTGACGTAAGCATCACATCCCCAAATTTTCATATAGGATAGATTAGGAACTCTTCCTTTCCATGTCTCAAATGGAGTCTTTTCGGTGGCTTTAATGGGACTATTATTCAAAGATAGAATTGCAGTTTGGATTGCAAATCCCCAAAACGAGTTCGGTAACTAGGTTTGACTCATCATGGATCGAACCATATCAAGTAGGGTTCGATTTCTCCTTTCGGCAACACCATTCAGTTGTGGTGTTCCGGGTGGAGAAAGTTGTGATATAATACCACAACCGTTCAAGTGTGAATCAAATTCAAGACTAAGGTATTCACCACCACGATCGGATCGTAGTGCCTTAATTATTTTGTTCAATTGGTTCTCTACTTCGTTTTGGAATTCCTTGAATTTCTCAAATGCTTCACTCTTGTGTTTCATTAAATAGATATACCCATATCTACTCAAGTCATCGGTGAAGGTTATAAAGTAGTCATAATTACCACGAGCGGTGATACTCATTGGTCCGCATACATCGGTGTGTATGAGTCCCAATAGCTCACTAGCTCGTGTCCCTTTACCACTAAAAGGATTACGAGTCATTTTGCCAAGTAGGCCATATTCGCATGTACCAAATGATTGATAATCAAATGGTGTAATCACATTAGTTGAAATTAATCTTTTGATGCGATTCTCGTTTATGTGACCTAATCGATAATGCCAAATGAACGCTTCACTTGGGTCACTTGATTTGAGTTTCTTTGATTGAATGTTATAAATATCATTCGTTGGATTTGAGGTCTCTAAAATGTAAATGCCATTAATGGAAGAAGCTTGGCCAATAACCAAATCATTCCTAGAAATAGTACAACGATTGTTCTTAATGACAAAACAAAAACCGTCCATGTCTAGCATGGCGATTGAAATAATGTTTTTAGAGAGCGTAGGTACATAAAAACAATTATGCAAATACAACTCAAATCCATTAGGCAAAGCTAAAACATAAGTTCCCTTGGATTCGGCCGCTACCCGAGCTCCATTTCCAAGGCGTAGATCCACATCTCCCTTGCTAAGCCTCTCCACATCTCTTAAACCCTGTAAATGATTACAAAGGTGAGAACCACAACCGGTATCTAGTACCCATGTCGTAGTGGAAGTATAATTTATATCAATAACATAAATATCTTTAGGAATTGTACCTTTTGGAGTAATGAGTCCTTCCCTTATATTTCGCAAATACATAGGGCAATTCCTAAGCCAATGTCCCATGCCATAGCAATAATGGCACTCATCATTAACTTGCTTGAAGTTTTTGACTTTCTTTCCTTTCTTCTTGAACCTCTTTCCCTTTGACGCAAGAACTTGATTGCTAGAGCTCCCACTAGCTTTGTCATCTTTATCTTCCAGAGACAAAGACCCTATAGATCGTATGAGGTAGTCTTCCTGAGACGGACTCACACGAGGTCTAGTAGTAGTGGGTGGTTTAGAAGAAGTGATGAAGTTAAGGTTTCCATCCGAACCTATCCCGAAATGAAGTTCTCTAGTTGTATCGAAATCGTTGTTGGAGCAAATGTCGTCAAGAACATTGTGGTAAGATTCAATAGTAATTGGTGCGGTAGCATTTGATGGATTCATTGTTATAGAACTACAAATATGGAGGAAAAGGAAATATTAACATTTGTCTTTTAAAATCATACTTGTAAAATATTAACAAGATATGAACATTTATATAGTGACCTCTACCCAACTATAATAAATGATTCCAAGACCCAAATTGATGTGACCATAATTGGCGCATATTTAGCCCCCGAATTACCATTGTTTCCATGCTTTTTAGTGCCTATTTGGGTCATTTCTTATCTTTAGTTCTTTGTTTTGCATATTCTTTGAGATTTTGATCCCTTGGTAGGAAAGGAGTAAGAATCTTGCATTTTCATGGCAAAACGAGGCTAAATTGATCGTATTCAATGACCAAGCATCAAGGAGAGACAAGACTAGAAGGCCTTTGTACATAGCATAGTAGAGGAGCATTGTTGAGAAAGGATCCTTGAGTCCCCAAGGAAATCCCCAAGGAATTCATGAAGAATAGGGAAGAAAAGAAGAAGAAAAGATGCTGCCAGACAATCCGAACGGATTGTATACAATCCGTCCGTCCGCCCAAGCACAATCCGAGCGTCCCTCAAAGGAATCCGCTCGGATTCCCCCTCGCCAATCCGAGCGTCTTGCCCAAGGATCCGCTCGGATTCCTCAGCCCAGATCCGCACGTCCCGACTCCCATCCGCACGGATTGCAGCACAGCACGTTTTCATTCTTCAAGCCACGATAAGAGAAGCCCTTCTCTCGGAGAATACCGGAGTCTCCTTGCTCAACTTAAAAAGTGTAATTACTAGTTTAGCCCTTAGTTAACCCTAATGCATCCTCCCTAATTTTCACTATAAATACCCCATTAGTCTAATTAGAGGAGCATGTTCTTCTTATCAATAATTAGTGTAGTTAATATCAATCAAAACTCTCTTCAATATTGTAATCAAGTATTAATCAAGTTTTAATCCAAGTTTTAGTTTCTTAATCTCTCTCTTGTTCTTCATTTATTTTGGGTAATTAGAAGATTATTGGGTTTATTGGGAGATTGACAACCTTCCATCAATCATCAAGTTCTTCTATTATTCTTTGCATTATTATTTTGGAATCATTAGTAGGTATAATCTCTTAATCCCTTTTTAATTATTGTTAATTACTTTCATTTATTCATCATGTTTCATTATGTTAGTATGATTGACAACCTTTCTAGCATGATCAATATGATAATGAGTGAGTAGTCTCTTAGCTAGGGTTTAATGGGTGATTAGGGGAAACCAACATGGGGAATGATTCATGCTTAAATTAATATGCTTTCATAATCTTATTTGCTTGCTTGTTTTGATCTTAATACATGCACATGTTATATTTGATGAAATGCTAAGCCTATGAATCCTTGCATTTACTATCATCTTCTATCTTTTCAATGAGACTTGTAAGACATAACCCAACTCGAGTCTTGTTAGACCATGCATGTGTTGAGTAGGAAAGATTAAGTCGACTTGTAGGTGTTGTACAATCTAATCGATTCGGCTCCGGGACCCAAACTTTCCTAGGATTGTAAGATATAACCCAACTCAATCCATCACAACAATAATTGCTTGCTTATAATTTGAGAACATGTTTGTATGATCATATCCCATGATTCCCCTATGAACCCATGACACCCTAGTGCCTATAATCAATTGTTTATACCCCTTATTTTTATTCATCTTGCTAGTTTACTTTCATTGTTATTTTAGTTTAGTAACCTTCTACATCAACCCAATTTGTGACACCCCTAGACACTACTAGTTACAATAGAATTCTCATTTCAATACCCGTCCCTTGGGATCCGACCTTTACTTACCTCTTTACTAATTGTAGAGTTGTTTGTGAAGTATAAATTGTGTTTTGTATCGACCATTGACCAACGACCACATACGTTTAATTGTGAACACCAAATGGCTTCGATCAAAAATGGCGCCGTTGCCGGGGGCGGTGTTTAATTGATTTTAGATTTCTTTTATTGTTATTAGTTGTGTCTTTTTCAGCTTGGGGAAGTAAAACTCCTCAAGGTTTGTTCTAATTGTTTTCTAGTTGTTTGATATTTTGCATGTCTAGAAGGTTACAAAGAGATTTGTTACCTTTTGACCGTGAAATCGAAAGAACCTTGACGAATAATAGGAGACTTGTTAGGAGGAATTTGGGAGGTGTTGGTGAAGTTGTTCAACCCACTAGTGAGTTTGTCAATCCTTTCGCACTAGAAGGAGAAGAAAACCCATTAAACAATACCACACAAAATCCACCTACAATGCCTAAATTCTCGTCACACTCTATACCCACCGAGGAGGATCTACCAAATGGTACTCCTACCCCACAACATCTCACCGGAAACTTTATTGCCAAGTCCGCCTTCATCCAACTAGTTGAAAGGAGCCAATTCGGGGGAATGCCTAGTGAGGACCCTCATTCTCATATGGAAACCTTTTGCGATTATTGTGAAGCTATCTCTCAAACGGGCGTGACTCAAGACCAAATAAGATGGGTCTTATTTCCTTTTTCGTTAAGCGGCACCGCAAAGCAATGGTTGAAGGGCCTTGATAAGGCCACCCTTGGGATAGATTCTTGGAAGAAGCTAGTTCTAGCTTTCTACAAAAAATTCTACCCACCGGAGAAGACTAACATGCTAAGAGCTCAAATTACGGGTTTTAAGCAAAGGGATGAAGAATCTTTGTATGAAGCTTGGGAGCGGTTCAAAGGTATTTGTCGCTCATGTCCTCACCATGGACTTAGCGAATGGTTTTTAGTGCAACAATTTTGGAATGGTTTATATGAAGATTCAAGGAACATTCTCAATATGGGATCAAATGGAATGTTCACCGAAGTTGATGACAATCAAACATGGAACAAGATTGAGAAAATGGCGGTCCATAATTCACAATATAGTAGACCTCGCAAGGCTACTAGAGGAGGAAAGTATGAAGTGGACACCGTTACTCAATTGGGTGCTCAACTTAGTGCTCACATTGATACAATCAACTTGAAGTTTGAACAAGCTATGTCTAGACTTGAGGAAAACTCAAAATCATCAAAGCATCATGTCAATGCCATGACGGCATCCTCATCAATCCCAAGCGGGATATGTGAGAATTGTGGAACCTTGGGTCATGACTCAAGTGAATGTAGGGGAACAACCGAACAAGTCAATGCTTTCCAAGCTTACAAAAGTGGCACCCCTTATTCAAATTTTTACAATGAAAACACCAAGTTCCATCCAAATCTCTCATACAAAAGCCAAAATGTTCAAAACCCTCAAACAACATACACTCCACCACCCATGAGAAATCAAAATCAAAGACCCTTTTTCAATCAAAACCAAGGCTACCAAAATCAAAATCCATACAATCACCACAATGACCAAAGTTTTGATGTCCAAAAAGCGGTCCTTCAAATGCAAAAGAATCAACAAGAATTCTTCACTCAAATGCAAAAAGATAGCCAAGCAAAGGATACCACCATCAACAACATTCTAGCTCACACCAAGATGTTGGAAACACAATTGACCCAACTAGCATCTTCAAGCTCACCAAGACAAAAGGGGCAATTACCACCTCAAGGTAATCCCCCTAGACATGAAACGGTTAGTGCCATTCACTTGAGAAGTGGTACAAGATATGAAGCACCGAAGAAGCAAGTTGAGAATGAAGTTGTGAGAGCTAGTGAGAATGAAGTTGTGGTGCAAGGTCCCAAAGAAGGGGAATCATCAAAAGAAGAAAGTTCAAAGAAAAATGAAGACAAAGCCAAAGAAAAGGAGCCCATTGTGATTAGACTTCCTTTTCCAAGTCGTCAAGCCAAGCCCAAATTTGATGATCAACTTGGGAAGTTCATGGAAATTGTAAAGAACTTAGAAGTCTCCATTCCTTTCACGGAATTAATCAATCACGTTCCGGCCTATGCAAAGTACATGAAAGATATCCTCACAAAGAAGAAGTTGATCCGGAAACTTGAGACTATCGCCTTCACTAAGGTGAGTAGTGCAATACTTCAAGGGAGTTCACCTCCAAAGTTAAAGGATCCGGGAAGCTTCTCAATACCGTGTACCATTGGCGACACGACGATCAACAAAGCCTTATGTGATCTAGGGGCTAGTGTGAGTGTCATGCCGTACTCGGTAAGTAAAAGGTTGGGAATGGGAGAGCTTAAATGCACCAATATCACTCTTCAAATGGCCGATAGATCGACGAAGACACCATTAGGGATATGGGAAGATGTCCCCGTGCGAATTGGGAAGTTTTTCATCCCGGTGGACTTTGTCATTGTTGATATGGAGGAAGATTCCAACATTCCAATCATTTTAGGAAGACCTTTCCTACACACCGCGGGTGCGGTGATTGATGTGAAACATGGAGAGCTCACTCTAGAAGTAGGAGATGAAAGCATAACTTTTAATCTTGACAAGACCATGAGAGCTCCTCGTTTGCATGAGTCATGTTTCATGATTGACCATTATAGCCGAAAAGATGAAAGAAAGAAATCGGAACTCCAATGGAGGAAGAAAGTTGAAGATGCTCCATTCAAAGAGCAAGTGAATTGTGACAAGGAGAGCTTGCAAAGCTCATCAAAATCAACCAAGGAAGAAGATGATGGCCTCATTGGCCAAGAGAAGAAATTGGGAGAGTTGTCTCCATCTAAGCAGGATATTTTCAATGATCAACTCAATGAAGTTTGTGGTCTTTGGGACGACGAATTTGAAGGGATCTTCAATCCCTACATTGGGCATGCCATCGATCATGATCAACAACAAGGACCACGGTCTATTGAGGATCTCTACCACAACAATGAACAAGCTTTTAATTACTTCTTCGAGGTGTTGAGCAACATCAACAACACCTTGAACATGCCCCCTTGACATCTCATCAAGAATGAGAGTTTGGTGGAGTCCTCCCTAAACCACCACTTGTAAATATTTCTAACTCCCTAACTTACTTTTAATTTTTTGTATTGCATTTTTGTCATTTTTGGATTTTATTTACTTTGATCAAAATAATTGTCATGAAAAGAGAGAAGTGAGGGAGGGATTAACAATTTTAATTGATGTGTAGTGCTTTACCTTAGTGTGGGGATGGCAATTGCCTAGGCTATTCATGCCTTAGTAGTGCCCCCGCAATGAAGAACACAAGTTTTGAAAGAAAGAAAGAAAGAATGATAAGGGAATGCGTTTGTGCACGAATGGAACTGAATCCGTGTACACAAGGACCAATCCGAGCGGATTCCGAGAATCCGCCGTCGTCAAGAAGATCCGAGCGTCCTGCTGAGAAGACGCCCGTCTTGGGCTGAGCTGAAATTGCAAAATTCCTGGCTGTCAAAGAATCCGAGCGGATTTACGGAAAGACGCCCGTCTCTGTAATCCGTCCGTCTTTTGAAAAAGACGCCCGTCTTGAAGTCAAGAAAAACAAAGAAAAATCTCTGGACAAGAATCCGTCCGTCCTGCACAGAATCCGCCCGTCTCATCACAGAAGAATCCGAGCGGATTCCCCAGAATCCGCCCGTCTCTAGGCGGGATTTTGAAATTTTTGAAGCTGTAGAATCCGCACGGATTGCGCCCAATCCGCACGGATTGTCCCTGCGTTTCGAAAATGTCGAGTTCTTTAAATACCCACCCTTCACTCATTCATTCATTCATTCATTCATAAACACTACCCATAACATCAAAACCCTCATCCTCTCCATCTCAAAAACAAAAACCCTCAACAAAATCCACCAAAATCAAATCAAACCATCTTTCAAACAACAAATCAATCACTCCATCTTCATCAACAATCAAAACCAAGAACAAATTCTTCAAACTTTGAGTCAATTTTTGTTCTCATAAAGGCAAAGCCTTTCACCTTCAAAATCGATTTGGGCATTCTACAAATTGAAGATTTTTGACTCTTTACTTGGTTAGCTCATCAAATGGCAAGAACAAAGGGAGCAACAAAGGCAACAAAGGCACCAAAAGCAAAAGCTCTCTCTCAAAGGCAAAAAGCTCTACAAGCAAAGAAAGCCTTGGCAATGGTGGTATCAACACCAAGCTTGGAAGTGCAACCACAACAACAACAAATTCCTATGGAAGCATCACCTTCTACTCCGGTAATCGATCAACTCTTGCATTTTCCGGAGGTAACATTCATTTCCGATACCCATAGAAATACATTTGCCAAGTTTGCTATGAAATCAATTCAATCCACCAAATTCATATGTCAAGATGCTTTAGAGAAATTAGGTGTTCTTGAACAAACAAAAGCCTTTTTCAATGCCATGGGTTTGAAGAAATTGTTTGAAATGAAGGAAGAAACATACCCCTCCCTTGTCTTGGAATTCTTAAGTTCTTTAAAAGTGACAAAAGTTGAGAATAGGGAAAATATTGAGTTTCGTCTAGCTAACACTAGTAGACGCATTACCTTTCCGGAATTGGGTAAAATTTTGGGTCTTAGCGATGAACATAAATATTACAAGCAATATGGGAAGTATGACCCCGAGCCTCTTTGGGAGGCAATCTCCGGGAAGAAATTTGAAGATTTTCATGCTTGTCGTTCTCTTTTGGTCCATCATCCGGGCATAAGAGTATGGCACAAAGTTGTGGGAAATACCATAATTGCTAGGAAAGACACCAATCATTTCACCGGACTCGATTTTATTCTCCTTGAATCAACTTTGAATATTGGAAGAATTCACACCAAGCCTTACAATTCTTTGAGGCTATTGGTTGATAGATGGCTTCATGTTGATAGTGGGAAGAAGGGTACAACCGTTATTGTTAATGGCGGCCTAGTCACGGTCTTAGCCAAGCACTTTGATCCTAATTTCAATAAGGATAACAAGTACAAGGCAAAGGAAGGTGGCCATCTTATTGATATGTCCATCATGATTAACAAGTTTAAGTGGGTTGCTCACAATCCCCTTGACACCAAATTTGGGTGGCTTACTAGTGAGGCTCGATCATTCACTTTACCCGCAAAGATTTGCCGTCTTAGTGTCCACCGGACCAACTATTTACTTCCCCTATCCGAAGAAGCCGAGTACATCATTCAACAACAAAAGGGGGATCATGAAACTCCCTCCTCTTCCATTGTTATACCACCTTACCCCTTTGTGTATGAAGAGTTCAAACCGCAAGGAGTTGAAATTGGAAAAGACTATGTAACTCTTCTTATGCAAGCCATGCACAAGCAAGCTTATGAAGATCGGAAGAATGCTTATTTGGCTCAATATCCTCCCCTCCTACATCTAGCTAGGCAAGGACTCCTTGATCCATCTTGTCCTTTGCCTAGTTGGGCGGATAGAGAAGCCTTATTTCCGGGTGCATCAAGGGATGTGGTGGAAGACAATGAGGTTGTTGGAAATGGTGAAGAATTTGATGATAATATTGAGGAAGAAGCAAGTGATGATGAAGAAAGAGATGGTGAAGATGATGATGAAGAAAGAGATGGTGAAGATGATGATGAAGAAAGTGATGAAGAAAGTGCCAAGGAAAGTGGCAATGTGACCACTTCTCATGAGGGAAGTGGTGATGATAATAGCATGATGGAAGACTAGCCTTGGAGACTCCTACTCTCCCATGGTTTGTCTATATCTCTTTATATTTTATTTCATTTTGATCATTGTTGGTTTAGTCCTAGCAACATCAAAGGACTCACACCTCGGTTCCTTTGAGGTGTTCTTTATTGTTCCCATTTTTGAAAATCCAAAATGACAATCTAGTTTCATGCATAGCATAGTGTGTGCATAAACTATACCCATGCTTTGACATTAGCAATAGTGTCTTATTTGGTTTGGGGAAGTTAATGTATACACAACGGGAGGTAATTTAAATTATCCTCTCCGTCATAACAAAAACCATGCATCATGTAGTATAGCTTAGTGTAGAATTGCATTTAGTATAGAAATCATGCATCATCTTTGCATAATTTCCATCATTTTGGCCATTGAGGACAATGCCCATATTAGTGTGGGGATGGGAATTCTAACATTTAACTTTTATTCAAAAACCATAAAAATTGAAAAATTTCAAAAATCATAAAAATTGGAAAATTTGAAAAACCAAAAACAAGTTCATTTCCTTTGTATATATTGTCTTGTATATATTGTGTTTGTTTTATCCTTGTTCACTTTGATTGACTACGCCACATCCGAGACATGAGGATATTGAAGACCGCATGGTATGATCTTCCCAATCTCCTTTTTCCTCTTTATGTTAATGACTATGTGGCTTTATTTTGATTGATGCGGTAAAAACAATGTGAACTTAGGATTGCATTTAGTTTATTCGACATATTAGTTGGTAGAATCATTTGCATTAGGATGTTTATATGTTAGTTGCATCATGGCATGTAGTTGCATGTTAGAAAAATTTGTGAAACCGTCTATTTGGGAAGCTTGACAAGTGTATATAGGCCCTAGTAGATGCTTTTTATTCTTAAGACGTTGCTTGTTAGAATGCTTGTAAAACACCCTAGGATGTGTCATGCTAGTATCCTTTGACCCATGGTTTAAGGCCAAGTCAAGAGTACCTTGTGGTGTGATAACTCCTTGGCTACCGTTTATTCCAAGGTGACCCTTGAAACCATGCATACTTCTATCATTCATCCATGTTCTACCATACATTTTTGTCATCAAAGGGAATGGGCACAAAAAGAAATCAATTTGAGTTCAATGAAATGAAAAGTGAAAGAAAGTTTGCAAAAATGCATCAAATGAAAAGAGGAGCAAAAATAGACTCCTAAAGCTTCAAATACAAGGCGCCCTCGTTACTAATTGGGGTGACTTTGAAAATGTTCAAAAAGAAATTCAAAAAGTTGTCAAGTATTGAAATGCCAAAAATCAAAAAGAAATGGCAAGAAAGTGTTCTCAAATGTTATATGCCACAAGAAATTGGGGGGAAAAAAAAAATGAAAGCAAACTCCCAAAGTGAAACTCAAATATCTATCGATCCCTTTATCCATCGTATCCATTTTTGTGCATGGTAGAGAGGGGACGACCCTTCTTCTTGTCTAGGCAAGAGGGGGAATTCCGCGATCCTCCAGTGTTTCTAACACCATAGGGAGTCTACTCTTGACAAAAGCATTTAACGATTGAGGACAAAGGTACCCTAGCTTGACACCTTTTGGAGGTGATTTATTGGTATCCTTCTAGGCTTAGTAGTTTGAACAAATTGCATCTATGAAGGATTGTGTACCCTTGAATTACTTCCCTTGTAGATAATTTCCGCCACTTAGATGAGGAAAGTGGCTATTCTTTTTGTAGATGCATCCATTATGTGATTTTTGTGTGCTTAATGTTTGGATGTGTCGCCATTTTGGCAAGACCCACCTTGCCTTGCAAGAAGGCATCCTACCTCATGGTTGTCTTGTTGTGAGTTAAAGGGGCGGAGTGAGACCCGCTAATTGTCTCATATCGGCTATTATTATTAGGTTAGGTTAGTATTGGTCCTAGTCTTTGTCACCTCTTTACTCGGGACGAGCAAAGGTTCGGTTTGGGGATATTTGATGTGACCATAATTGGCGCATATTTAGCCCCCGAATTACCATTGTTTCCATGCTTTTTAGTGCCTATTTGGGTCATTTCTTATCTTTAGTTCTTTGTTTTGCATATTCTTTGAGATTTTGATCCCTTGGTAGGAAAGGAGTAAGAATCTTGCATTTTCATGGCAAAACGAGGCTAAATTGATCGTATTCAATGACCAAGCATCAAGGAGAGACAAGACTAGAAGGCCTTTGTACATAGCATAGTAGAGGAGCATTGTTGAGAAAGGATCCTTGAGTCCCCAAGGAAATCCCCAAGGAATTCATGAAGAAAAGGGAAGAAAAGAAGAATAAAAGATGCTGCCAGACAATCCGAACGGATTGTATACAATCCGTCCGTCCGCCCAAGCACAATCCGAGCGTCCCTCAAAGGAATCCGCTCGGATTCCCCCTCGCCAATCCGAGCGCCTTGCCCAAGGATCCGCTCGGATTCCTCAGCCCAGATCCGCACGTCCCGACTCCCATCCGCACGGATTGCAGCACAACACGTTTTCATTCTTCAAGCCACGATAAGAGAAGCCCTTCTCTCGGAGAATACCGGAGTCTCCTTGCTCAACTTAAAAAGTGTAATTACTAGTTTAGCCCTTAGTTAACCCTAATGCATCCTCCTAATTTGCACTATAAATACCCCATTAGTCTAATTAGAGGAGCATGTTCTTCTTATCAATAATTAGTGTAGTTAATATCAATCAAAACTCTCTTCAATATTGTAATCAAGTATTAATCAAGTTTTAATCCAAGTTTTAGTTTCTTAATCTCTCTCTTGTTCTTCATTTATTTTGGGTAATTAGAAGATTATTGGGTTTATTGGGAGATTGACAACCTTCCATCAATCATCAAGTTCTTCTATTATTCTTTGCATTATTATTTTGGAATCATTAGTAGGTATAATCTCTTAATCCCTTTTTAATTATTGTTAATTACTTTCATTTATTCATCATGTTTCATTATGTTAGTATGATTGACAACCTTTCTAGCATGATCAATATGATAATGAGTGAGTAGTCTCTTAGCTAGGGTTTAATGGGTGATTAGGGGAAACCAACATGGGGAATGATTCATGCTTAAATTAATATGCTTTCATAATCTTATTTGCTTGCTTGTTTTGATCTTAATACATGCACATGTTATATTTGATGAAATGCTAAGCCTATGAATCCTTGCATTTACTATCATCTTCTATCTTTTCAATGAGACTTGTAAGACATAACCCAACTCGAGTCTTGTTAGACCATGCATGTGTTGAGTAGGAAAGATTAAGTCGACTTGTAGGTGTTGTACAATCTAATCGATTCGGCTCCGGGACCCAAACTTTCCTAGGATTGTAAGATATAACCCAACTCAATCCATCACAACAATAATTGCTTGCTTATAATTTGAGAACATGTTTGTATGATCATATCCCATGATTCCCCTATGAACCCATGACACCCTAGTGCCTTTAATCAATTGTTTACACCCCTTATTTTTATTCATCTTGCTAGTTTACTTTCATTGTTATTTTAGTTTAGTAACCTTCTACATCAACCCAATTTGTGACACCCCTAGACACTACTAGTTACAATAGAATTCTCATTTCAATACCCGTCCCTTGGGATCCGACCTTTACTTACCTCTTTACTAATTGTAGAGTTGTTTGTGAAGTATAAATTGTGTTTTGTATCGACCATTGACCAACGACCACATACGTTTAATTGTGAACACCAAATGGCTTCGATCACAAATTCATATCAATTTAGGCACGGGGTAGCCGATGAAACCTTCATCAATATAACTCGGTGGATTAACGTTTAATCGATTCTACTTTTAGAACTCTTGGTCGATAAAATTACTCTAATGTTTATCTATAGCCCAAAACACATCAACAAGGGCACGGGGTAGCCGATGAAACCCTTATCAATTACTTTTGTTGAGTTCAATCCAAATTTCGAATAAATGTGTCCATTATCCAAACCCACATCAACTTAGGCACGGGGTAGCCTATGAAACCCTCATCAACATGAATTCGGTGGATTAGACATTTATCACCCACTTCCCCTACGTAACAAGGTTTGTACCCCGGGGTAGCCGAGTGCACTCCCTCGCGAAATAGGTTTTCATGGTTTCTACTATTTGGTAAGGCTATGTCTCAATTAATTGTTTTAGCGAGAGGTCATGTCAATTTATTATCTATCACGTTTTAAGTGAACTAAAGCGGTGAACTACGATAATTCTAATTGACACGGTCGATAAACTCGATAAGACAATGCATGTTTAGTTATGGCGATTTAGCGATGCATGTGACATAAAATAAAATGCAAGCATAAAGATAAATAAATCCTAGTATGGCCTTTCCTAAAATAGAAAAACTATTTAACTATTACATATTCGGAAACCAACTCCATTGGTCCCTTGAACTTCGGTTGTGGCACGCATCTCGAGGTAACACCGTCTTTATGTATCGCCATTCTTGAAGAAATCCGTCTTTGGGAACTCCGGAATGAATAAAATTACATAATAAATTACATAATTTCCTATTATACATTTGTAACTAAAATAAAATAAATCTATTAAATTACAAAACGGTGATACGAGATCACAATAAAATTACAACCGAATCGATATTCCCATACATTTCGGGAAATATCAATTAAAATCTAAGGCCATACTAAGTGAAATTACATAATTCAAAAATTACATAAATTAAAATTATGACAATCATAAATAAAATGCAGCATTATAATATGTATGAACATGCTCAATTTTATGCTAAATCGCCTTTTAATTAGCCAATATCATATATTACTCGATTTTTACGGATTTGAGTGATTTCAACATTTTATAATCACAAGAATACATAAACTCATATTTATGCATAAGTTAATTACCCTAACCTCTTAGGACTCAAAATATAGTCTTCACTAATAATTTGACCATAATTAACCCATATTTTATAAAATTGTTCATAAATGGACCAAAAATTACAAAATAAGCTATTAAACTTCAAATAAATCACAAAATTTCAAATAAATTCAAATTTTGAAATTTAAACTCATGAACATTCTGGAAAAATTCCATGACACTCATAATGTTCAAAATCTTAGGTTAAAAATTTCGAAAATTTTCCGGAAAAACAATGTTGCGGTTTATCGATTTTTAATAAAATAATCATAAAAACATGGAAAAAATATTTTCATTAACTTTTCAATTTTAGATCTGAAAAATATAATAAAATGCAACATTAGACGTTTTTCCTAAGTCATAGATTATGTTTTATTAATTTTCCACTAATAATGTCACTATTTATGCTATTTTTCTTCAACAATTCATAAATCATGCAAAAAGACTTCTTTATAGCCAATTATTTTACACACATCTTGTAAAATTGCATGTGACAACATATTAATTTTCTATGACCAGATTCGAAATTTAACTTATATTAACCTATTTTTCACCTAAATCCGAATTTAATAATGAAAAATTCATTTTTCGAGCATAACAAGTCCAAAAATTATGAAACTTTACAGGTTATCTCAAAATAATATATGTGATAACATATCCAAAAACCAAGTGAAAATTCGAAGTATAGCTAATTTTAGACCAAAAATGACATTTGTACTCATAAAATCATATTTAAATGCCATTATTGTAAATTATGAACAATAAAAATCCGAAAAATTAACCAAAATATCCTAAAACATTTTAGGACCAGAAATATTAACATGCATGTAATAATTTCGTGATATATCATAATAACACAAATTTTACAAGTTTTATTTGTTATTCTTATAACTCGGAAAAACTTTTAACCAATTTGCATGCAAACAACCGTGGCTCTAGATACCGATTGAAGGAAATGTAGATTCATATACATACTAACATACTCATATATGTCTAAATTAATTTGTCATAAAATTAAAACGGATTTTATGCATGCAAACAAATAATATAATAGAATAGAAATCATGTCCTTACATTGTTGATTTCGGATTTAAGGGCACAAAAGAGATCACCTTTCTCTTTTGATCTTGAGCTTTTCCTTATGGATGAACAAGATCTAAGTATAAGATCTCTCCCTAAGCTTTATACCCAAGGCTCCTCTTAATTTTAATTAATATTACAAATACTAGTATAATATTAATCAATTAGAAAATTGACCCAAAAATAATGTAAACACTTGATTATTTTCGGTTTTGTGGAGGGAGAAGAAGAGAGCTTTTTATCTCTCTAGATATCTTATTTTTGGATGAAGGAATAATAGAATGATACACTCACTAAATCAAAGTAGTGTATGTAGAAAAATAAGACAAAACTCTTGCCTTGCTCTCTTGGAAAACCGGGTAGGAGGAGAAGAGTAGGGAAGAACACCCACCCAATGCATGGCCTTGTTTGTCTTAACAATGCACACTAGGGTTGCATGCCTACTTTTATTAGTAATCATTATGTTTACTAATTATAATATAAACACAATATGTAGCTAAAACTCCTCCAATTTTCGGCACTTTACATAATATGGATTCCATATTATTTTTGTCAATTGTCTATATGTTACATGTCATATGTCACATATATTTGTTATGTATTTTTAACATATTAAAAATCAACGTATTAATAAAAATACGTCACATACAAAAATTGATTTAGTAATTTCATAATTACTTGTGCCAAAATATTTTACCACTTTATAAATCGTATTTACAAAAATTCATTCAATTCCGATTGTTTCCTTAAACAATAATTTCATCCGAGTAATGAAACAATTCGATTACTCAGACCGTATCTCATTTAATCACATTTCAATATGATACGTAAATTTTACTTCCAAAATCGTCCGTCAATTTTCAAGTAATTTAATTAACTCGTAACGTTATACGATTAATTAAATAATCAATTAAGAGTGTTGCCCTATAGGTATGACCTAGGGGTCAATCGATCACCACCGTCGCACGACAGTAATGTCAAACTCTAGTCAGCCAATCATTACCGATATATGTTGACCAGTTGACAGTATAAATACTTTCCAATTGTATTCTTTAAAATGAGATTTAATAGATATTTAAATCATGTGATCGCACTATTGTTGAGGACACATTTCCCAACAATGTTTAGTATAAGTTACACTTGAGTACACTTTGAATTGAATCATGTTAGTAGTGAAAATTGTGTTAATAGTAAAAAGTATGCTTATTATGGTAGTTGACACATGTTAGGATAGATTTTAAAATGAAATTGTAATGAATAGGCTCAAAATAAATTTTATAGCAATAATTGCCATGTTTTGATGATTGTGCCGAAAACTGAGCCTTGGTCCCTTTGACTGATTCGATGTCAGTCAAATGTGTGATTGGTCGGCCCTTAATTTAACCGCACTCGTCGCAGATTGGGGTTGCGGGTAAAAATTCGGTTGGATGAAATTTTGAATGAATTAGATAATCGGCCTTTTTCTTGTTTTAGGCCATTTATTATATTTTTATTTCACATGTGTAGTTAGTTGATTTAACTAGCTTCTTATATTGTAGAAACGGCCCTAGATTCCCTGAAACCTTTAATATGGTTAATATTGTTAGATTTGGAAATTGGTATTGAATACTTATTGAGGATACTGTTGGATTGTCTCATTTGAATAGACATTTATATAGCCTTTCACATGATAGAATGTTAGCATTTATGTTGGTAAGTTGGACTCTTTGCCCTCTTATGGTTAAGTGGGTGTCTTACTTGTCTTGTGTGGTGTGGGCTAAAGTATTCAAGCTGGGACTAGCTGGGACTAAGTCCTAGGTGAGTATTTCGGCCTTCATCATAAATAGGTCTTTATAGTCTTTGACGAGTATATGTTCACTGCTTGATAGCCTTTGTGTTCCTGACTAGTGGATTTATATCCAAGTTGGGGCATGACCTCGTTACTTATTTTGATAGTAAATGGTCAGCTTAAGTACTAGCCAACCCTTTGGTGGACTACTTAGGGTACTCACTTTGTTTTAGAAAAATTGTGGGTCTTGGGTGCGGTGGTGTGTATCCGCATGTCTAGGTCTGCGCAGATTTTAGGCTAGGGTTGTGTTGTGTCTTGGCCATGTTTTATTAATATTAACCGCTGAGCCAAGATACCGGTTCGATTACCTTCCCTACCTCGTGGTATAGACTCGAGTTACAGAGTGACTATTGACGGTGCTAAGAACTTATGCCTGTCTTTGATATATTGCCCTTTCTTGTATGGTGACTTTATGAACTGTAATAGGTGAGATGTAAGCTTGATTCTGATTGATAAAGTTTGGATTACTATTTGTTATATGTTTCACATGATAGTTTAAATTGGTCAGTTTAGTATTCATATGTTAGAATACTTGGAAATTAGATTAATTATCATGTTGTTTACATGTTACACTACATGTTACATTAATTATGACGTTTCGTGGCTGGGAGGACTCGAAGTTACTCCCCACTGAATTGTGGCTTTCGTGTTTGTATAAAATGCGATTGACAGGTTGAAGGCTTAGATGGGGTCACAGACGAGCTAGTGAGCATAAGTAACCTTGGACCTAGTTTTGGCTATTTTTATAGTAAACCTTTAGACTTTGGTTTTGTATATATATTTTGAAGGGACATATGTCTCCCTCTTCTATTTTGGTTTGTATTACTATATTTCCGCGTCTTTAGTTATGTATGTAATTTAGTTCGTTAGCATTGCAGGTTTTGGCACCCTCCTCTTGGGAATGTTGGAAATGTTTGTGGTTGGTTTAGGAAAGTTTTAAAAATTACAGGTTTTGTCTAGTTGAACCAATTACAAACATATCCTGTCAGTTTTTCTGTAGAATTTACGCGTTTAATTATCGCTATTTTTAAGGGTGTCACAATTTTCATCTGTTTTGCCTAAGCCTTGCTAATTGACATGTTATTAGTAGAATGATCTATGCATATCTACGAGTTTTGTTAAATATCTTGCTGAGCTTTAGACTTGACTTAGATTTTTGGCAAACTACATCATTTTCTGAGGTTTAGAGCTTATAACTGGTGACATCTATGACCAGTTTATCTAGGATGTGAGTAGTTGCTCCTTATGAGACATGTTACATCAATATGCATAAATATGAACTTAATCTGCTTAATACCCGTATGCATTCGGTTTGTTGACACATTTGGTAGAGGTCTCCTTTTCTCATTTTACCCATAAGCCTCACATAGCCAAATTTGCCGTTTCGTCCCATAAGCTACATACCATTATTTAGCCTACTCTATCCGAGCTAGTATTGGTAGTTGTGGGAATGTGTTTATTGTATCTTGGTTATATTGCTCTGTATGAGAAGGTTGGTGGAATGTTGAAAGGAGGAAAAAAAGGAAGAGAAAATAGAATTGGAAAAAAAAAAAGAAAAAAAATGAAGAGAAGGAAGAAAAGAAAAGAAAAAAATCAGAATCGCATAATTCAAAGGTCTTATTAAATGGCGATTTTTGCTCCCATATTGCACTTATATCTTATGGGGAGTTGATTGATTTTTATGGAGATTGTGAGATTTGTGCTTGATAATTAGCACCGCGTTTTATCGTTTATTTTGAGCAAGAAGTTGGATATCATCATATGGTTTTGTTAAGTACTAGCTTGATCATCTGTACCTCCACATTCCCATAATTGGTTTGCCCTTTCTGCCCATACCTCACATATCCATATTTACCTCGGCATGTGTCATGGTCACTGGTTTGGTTGGAATGCATATGTACGGTTGTAGAGATCATTTTCATATTAGATTGCAGGCATGTTCTTATAGGTCGTAGTTAGGTGAGAGTCTTTACAAAATTACTTCTTTCTATCTTTTACATTTTTCACCTTGTGCTTATTTGAGTGATCTGAGCGCCCGTGAGGGTCCAATTTGATAAGTCTCTACAATTGACGGTTCAGCAGTTCTTAACGACTTCATAACTCGTTTGCATGATTCACAATGCTAATTGATTGTTAGTTGTGCATTAAATTGGTTTAGGCTTTATTTGTTCCATTTCGCTCTGAGATTGAACTCGTTCCATTAGATTTTAGGATCGAGTCTAGTTCTTGCTTGGGGACAAGCAAGGGTTTGGTTTGGGGAAGTTTGATGCGTGTCATTTATATGATGTTTTACACCTTATTTTACACGCATTTCAGAGCTCATTTATGTAGTTTAGGCTACTATTCTCCCTATTTCCGTCTACTTTCGTAATTTTGTACATTATTGCAGAAATGTGAAGAATCCAGCGGAAATCAAGCTAAATCCGTCCCCGAGTACCTTGCATTGCATTTGACGTGAAGTATTTAGTCAAGGAACGAGCTTGGTGCGCATTTCGAGGCCCAAAAGACAACTTTATGAAGAATTAGAAGCGGACTATTAGCTAAAGCAGTCGATCGACTGACCTCTATGGTCGATCGACCAGAGCATGAGTCACAGGAGCTACTGTACACTGCAGACCAATCGATCGACCGGTCATAGTGGTCGATCGACCAAGCCGCTACTCTGACGCAAACAAAAAGATCGAGAATAAGGAAGCCCAATGTGTATTAGGTTTTGCGAATAATGTTACGTTATATTCCTATATAACGTAACCTGACATCAAGCTTTAATCATTCAGTTTTCATTCAGTTTTATTAAGGTTTTAGAATATCAAATAATTAGGGTTCGAGATTATTGTTCTTTGATTAATAAAGTTCTTTCCGCTTTCGGTTTTGGATCTCTCTCTGCAATTCTTTTTCGGTATTCTTCTGTTCAGTTTCGTTGTTTATTTCATTCGTAGTATAGGAACTGGTAGAATAGTCTCCCGAAAGCCAATTTATTGTTTATTGTTAATTGTTTATTTCGTCGTTTTAATCATGAATTCTTCTGCTTTATTAGTCAATTTTATTGTTGTTCTTATCGTACCCATGAGTAGCTAAATACCCTGTGCTAGGATGTAGGGAATCTGTAGAATTAGGCGGCAGTAGAATAGTACGACCTGAGTCGCGCCACGGTCGATCGATCGCACACCCTGGTCGATCGACTGGCCACGTGAGGTTTTGCTTCGTTTTAATTGCTTTAAATTCTATATTTGACAAATCGAGTGCACGCGACTAGTTGAATGCTTAGTAATTGACTGACCCATTAGATCAAAAGATAGGGAAGGTTGTTAGACTACCAATTAAAATGACTAAACTTCGCTAAGATCGAAAGATAGGTAAAGTTTAGGTTATTAGTCACCTTTCAGGACGAGAGTCAGTACTAGTGATATTAGGGACCCGTAGCGAGATCGAAAGACGCTACTTGTTAAGAGTGGTCCGAGAGGACCTCTTGTTTTCCCGCCTCATGTGTTTATTTCAGACCTACTTAGTATGCTGCTGCCGAAACTATAGTGAACCGACCATCTTAGTACCCTTTTTATATTTGATTCTATACATTTCTTTAGTTTATTGCTCATTAGTTATAAACCAATTCAATCAAACCCCCACATCCGTTACTTTAAGACTGAAATTAGACAACTATCAATTACATCTGCCTCTCTGTGGTTCGACCCTGCTACCACTATCTATAGTTGTAGTTAGGAATTATAACGGGTATCAGTTATAATGGCCGTTTCAAAACTCGGTCTTTCGCCGACCGTTGCACGCCTTTCTAGGCCGTCGTAATGACGATTTTCAAAACCCGGTTTTTACAACCATTTTAGCACGCCTTTCTAGGCCGTCGTAATGACGATTTTCAAACCCTGTTTTTACAACCATTTCAGCACGCCTTTCTAGGCCGTCGTAATGACGATTTTTAAACCCGGTTTTTATAACCATTTCAACACGCCTTTCTAGGCCGTCATATCGACGATTTTCAAACTTGGTTTTTCACAAACATTTCAAATCACCTTTTTACGCCGTTATAATCGCCGCGTCTAGACACGGATTATAACCCGTTTCGCGCCGACAATGGCTCTTTCAAAACCCGAGAAAAGCACACACCCTTTTCTCGAGACATTTTCGAGATCCCGAGGACCATGCACCATCCCCGAGACCTCTTCAAACATTTCAAACCCAATTTTCAAAACATACAATTTTGAATTTCAAAACCGTCCTGGGAGCAATACACTATTTTCCGAACCGACTCAAACTCAAAACCGTCTTTTGCAAATAAACTTAAGACAACCCTTTCAACTGATCGACTTGCGGAGATCTCTATCTTCGGAAGCCGTCCATTAAAGCGACAAATGAATCTTTTTGAAAATTTCTATTTTCGAAAACTTCAGTCCACCATTCAAATTCCGCCTCGTGTCTATCGAGTCGAAGCAAACGTACTTATGGGTCTTTACTTATGAGTCCTCTCACCACGAGACCCGTCCAATGGCGTCGAGCCGTTATGTTGGACTCGTGTCAAAAGTTCGGTCAACACCGTCACGTCATAAATCGAGTCAGCATCGAGGAAGCACACGCAGTCACCCTCGTCTTGTTGAGTCTGATCTTTGTCTCGTCCTTTGCATTATCTGCGTTCAGTCTTTGAACAGTGTCGGATTGAGTTGTAATGTGAGCCATTTTTCTGCCTCAGAGCCATGGCCCCGTCTTCCGCTTCGTCCAACAACAACGATAACAACAGAGATGTCACGACTGATCAACTAGCCAGTCTGCTTACCGCTCTTAAGGTCACCCTAGATCGCGTTGTGACCCGTATCGACGCCCTGGAAAACAAAGAAACTGGAGAACATAATACTCCACCTCTGACTGAAACTGAGAAGAGGCTAAAGCTCTTGGAAGAACAGCTCCTAGCCCGGGGTAAGAATATCGATTTTGAGAACAACCGAAGGTTTGAACCTGTTGGGGATCAATTACCTGAAAACTTTACCCTAACTGATGTACCTAAGTTCAAAGACTGGAGGACCCGCTCAATCATATCCGTGCCTTCAAAGACTACATGGCCATTAAAGGGGTCAAACAAGAACTTTTCACCCGGATCTTTCTGTCCTCTTTGGAACCGATCCCTCGCCAGTGGTACTACTCCCTTGATTCGAAAAACCTTACTACTTGGGATGAGGTCGCGGTCGAATTCGCCAAACAATACGCCGACAATGTCGAAATCCAAGCCAATACCCGTACTCTCAAGGTTCTAACCCAGAACGATAAGGAAGGGTACACCGAGTTCTTAACCCATTGGAGGAGGGTAAGTATTCAGTTGGTCAGTAAACCGAGTGAATCAACTTTGGTGGAAATGTTCGTCAACAATCTCCGCCCAGTGTATGCCAACTTACTGTGGTATCAAAATATCAAGACCTTCCAAGATCTGCAAATTCTGGGGACACGCATTGAAGATGACCTCCGGAAGGGTGTCTTGGCCAAGACTACTGGCAGAGGCTACCAAGGATCCACCTAAACCGGATCTCGCCCTTACGTCCAAACGAACAAGATTGATGAGGTCAACCTCGTTGAACCATCTACTAAGAGAGCTGAGCGCCCCCAGAGAGTGTTCACCAATATAGGGTTGACTTACGCAAGTGCTCTGAAGAGGCTCATAGACCAGGGAAAGTTACAACCAATCAGACCCACCCCAGATCCGACCGATGCTAAGAAATCCCGCTTCTGGAACCCCAATGCCTATTGTCAGTACCATCAAGGGAAGGGGCATGATACTGAAACCTGCTTCAAACTCAAACACATCATCCAAGACATGATTGAGAAAGGAGATTTGCCTTTACCCCCACCGACTAAGCCAAACAACAAAACAAATCCTCTGGGAATCCACGCCATCTCCAACGATGAGCCAACTCTGGACTGCTCACACCTCATCCTACCAGTTGATGACGAGGTGAATGCCTTGGAGAAAGATCCCTCGGACGGGGTATTTGTGTTTAGTGCTGCCACTATGCTCACCATGTTCCAACAGGTTGAGGAAGCAGTAGCCAGTCTCTCCGAAAGGATCACCCGACTTGACGATGCCTACCGTCGACTTATCTTCAATCCTCCGCCGCCACGCCCGATAGAGAGTCCCCCGAGCACCCAAAACTACCCACACCAGGACGGATTGCTCCCGCGACCCTTCTGGCATGCACCTCACAATAATCAACCTCACAATAATCAACTCCACAAAAACTACCCCCACAAAAACTACCCCCACAAAAACTACCCTCACAAGAATATCCCTCACAAAAATTGCCTACCAAGGAATACCCCTCCAAGGTGCCTTCGAGATCCCGAAATCAATGGCATCTGGAGGGATGATGTTGAAGATGTCTACCTTGTCCCAGAGAAAGAGAAACGGGCGAAAGAGATCGGCCATCTTACCCGGTTCGGACGCCCCTATCAGAACCCGAACAATCCAACGGTCGTTCCAACAACGAATAACCAAGTTGTCCCGGAAGTAGACACTCAAACAAGAGCTCCAGAGAATTCAATCCTCAAGCAGCTTCAGAAGGCGAAAGCCGAAATCTCAATCTGGCAACTGATCTTAACATCCTTTGAGCATTGACAGGCTTTGCTACAGGCCTTGGAAAAATTAACCGTGCCCTCCACCTCTTCCCCTGAAGAAATAGTGGCACATATGACGAGGGACGCCCCTGACTTGAACAACCCGGCCGTCTTCTCTGACGAAGATATCCCTCCCTTCGGAACCAAACATAACCTTGCCCTGTACATCACCGTGCAATGCCTCAAAAAGAATGTGCCCATGGTACTTGTAGACGATGGATCCACGGTGAATGTCATTCCCCTCAAGACTGCTCACAAGCTGGGGATTAAGGAAGCTGATTTGGTCCCAACAAATCAAGGAGTACGCGCCTACGACGGCACTCGTCGCAAGGTCGCGGGGCTCATCACTCTAACCGTCGCAACCGGACCGCTGGAAAAACAAACCAGTTTTCAGGTGGTCGACATCGACGCCTCCTTCAATATGCTCCCGGAAAGTTCCTGGATTCACGCCGTCAAGGCAGTTACCTCAACTCTCCACCAGAAGATCAGGGTCCCCTTCAGCGGGAAAACAATCACAATTCCTGCTTCCCCGATCAAGGCCGTCATGAGAAAGGGAATAACCTCTCAGACCATTGAGGAAGTTGATAATGAAATGTGGGGATTCCAAGCTGTGAATGCCATAACTGATGAATCAACACCCTTCGATTGTGACCCGTTTGCCAACCTCACAGTCAACCGTATCATGATGCGCCAGGGTTACTTCCCGGGCTTACCCCTCAATCCGCTGAAGAGCACCGTGCCTCCCTTGAAATAGGCTAAGGTCCCCAACATCCCCTTTGGGCTGGGATATGAACCTACCGATCAACTTATCCAGGAGATGAACCTCCTAGTCCGAAAATGCAAGAAGCACGGAGTTATCCTCCGTCCTTATCATCTGACCCTCAATGGATACTTTGTCCCCGAGGGAGAGTCCGAACTCTACCATGGCTTTTCGGAGCCGATCTTTGACTCTGTGGCCAAGGCTAGGTACCCGGGTGTGGAAGTCTTCCAGGACTGCTAGTTCATCCCTAACAACACCGAAGCTGCTTCAACCGAGTCTAAGCCGTCGTCATGCCTCGATGGACAAGCTGTCACTCTCCTCTTTGGGGAAGATAACATCAAGCACCTCGACTATGAGGACATTATCAACATCGCCCTGAAGGACAACCAATTTGACCCAACCGCCTTGATCTCCGACACTGACCCGGAGAAAGCTACCCAAGGCTGGAGGAAGACCGTCAAGTGGACCGATCGCCAAGGCCGCATTCTCAAGATCACAACCAGCGAAGGCCCTATTTTCAAGAAGGGAAGCGAAGAAGAATCTGAATCTGAGTCTGAGACGGAGTCAGAGTCCGTCATAGCTCCTAACACTCCTGATGTCCCAGTCAAGGTCCCCTTCCCGCTGTTCTATCACAAAGTCGTGGCTGATTCAGAGGCTGAGTCTGCTAGGGTCACCCCCACTGCCATGAAAGGTGACAACTTGGAGCATTATCCAGGGGCCACCCCCTCTGCTGTGTCGCCTCTGACGGACCATGAAATGTCTGTCCTTTCCGAGCTTTTCGCTCGTGTCATCTTAATGAACGCTAAGTTTGCTTATGACTCGTCTCAATTTAACTGCAATGCAATTCTGAATGACTACGAGGAATTTGACTTGAGTGACTACCCACCTCACCTAGCCAAAGAACTTGACAAACGGGAAACCAGAACCCCCATCATTGAGGAACCGACAACTCACCTCAAGAACTTAGGATAGGGACAACCTTGGACCTCTGGGAAAGACAACAGTTCATTGACCTCCTCCACGAATATAAGGACATGTTCACCTGGTCCTACAGAGATATGCCTGGGATTGACAGGGAAATTGCAGAGCACCGGATACCCATTAAACCCGGAGCTAAACCCGTGAATCAGAAGCTACGCTGGATGCGTCCTGAATGGGCCCTAAAAATCAAAGAAGAAGTGGATAAACAGTTCAAGGCTGGTTTCATCAAAGTGTCTGAATACTCTGATTGGGTGGCCAACATTGTGCCCGTACCAAAGAAAGACGGAAGAATTCGGGTTTGCATCGACTTCAGGGATCTGAACAAGGCGAATCCAAAGGACGACTTCCCTTTGCCACATGTGGACATTCTGGTAGACAACACCACCGAACATGCCCTCCTATCATTAATGGACGGGTATGCCGGGTACAACCAGATTAAAATGGCTGAGGAAGACATGCACAAGACAGCATTCACTACACAGTGGGGTAAATATTACTACACAGTCATGCCCTTCTGTCTCATCAACGCCGGGGCTACTTATCAAAGAACCGCTACCACTCTCCTACATGATATGATGCACAAGGAAGTAGAGGTGTACGTCGATGACATGATTGTCAAATCAAAGGAACGGGACGGCCACATCAACGCCCTTCGGAAATTCTTCGCTCGTCTGCAGAAATATAACATGAGACTAAATCCTCAGAAGTGTGCATTCGGGGTCACCTCCGGAAAACTCTTGGGACATGTCGTTAGCAAAAGAGGCATTGAAATTGATCCAACCAAAATCAAAGCCCTTCAGCAAATGCCTCGGCCTAGGAACGAGAAGGATATTCGGGGATTTCTCGGTCAGGTTCAATACATCAGCCGCTTCATTGCCAAGCTCACTATGATTTGCGAACCGATAGTCAAGAAGCTTCGCGCCTCCGATCACACCGATTGGGACGACGACTGTCAAAAGGCCTTCGACAGGATAAAGGAAATCCTATCCAAACTTCCTGTCCTCATGCCACCTCAACCGACGATTCCTCTATCCCTATACCTGACTGTTACCAATACAGCCATGGGGGCTATGTTAGCACAAACAGTCGGCGGCGAAGAGCGAGCCATCTACTACATCAGCAAAAAGTTCATTGAGTACGAGACGAGGTACACCCAACTGGAGAAGACATGCCTTGCCCTAGTATGGTCAACAAAGAAGCTGCGGCATTACATGCTCAGCTACACGGTCCACATCTACTCCAAGATGGACCCGGTCAAATACATCTTCGAAAAACCCGTACTAAACGGAAGGCTGTCTAGGTGGACACTCATGCTGTCTGAGTTTGATCTCAAGTTTGTACCCCTCAAGGTTATCAAATGAAGAGCAGTTGCCGATTTCCTAGCCGAAAATCCCGTCAACGAGGATCCAACGACCGACACATGGTCACTTCCTGACGAAGACATCCTTTGTGTCGATTCCGACGCATGGGACCTATACTTCGACGGTGCATCTAATCTGAGAGGCTTCGGGGTAGGAATCCTTCTAATATCACCGGAGGGAGAACTGTTGGAGTTAGTGTCCTCCACAATAGTGCGTTAACATAATAAGTCTCATTAATAGAATATCATCAGATATTTAATTATTTGATCCTCGTCAGTTGATTAACGTAAATCGATAACGGTTGGCTGACTAGAGTTTGACGTTATTGTCGTGAGACGGCGGTGATCAACTGACCCCTTTCGGTCACACCTAAAGGAACAAACCCCAATTGATAACTAATTAATTGTATGAGATACAATTTGTTTAGTCCCTTGATTTATAGACTAAGAGGTTAGTCGATTATTTTTAGAGAGATTTCGAGTTGCGAACTCGAGGAGCGGCAGTTATTATTTAATTATGCGATAATTAAATAATAAGTTTTGGGAAACAGGTTTTAGTTAATTAACTGTTAATTTACTAAAATTGTACTAATTGATTAATGTGATTAATATTAGTACGTAAATAATATGTGTAGTGGTACACGTATATTTACGGAGTGAATTGGACGAATTAATTATGGAAGTATTTAAACATGACACGATGTTTAAAATAAAAATTACACGGATTTGTGAGACAAATATAAAAACCAACATGGACCCGTATATGGTCAAGTGGACCGTGTAAAATAAGTGTAGTGGATGATTACTCACATAATCATTTTACCTTATTTTGTATACTACCATAATATATATATCTTATACTAGATTTTGCATGTGATGTAAGATAAAATTATAAGACAAAAATTGTCCACTTGAGGACTCCACCACCCGCCACTTTTCCCCCCTTTACACTCCATATTTGTTCACATTTCTACACTACTTCATTCTTACACTCTACCATCTTTTGCATGTGAACATTTCACTCTATCTCTCTACAATAATTCATCATAAGTATTCATTATTAATATTACTAAGATAAGTTAGTGATATTACTAATATTTATCAAGGGAGCAATATTAACAAGTAACTAGTACAAACTTGTTATTATTATTGGGTTAGTTCTTGGGTGCAACTTGAAGAAGACTTTCTTTTTGAAGGTTTTTCAAGGAGGATCATCCATATAATTTTAGCTCAAGAACAAACTAGTAAGGAGAACTAGTTTGTGCCCATTTTACCATATATTCAATGTAAGGAAATTGTTTTTCCTTATATCTTCTTTTTATGCTTTCATATTACCATGCATGTTACATAGATCACCTAAATAATAATTTATGAGATAAATTAATTTTATTAGAGAGTCTAGTATGGATCTATGATCTTTCAAGTGGTATCAGAGCTTAGGCTTGTAATTTGCATGTTGATTTTAAGCATTTTAATGAATTATGAGATAATTAGTAAAAACTCAAAAATTGTGTTAGAAGAGGTTTTAGCACGAAATTTTTGGGACATGCATACCTACTGATCACAAAAGGTTTGTGGAATTCTTTGGTGATTTTTGAAGTTATTTTGCTATTTTTAATGTTTTTTGGTAGAAAACCGAGTCAATATGTCGCATTTTAGTGAAAAATTGACTAAAATTAGTTAAAAGTTGATTCAGTGCATGAATTTTTTATGGTATTTTATACATGTTTTCTACTGATTTTATGCAAAAATTTGAAGGTTGGTTCGGAGTTTTGCATGTTTATTGATTTTTTGAGTAAAAAGTCGATAAGAGTCAAATTAATTAATCATAATTTCGAAATTTTTGATTCTGCCCATGATAAATTTATGTACATTTAAGAATATTATTTAAATATGAAAAGTGATTTTGCATGTGTGTTTTCACTTTTTTTTTATGTTTATTGGTTTTAGTGGTTAAAAAACGATAAATATCGATCTTTTTCTTCACAAAATTTATCCGGAATATTTGGGCAACTTTTCTGACATTTTGGTGTTCTTGGGAGTGTTCCAGAATACTAAAAAATTTTGTTTCAATTTTTTGGGTAATTTTTCAATTATTTTGTATTTTTACTTAAATATTATGATTTTACCGATTAAATTAGCAAAATATCACCAAATCAAACTAATTATTTATCATAAAACTAGTGAGGACTAATTTTGAGGTTCAAAACAGTTTGGACAATTAGTTTGGACTTAAATGAGATTTAAGAGTTAATTATTGATTTTTACATGTTAAAAATCGATTAAATCCACAAAAAGCGAGATGGATACCAATGAATGATGGGTAGGGCGATTTTGACATCATATTTACAGCATTTTAAGCATATTTATTTAAGTTGAATGAATGATTGTCATTTATTTAAAGTATTTATCTGTTTGTACCTAGTATGGCCTAGTTAATTTTAATCGTTATTACCTGAAATGAATGGGAATATCGATTTGTTTGTAATTAAATACGATCTCGTATCGTCGGTTTGTAATTAATTAATAGTTTTATTTATTTTATTAATTAATTTATAATAGGAAAAGCTATGTAATTCATTTGTAATAGTTATTTTACCGGCGTTTCCAAAAGACGGATTACAACGAGACGGAGTCTATTTTTGGAAGGTGTTCCAAATCCCACAAGGAAGATCCACTCATGGAATGAAGAGGCAAGGGACCAAGGAGTTGGTTTCCGAAATGTAATAGACTAGTTTTTATTAACTAGGTGGCCATACTAGGATTTATTCATATGCTTACATGTTTGCTTGTTTTATTTTCGCGCATGCCAAAATCGCCATTCACATGCATTTTATTTTCGCGATTGTCAATTCACGTCATTTATATTCGCCGACTTAGTTCACTTAAAGGGAATTCATGACTAAATTGACAAGATCTCTCACATAACTAAAATTGAGATTAGCCTTACCAATTAGTAACACCTATGAATCTCTTGTTCATTAGAGCCACGCTCGCCCAAGCGGGGTGTTCTCTTTTTACCTTGAGTAAGTAGGGTGGTAAGCGGTTATCACACGCCAAAATTGGTTGGACTCAACGGGATATAAGACGGTCTTATGTTCCGGGCTAGTAGATGGATTTAAGGAAATTCGTCGACCAAGAGTTCTAGATGTAGAATTAGTCAACGTGACTTACCGAATTTACACAATTATGGGATGTTTCGCCCAAGCGATGCCTATTTTTGTCTAAAGACGGATCTTGGAATCATTTATATAATTTAGTGGGAGGTCATTATATAAATGCTAAAACTTGTTGAATATGTTTTCACAAGTATTTTAAAACATTGAATGTTAATTTTTCCTATTTTTGTTCTTTAACGTATTTACTATGACATCGCGCACTTCATTCTCTATTTATTATTATACTCGTTTCGTTCTTTCATAGGAAGCGGTTTCTTTGAAGGAATTCGATAGCAATGATTGGTAACATGATTTACTAATTCACCTACATAAGCTTACAACAATTATTGCGATTATTATACAACTTAACATCCATACATATTTAAAAAGGGGTTTCATGTTGCAAACTCATATTATGAGTTTAAAAGGGAGTCAAATTTTATCAAGAGAGTCTTGATTTCGAAAGTGACACCTCCGTCATGATGATGACATATTAATTACTCAAGAGTAATTTAAATGTTTACGAAAAGAGTTTTCAAAAACACAAATAATACTCCAATATAATACCGTCAAATGGCTCAATTCAATAAAAGCCAAATCGATTGTTTATGCGCTAAAGAATTTAGGCATATGATAACAATTGAACGGTTAGGTAGTCCAATTTCGCAAGAAGTTGAGATTTTGCCACATGTTTCACTCACTTTATTGTAATTCACTCTTACTAAGTGTATAAAATATCACAAATGACATGAAGAGAGGTCTTCATGAGATTCATTTTTGCTTGATTGAAGCAAAGAGGAATGTGAAAGTGAGTGGGAGTTAAGAAGAATCAACCCTAGATGTATGCGATAGAACAAAGTTGAAAGAGACATCTACTCAATGGATAGGCTAGTTCCACTATCTTGGTATGACATACTAAGTATGGGTCATTTCTTTGTAAAGAAGTTTACATGAATTGACAAAACGTAAGACGTCTAGCATAGGACATTTTTGTATCGAAATGGTGCTAGAGTAGCAATGATTTCGATGAGGACAAATGTACCTAAATTTGGTTTTAAAAGAATGTAATCATCTATGTTTATACATAGAAGGCATCACTCATGTGATTTAAAACAAAAGGTTGTACCTACTCCTATGATAACTTGGTGGTTGGTTTAGACCGTACAAGTTAGAGGAATTTTACATTCTTCACGAAAACTAAATATTAAAACTATCTTGTAGATTTTAAAATCTCTAATCTGGTTAACCCTATTGATCAAACCTCAAGTAAATTCGTTTCAAACGAGTAAACGAAAAGCACATTGAACAACCATTTGATTGTGAGTCTTATGGTATGTGTGCATGTATTATGTTTTCTTTTGCAGAAAAGAAACACAATAGTGAGGTGATCGACCATATACATACGAATGTGTAAGGCCGATAGTTGGTAATATACATACTTGGTTACTTTTACCGTAATGTTAAGTAGATATGAAAACCTTATATCTATTTAATAAGACATAAAAGTGATTTTTGAAATGTGGAATATTTTCAAAATGAAGTAGTAAACCAAAAGCACTTCAAGATCAAGATGTTGATCGGAAGTTTCAAAGTATTGACTTTGAAGATCAAATGGGTAATATCAAGTAATGACCTTGATAATCACTAAGAAGATTGTGAACCAGTTCACATAATACCTTCTCCTTGGGACACCATAGAGTATGGTGTAGTCAAGTATATAAACCGAACTTTATGAGATATAGTTTGAGGTTTTTCGCAATTTTGTAAGCTATTTTCTCACTAATAGTTTAAAACCCGACTATAATAGCCTTAATGACTCCATATGAGATATGGGTAGGGAAGGTCCCTAACTTGTCATTATTATACATTTGGAACCATAAATGTTTATGTTCAGAACCAATTTATGTATTTGTGAGGGTTATCCAAAATTGAACCACTTGGTTTTTACTCCTCCAAAACGAGAACAAAGAGTTTGTGGCTCGTAATCTTTGTCTTTCTAGAAAGATTTTCATTTTCTGGAAGACAGAGTGGGAGAAATTTTGAACTTGCGGAAGTCCAAGACCCACAAACTGAGTACAATGCAAGAAGACGTTCTTTATTAATGCTCAGTGGTGAGTATAATGCAAGAAGACGTTCTTTATTGTGGCTCAGTGGTTATAAGGAGATAATTTTGCGATAATATTGCGTTACTTTTCAAAAGTGACGAATCTTAAACCCACATCAAAGGCTTTTCTATAGTATGAACTCTATATGATGGCGTGTCACCATGCAATTCGAATTGATCTCCTTGCACACGATGCGATAAGGAAGGAAACACGAGATGTTTTTGAGACTTGACTTAAGGTGAATACTTTGGTTGGTTACCTTGATCTTGTCATAAAGGTTACATAAGATGTTTAAAATTTGGGCTTGTTATAGAGAGTTTGTGACAACCCAAATGCCTTTATCAATTCGTATGGTCTTAGCAATATAGCCTCTCATGAGGATGAGTTTAGGCAAAAGGATAACGAAACTTTCTCCTTGGGAGAAGTTTCATCAATGCTAAGAAGCCTAACATGCTTGAAAGATCCCTTTTGTGATCTATATACATCAAAGAGTTGGAACTTTGGGTTCAATCATGTAGTCTATCAAACGGTATTACTCGAGTGTCGAGATAACATGATGATACATGGAGTTTAGTGGGAGCTAAAGTAAGTTTCTTAGTCTAAATATGTGCTTGACATATTAGTGACTAGAAATGTAGCTAAGGTGATATTTCTTAGTCTAAATGTGTGTTTGACATATTAGTGACTAGAAATATTCTCGAGTGAATACTTGAGAGTAGCATGGCGCATCTTAAATATCCAGATCTAATGAGATAGATCTCCATGGATATTAGAATTATAGTCAAGAGACTTATGTGATAAATTTCTTGGCTCGTTCAAGTTGTTGAACAATTAATATGATCTCATGTGCTTCCGCTGCAGGATCTATTATATATGCTAAGAGCTTCTCTCATCTGGACTTATCATATTGAGAATATGAGAAGTCATTACCAATCATTTCCTAGTGAGGGTCACTAGATGATTATCAAGAGCATCATTGAGTACTTGAGAAGCACTGAGGATTTACTCTTGTAGTTTGGAGGAATTTATGAATTTTGTGTAAAAGGATTACACGGAAACATTCCTATGCTTATAAGATGTTATGGGCCTTGTTATGGAATGGTTAGCATGTAAGAGTGTTATGTGCACAAAGAATAATATGTATAAGAAGTTATACATATATGTATAAGAAGTTATACATATATGTATAAGAAGTTATACATATATGTATAAGAAGTTATACATGTATAAAGAAGATATGTATGAGGAGTCATACATAAAAGATGTCATATGAAATATGTGTATGTATAAGTGTTATGCGTACAAATCATGAATGAAAAGCTAAGTACATTACAGCATCCGATGTTGTAAAAGAGATAGTTGATAACCGGAATTTAATGGGACTAGAGTAGTTACATTAGCCGAATATCTTATCCCAAGAGACTCGTGAAATCGGTGGGAGTGTTTGACTGGCTTTAGAACCAGAGTCTAAAAACTTGTTTAGACATGTACTTAGAAATGCTCTATGTGATGAAAAGATTGCATAGAACAAAGGAAAATTGCAATGGAAATTAGAGTGATGCAACTGTTGCTAATCCTCTAACCAAAGCCGTTGGCATAAGGTAGACATGATGGTTATGTCATTTCAATGTGATTGAAGAGTATACCTTAATTGCTAAAGATCGTTATATAAATATTTGATAGAGTATTGATATTTACATAAGTGATGATCGCATTCATTGTTAGAGTTTTTTTAAGAACTCAATTATTGATTTATTTGAAAACCGAGAATACCTTGTTTATCCGAATAAGTTGTGGAGACAATGTTGAACAATATTCAAGTGAATAAGATGAACATTGTATTTTGTCCCTAGTCACTTAATGAGGTGACGTCTCGGAGTGACTAGATTGTAAGTCGATTGATGGTTGTTCAACACCATAAGGTCATATGTGATGACTGGTCGATTACATAGGCAGAGTGTGTGACACTTTGTCGGACAGTGACCATTTAGAGAGTCCCTAAATTCTATTATAGACGCCTGGTCGTGGCGGGGATCTCTAAGATGTTCTAATGAGTCGATTCTTTTGATTGGAGACTATTATCCGAGCGGTGCGGGTTTCCGAGTGACTTTGGTTTTTGTCCTAGGTCGTGCCGTGAAAGGAGGCCAAAAGGGCATTTACTAGGTCATGGTAAGCTGTGTTGTGCAATAGGATAGATAGGGCATACAGGAATTGTCCACCCACGTTGGGTAACTATATCTCAAGGCCACTCGAGGAGTTAATGACTACAAATGCGTGGCCACGCTCGGAAGTAATCTGTGAGAGATTTTTCCGGTCAGGTAGTCACACTCCCGATCGAGAAAACCACTCGCGATGTGTTCATGTGCAAGTGCGACCTGAAAGACACCTTGCATTGAGTGGGAGATTAAAACGGACAAGAGAATTGGTAGCACACACCTTGTGTCGGACAAGTGGGAGATTGTTGGAGTTAGTGTCCTCCACAATAGTGCGTTAACATAATAAATCTCATTAATAGAATATCATCAGATATTTAATTATTTGATCCTCGTCAGTTGATTAACGTAAATCGATAACGGTTGGCTGCCTAGAGTTTGACGTTATTGTCGTGAGACGGCGGTGATCAACTGACCCCTTTCCGTCACACCTAAAGGAACAAACCCAAATTGATAACTAATTAATTGTATGAGATACAATTTGTTTAGTCCCTTGATTTATAGACTAAGAGGTTAGTCGATTATTTTTAGAGAGATTTTGAGTTGCGAACTCGAGGAGCGGCAGTTATTATTTAATTATGCGATAATTAAATAATAAGTTTTGGGAAACGGGTTTTAGTTAATTAACTGTTAATTTACTAAAATTGTACTAATTGATTAATGTGATTAATATTAGTACGTAAATAATATGTGTAGTGGTACACGTATATTTACGGAGTGAATTGGACGAATTAATTATGGAAGTATTTAAACATGACACGATGTTTAAAATAAAAATTACACGGATTTGTGCGACAAATATAAAAACCAACATGGACCCGTATATGGTCAAGTGGACCGTGTAAAATAAGTGTAGTGGATGATTACTCACATAATCATTTTACCTTATTTTTTATACTACCATAATATATATATCTTATACTAGATTTTGCATGTGATGTAAGATAAAATTATAAGACAAAAATTGTCCACTTGAGGACTCCACCACCCGCCACTTTTCCCCCCTTTACACTCCATATTTGTTCACATTTCTACACTACTTCATTCTTACACTCTACCATCTTTTGCATGTGAACATTTCACTCTATCTCTCTACAACAATTCATCACTAGTATTCATTATTAATATTACTAAGATAAGTTAGTGATATTATTAATATTTATCAAGGGAGCAATATTAACAAGTAACTAGTACAAACTTGTTATTATTATTGGGTTAGTTCTTGGGTGCAACTTGAAGGAGACTTTTTTTTTGAAGGTTTTTCAAGGAGGATCATCCATATCATTTTAGCTCAAGAACAAACTAGTAAGGAGAACTAGTTTGTGCCCATTTTACCATATATTCAATGTAAGGAAATTATTTTTCCTTATATCTTCTTTTTATGCTTTCATATTAGCATGCATGTTACATAGATCACCTAAATAACAATTTATGAGATAAATTAATTTTATTAGAGAGTCTAATATGGATCTATGATCTTTCAAGAACATGTTCCGATCTCGGTCAAGCTGGACTTTGCCGTCACCAACAATGCCGCTGAATATGAAGCATGCCTCATCGGCCTACAAGCAGTCATCACACTCAGCATCAAGAGACTGAGGGTCCACGGCGATTCCCCGCTCATAATCAATCAGGTGTCCGGATCATGGAAAATCCGATCTGACAGCTTAGCTCCCTACCGAGCAAAGATCAATTAACAGGCCGAATTCTTCGACCAAGTCGATTACTTCCATCTGCCGCGAGAGGAAAATCAATTTGCTGATGCCCTGGCAAAACTTGCCGCGCTCGTCAACATACCTGACGACATGACATCGATGCCCCTATGTGTCAAGAGAAGGAGCGAGCCAGCTCACGTTTGTGCCATCATTGACGACGAGGAAAGCCATGATGAACCTTGGTACCAAGCCATCCTTAACTACAAAACCAAAAACGAATACCCTCCTAACTCTGATCAAAGAGGACAAAGAGCCATCCGTTTGCTTGCATCACAATTCGTGATAAACCAAGATCAACTATAAAAAAGAACACCCCAAGGATTTCTCCTCCTTTGCATTGACCATCAAAAAGCCAAAAAAGTCATGGGAGAGGTCCACGACGGAGAATGTGGCCCTCACATGAGCGCAATGATGCTTACTCGAAAAATCACACGGCTAGGTTACTACTGGACCACCATGGAAGCCGATTGCCGTAACTACGTCAAACATTGCCACAACTGCCAAATCTTCGCCAACATATAACTCATACCACCATCCCTTTTATATACAATGACCTCACCCTGGCCTTTCTCAACCTGGGGCATCGACATCATCGGGAAAGTCAACCCAGTAGGCACCAAGGGGCATTGCTTCTTCCTCGTCGCCATCAACTACTTCACCAAATGGGTGGAAGCACAGTCATATGCAGTCTTGACCGCCAAACAAGTGGCCAAGTTCATTCAAAACAATATCATCTGCCGATATGGGGTACCCCATGAAATCATCAGCGATCAAGGCTCTCACTTCCGGGCGGAAACTCAAGCTTTGCTGGACAAATACAAAATCAAACGACATAGGTCATCCCCCTACCGTCCCCAAAATAACGGAGCGATGGAGGCAGCGAACAAAACTCTTGTCACCATTATCAAGAAAATGCAACACAACTACCGCGATTGGCCGAGCAAACTCCCATTCGCACTCTGGGGATACCGAACCTCCATTCGAACACCGACAGGTGCCACACCCTTCTACCTAGCATATGGCATGGAGGCGGTTCAACCGGTAGAGTTAGAGGTCCCTTCTCTACGCATCCTACTGGAGAGTCAAGTCCCTGAGGCGGAATGGACCCGTCAAAGGTACGAGCAACTCACTCTTCTAGACGAACGACGACTCAACGCCTTGCACAACGTCCAGCTATACCAACGACGTATACAACGGGCATTCAACAAGAAGGTTAAACCCAGGAACATCCGGGAGGTCGACTTAGTCCTCAAGTCGGTCCGAGCACCGCTACCCGTCGATCCGAGGGAAAAATTCAAACCCAACTGGGCCGGGCCATACCTAGTCAAGAAAATACTTTCGGGGGGCGCAGTGAGACTGAGTGACCTAGATGGGGAAGATTTTACAAACCCGACCAACCTGGACCAACTCAAGAAATACTACTCTTAAACCATAGCAACCAACGAGCTAAGCCTAGTTTTACAACTAGCAACCACCTCAACCCTTTTCAAGTCAAGTTCCTCGACGCGTTCTGATTTGAAATTGCATGTTTTATCGAGTCTAAGTTGCGGCACCTTGCCCATTTCCAATGTCCTTTGATCTGTCAAAGGCAACATCCATTCGCACTAAAACAACAAAAAAGCCTTGAACTACGAGCATGGTTTGATTTCACCTCTTCAGGTGGATATGTAGGCAGTCCCTCTTATGCCTGAGGGATACAACCACAAAACCCAATCAAATTTACAAAGCCTTTTGAACTACGATCATGGTTTGATTTCACCTCTTCAGGTGGATACGTAGGCAATCCTTTCTTACGCAAGAAGGATACAACCATTCCCACAATAAAAAAACCAACCATTCCCACAATCAAAAAATAACCATTCCCACAATCAAAAAAGCAACCATTCCCACAATAAAAAAATAACCATTCCCACAATATAAAAAACATCCCATCAAAAAAGAGAAAGGGACAACCATTCCCTTTCCCACAAAAATACAAAATAAGCCTTTCTCCCTTTCCACAAAATACCACTTTCCCAAGTGCAAATGTTTAGGACGATGCAAATCGATTTGCCTTTACAAAATGGATGGAAGAAACAAGCGTTCACAATTTTCGACAGGGGCAATCCTCTTATTTAATTAATAATGGGAGGGATTACAATTTCAACAACAAATAAAGCTCGACGAGTCTACAACTTGTCAAAGCTAAGGTGTCAACTAAAACACCTCACATAATAAAACTAGCACAAAACGCACAATAACTAGCTAGTACAACATAATAAAAAACTCACAACAATAATACAACATAATAATAAAACGGGTAATGGAGGTCTTCACTCTTCTATTCTACCCTTGCCTTTTCCCTCGGGGTACATCTTCCCCTTGTTCTTCTTGTTGGCCTGCCTAGCATCGACTTCCTCCTCGGAACGGATCCTCAAAGGATCTGCAACGGCAACGGCCTCCGGTCTAGCACAAGACCCCATATTCGACCCAAAAAGGGCCAATGCACGGCCCACCATATTCATGGGACCGGAACTCCTCCTCTTCGGTGGTCTCATCACATCGGGGGTAGCTCCATCAACATACTCCTTAAAGAAGGCACGGTTGGCTTTACCGACCTCTCGATACTTCAAGTCGAAAACCTCGTCCTTACGAAATTTGGATCTCTCTTCCAAGGACGGAGCACGTGACCACTTGACATAAGCGGGAGTCACCCATGTCGTGGCAACGGGGTTTGGTACCTTCCAAAGCGGCCGAGTGGCCCACTGATACGTGCATTTTATATAGTCTTTTTAGGCTTTTTCATGCACGTATTTCCATGCTTTTATCGTAATTTATGCTACGAAATGCCCCGAATATGCTACTTTGGTTTATTTTGTCTTATTTGCAGTAATTTATTTTGCCTTTTACCGTCCGTTTAGCATGCATTTGGAGGAAGAGTGAATTTGGAGCGGGAATGTAGCTATTTTGAGATGCGCAAAGAAGAAAGATAGCTAGGCGAGCAAGGGAAGAACTTGAAATTGTTAGTGCCTATTTTGAAGAGCCATATCTAGAGTTCTGCAACTGATATTCAGGTTATTCCAATTGGAGATGAAAGCTTGTCCTCTTAGCTTTCCAACGCCACCGGACTCACCCTGTTTGGCCAAGTAACGAAGAAATGGCAGCCGTTTGAAGTTCAGTGCGCAAAGCTGAGAACTGTTGCTGGAAAGTACTCGATCGAGTAGAATTTTGGTCGATCGAGTCCTTTTTCTACTCGATCGAGTAGTTGCCTTTATTGATTTACTCGATCGAGTAGATTTTCTACTCGATCGAGTGGTTTAAGCTTTAGTTACTCGATCGAGTGGATTCGCTATGGGCTTGGGCTTTTTAGCTTATTTCCGTCATTAGGTTATGTAATAATCCTATTTTCTTATAAATAGGAAGATTAGGACGTCTATGAAAACACACACACTCTATTTTTCGTTCCTTTTCTCTCTGGTTCGAATACACTGCTACTTTTGCTACTGTTACTTTTGTTCTTCATTTCCGGATCTTTTAATTTAGTAATTCTCTCTTCCCTTCTCTCTTCTTAATTTAATGTTTATTGTTTTTATTTCTTTTATTCTTGTTTCCCTTATTTCCATGTCTAGCTAAATTCCGTAGTACGTTAGGATTAGGGAAGCCGTGGTAGCAACATGTTATAATTGACTTGAATAGATTAGCCTTGCGATAAGAATTGTATTAGGCAATTTAATTGTTATCAGGTCGAATGAATGCATGCAGGAGACCAATAAATCCAGTTAACCCCGACCTGGATCGAAAGATTGGAAGGGAAGGCTTGCTTAATTACAATAGGGTATTGTAGTGAGGGTGAAAGCTAAGCTATTTACGCTCTAGGGCGGTTTAAGGACCGAAAGGTGACGACCGTAGCTCTTCTTATCAATAGTCTAATCGCCTCAGTATTCCCGATAGTATAGCTGCCACGGTGGACCGACTCCTAGCATATTTCCTTCCCTTATTGTTAATTTCTCGCACTCATTTCTCTTTTGCTTTAATTTCATTAGTCTAGTTAAAACATTTCAAACCCCCATTAGTGACATTATACAGATAGAATAAACAAGTAGATAGTACACCGCCTCCCTGTGGAGATCGACCTTACTTACCGCTGACTTCTGTTGTTTGTACTTAGGTATTTTATTTTTGGTACGAAACGACAGTATCAAATTTTGGCGCCGTTGCCGGGGAGGCAGCTATTTATTTATTTGTTTCATTTTATCTGTTTTTAGCCTCATGGGATTTTTCCCTTGAGGCCGTTTAATCTTTTTCCTTGAGTGCTATTTTTATAGGCCTTACAGGTACTACCTAGACAGTTCTAGGTGAAAGATCGTCAAAGGGAAGGCTTGAGTACCTTTGACCCGTCACCTATGTCCCATTATATGGGACAGCCGGTGATTTACTGCGGGAGATGTGGTGCTGCTGGGCATAATGCAGTTTTTTGTTTGGCAGATAATTTCGAAGTTTACGCGTTCCAACAGCGTAGTCGAGCTAGTCAAGCAGCTGTAGTTGTGCCGCCACATCCACCCTATCAATGGCCACCGCAACAAGGTCTTCCTGATATACAAGAAGAAGAGATTGCGGAGCTGACATATTTAATGGGGACGCTTGTATCCCAAGTGCAAGAGAGTGACAGACATATGGACGCTCGAATCCTTGAGCTGGAGTCACAAATAGCTCAGTTAGCAGCTGAGTTGGATAATGGGCAACCAGAAGAGGTATACCTTGCTGAGAGCGGTTTTTCCCATGAAGAAACTGTGTTGCCCAATGCTGAGGATGACGTTTATGACTCAGACGACGAGTTTCTATCACATTTCACCACCCCACACGAGGATTTCAATGCTGTACAGGAGTAATCACTCGATCGAGTGACTAATATTGGTCGATCGAGTGATTTGCCAGGAGAAAGTGCTCGATCGAGTGATATTTCCACTCGATCGAGTGGAATTCAGGAGGAAACTGGTCGATCGAGTGATTATTCTGCTCGATCGACTGAATTGGCCATTGAGAGCTTTGATTCGTCATATGGGTTTGATTTAGATGACGATTTTGATGATGATAACGGTTATGGTGAGTCTCCCTTATTCAAAGCCGAGTTAGATGCACTTGAGGCTGCGATTTACGGGATGAAATCTACTGAGGAGGGTGACAAAGAGGCTGAGTCGGTAATTACTCCTAGCGCGGATGAGGTAATAAATTCTTTTATCTTCGATTCCGTCATTGAGAGCGATCAACCTGAGGTGGTGAACGATAATTCAATTATTGTCTGTTTAAATAGTAAATTGCCTCGTTTGACTTACGCTTTGCATTCTAATGCTTTGCCCCTTCCTAGTAGGTCGTACAATTTAATGATTTTTCACCATCCCTATCATCACAAAATTGTTAACGTGAAATGGAGCCCTAGATTATCATTAATTGCTCCCGAGTTCCTATGTTTCGTGGATAAATTTAGGAGCTCGCATAGGAAATTTGTTAGACTTAAACGGTTTTATATTTTAATTTCCTATTCTGTTATTCCACTTTGGTGCTACTTATGCTGTTGTGTAGCACATGCGCAGGTTTATGATTTAATGCTGCGCGCTTTGAGCTGTTTTGATTGTATTTAATTATAGAGCCTCGAAGAAAAGAAGGTCGAGTTGGGACCTGACTGAAGCTAGCGCTACCCGGGAGGCAACCCGACGATTTTATTTTGCATTCTTATTCTATTTCAGTTGTAATAAATGGTTTTTATACCATAGACTTCCTCGGTATGCTTGTCTTGTTAGTTTGCGGGCTGTTTTTAATTGCATTTTGCAGGAACACGCTGAGAATCACTCGATCGAGTAGTTTTTCTACTCGATCGAGCACTTTTGCTGACGAATTCACTCGATCGAGTGAAATATCTACTCGATCGACCACCTGCAGGATGAGAAACTACTCGATCGACCACAATTCTCTTCGATCGAGTAGTTTTTGGATGCCCTTTCACGCTTTTGAGTTGGATTAGCTTCCTGAGACGGTTTCCGGGCGTTTACTAACCTCCCATGTTCATGGTCGGTTTGGGGAGGTCCCCTTATTCGCGCATTTTGTGAGTTTTTCCGTATTTACTCTTTTCCTCCTTTAGTTTGCATTTCCTTTCCATGTTTTGGTACAATGGGGGCATTGTACGGTTTGGTTTGGGGAGGTTATGCATCCATATCTGTGTCTGCATTTTGTTTTCATTGCATTTCAATTATCACGTTTAATTTATGTTTGCATTGTTGTTTATTTTTGTTAAAAATTCAAAAATTCCATAAAAATTGAAAAATTAGAAAAATTCAAAAATTTCACGTTTATTTTAGCATATGGGTTGAGTCGGAACGGTAGATTTCAATGATGAAATTGCACTATATCTGTCTTTTTGCTTAAGTCTTGCATTGAACTATTAATCTTATTAGCTTTGTCTTATTGCATATCTACGAGTTAATGTTTAATTTAGCTGAACGAATAGACTTGACCTGAAATTTTGGCAAGCTACTTATAATTTCTAAGGATTAAAGCCTTATAAACTGGTGTCATTTATGACCGGTTTCATGTAGGATTGTGAGTAGTTACTCCTTGCATAACATGTATCATCAATTTGCACGTATATGAAATTCAATTGCTTTTTGCCTTCATACATTCGGGTTAGTGGTTGGTGTCACATGCAGGGAGGTGCTTACAATTTCCCCTTTCTTTCATTTTTACCCATTTAACTCCACATTAGCCAAATTTGCCTTTTGACCCTGAGCTACATTCCAAATTTAGCCTGCCTTGTCAAGCTAGTTTAGATTGTTCTGCGGTATACTGTCTATTGTATCAAACTTTGGCGCATATTCTGTTGATTCGGAGTTGGTATTTTATGAAGAAAGGGAGGATGATGAAAAAAAAAAACGTGAAAAGGAAAAAAAAAAGACATGAAAAATCAGAAAAAAAGAATTCGAAAAGAAAAAGAAACCGAAAAAAAAAGGGTTAAAAGAAATAGAAAAGAAAAAAAAAAGATGATGATTGGTTGACGGTTTCTGCTCCTATGCTTTATTTACATTTATTGAGGAGTATTTTCAGTTCGGTTTGGTGAGTTTTGTGCCAAATGAAGGGCATTGTGCTTATTTCATAATTGAGTTGGAAATGGATGTTGTCATATGGTTTTGTTTAGGTACTAGCTTGGCCGCCTATACCTCCACATTCCCATAAATGTTTTGCCTTTTCATACCCATTGCCTCACTTTACCATATTTTTGTAAGCCCTCGGCTGTGACAGGACCTTGTTGGGTTGGAATGTGTGTACGGTAGCTAGAATTGTTTATCATATTAGTTGCATGCATGTTTATGTGGGTCGTAGTCTAGGTGAGCGACTATTTTTCTTTCTCTCTTACATATATATGTTCACCCCTTACTTCATGAAAGAAGAGTGACCCGTGAGAGTCCATTATTAAAGGTCTTGCAAGGTCGACGGTTCAGCTTTATTATAAACATCTTACAACTCGTTTGCATTTGACTGTTTGCTATAAGTGTTAGTTGCTTGCATTAAATTGGTTTAAGTGGGCATTTGTAGCTAGCTCTGAGTTAACTTTTCCGTTCCATTAGTTTGCATTTAGTTTACTCGAGGACGAGTAAAGGTTTGGTTTGGGGAGGTTTGATACGTGCATTTTATATAGTCTTTTTAGGCTTTTTCATGCACGTATTTCCATGCTTTTATCGTAATTTATGCTACGAAATGCCCCGAATATGCTACTTTGGTTTATTTTGTCTTATTTGCAGGAATGAACCCGAAAATAGTGAAATCAAGCCTTTTACCGTCCGTTTAGCATGCATTTGGAGGAAGAGTGAATTTGGAGCGGGAATGTAGCTATTTTGAGATGCGCAAAGAAGAAAGATAGCTAGGCGAGCAAGGGAAGAACTTCAAATTGTTACTGCCTACTTTGAAGAGCCATATCTAGAGTTCTGAAACTGATATTCAGGTGATTCCAAATGGAGATGATAGCTTGTCCTCTTAGCTTTCCAACGCCACCGGAATCACCCTGTTTGGCCAAGTAACGAAGAAATGGCAGCCGTTTGAAGTTCAGTGCGCAAAGCTGAGAACTGTTGCTGGAAAGTACTCGATCGAGTAGAATTTTGGTCGATCGAGTCCTTTTTCTACTCGATCGAGTAGTTGCCTTTATTGATTTACTCGATCGAGTAGATTTTCTACTCGATCGAGTGGTTTAAGCTTTAGTTACTCGATCGAGTGGTTTTAAACCACTCGATCGAGTGGTTCGCTATGGGCTTGGGCTTTTTAGCTTATTTCCGTCATTAGGTTAATTAATAATCCTATTTTCTTATAAATATGAAGATTAGGACGTCTATGAAAACACACACACTCTATTTTTCGTTCCTTTTCTCTCTGGTTCGAATACACTGCTACTTTTGCTACTGTTACTTTTGTTCTTCATTTCCAGATCTTTTAATTTAGTAATTCTCTCTTCCCTTCTCTCTTCTTAATTTAATGTTTATTGTTTTTATTTGTTTTATTCTTGTTTCCCTTATTTCCATGTCTAGCTAAATTTCGTAGTATGTTAGGATTAGGGAAGCCGTGGTAGCAACATGTTATAATTGACTTGAATAGATTAGCCTTGCGATAAGAATTGTATTAGGCAATTTAATTGTTATCAGGTCGAATGAATGCATGCAGGAGACCAATAAATCCGATTAACCCGACTGGATCGAAAGATTGGAAGGAAGGCTTGCTTAATTACAATAGGGTATTGTAGTGAGGGTGAAAGCTAAGCTATTTACGCTCTAGGGCGGTTTAAGGACCGAAAGGTGACGACCGTAGCTCTTCTTATCAATAGTCTAATCGCCTCAGTATTCCCGATAGTATAGCTGCCACGGTGGACCGACTCCTAGCATATTTCCTTTCCCTTATTGATAATTTCTCGCACTCATTTCTCTTTTGCTTTAATATCATTAGTCTAGTTAAAACATTTCAAACCCCCATTAGTGACATTATACAGATAGAATAAACAAGTAGATAGTACACCGCCTCCCTGTGGAGATCGACCCTACTTACCGCTGACTTCTGTTAGTTGTACTTAGGTATTTTATTTTTGGTACGAAACGACAGTATCACCCACCATCTTTTAAAGACCTCCATAAGCTCGGAGTTCCGGAAAACATTCTCTTGGACAAGGGTATCTTGAGCGGGCACCTTTTGTTGACGCCCCATTTGCCTCATGAGCCTTTCAGGATAAATGAAGGAGGCAACCTTCAAACCCACCACCATCAAAAAACCAGGACTAGCACCCGAAGCGGGCAACACCGTGAAGGACCTCAAGTGCCGCCACGGCACCACCCAACGGATGTGAGGACCACCCTTCTCCGCCAATCTCGCGGCCCAATAAGCCTCGGTAAAAGCAAAACTATCCGGGTACAACTTCTTCCTCATGGTAAGGTGACGGAAGGAATAAGAAGAAGAATAAACCGGAGGCTCTACATACCTGAGCCTCTCCAATAGCCACACTTGATGGATCTTTGGGGACCCAAATGAGGGAGCTTCTCCACAAGAGCCTTCCTTGTCCAAAGGTTGGATGATCTCGCCGAGCACCAACCATGATAGATCTCTACCATCCTCCATTTGTTCAACCACATGAATAATGGTCATGCTACTATAGCATTTTGACCCCTCCTTCTTCAAGACATCAACAAAGAGGTACACATGGACAAGGCAAAAGGCAAGAGCCCTTCTCCTAGCCACCTCCGAGACATTGACATCTAATGGGTTTGAAACAATGTTGATAAGAGACAACATATCCACACCATGTGGAGCAAGAAGAAAGTTGACTCGACTTGTCGACAAACCCAACATGGAACGGAATTTCTCCTTGTAGCACAACCGAGTCGGAGGAAGCACCGGAACACAACCCGGCCACCCACCAATGGCTCCAACTTCTTCGGCAAGAGGACAAATCTCACCTTTCGGGAAAACGAAAACATGGTGTTTCGAATCCCAAAGCCGAGAACATGCTTCAAGAAATGAAGGTTGCTCCTTGACTTGACGAAGCACCAACAATTGACCAACTCCCATGCAAATGAGTTGATACTTTTCGGGAGGCGACAAATCCCGGCACCATTGTCGCAATGCATTCTCAAAAGCATCCATGAAATATTTTTGTGGAAGAAGAAGAAGTTTTGTAGAGGTGTTTTTGTGTTTGGGATGATGAAACAATGAAGCACAAACATCACTACTTATACAAAAATGATCGATGCGCGTTTTGAGAAAAAGAGAGAGAGAGCGGCTCCCATCGCTGGCCGCTCGCGCCTCTTTGAGGCTTCCCCAGGATTCCCGCTGTTGACTTGTCTCTTTCAACTTGTGTTTTCTCCTGACACCTCAAACCTCCCGCCAGAACGCTCGCGCCTCTTCGGGATGATCCAGAACATTTTGTGTTTCCTCACACTCACATTTCCTTGTTTTCGCGTTTTGCGAAATCCGACACGGTTTCCTTGACGCAGCCTTAAACATATGGATTTTTCTTTCTTTTTTTAAAGGGGGAAGGGCTAGTCGCCCCGATCCGCGACGGATCGTTTCCATGTCAGTCGAAATTCCGAAAATTTTTCGCTTTTTCGCAATTTTCCCAGCAAAAAAAAAATCGAAAATTGATAACACGACATCAATTTTCCTCAAAAATTCAAGCACTCACAAATTCGAGTCTTGATCTCACAAAAATCAAATCAAATACACTCGTGAAAATCTTTTCGAAAATTCATCCCTGACGGTTTGTGTTTGAATTTTTCGAGTCACAAATCAATTTCGATAATTTCCAATGCAATTTAATTCACGACACGAGTTAATTGCTCAATTTTCAAATTAATTCCTTTTGGAGTCCAAACGTGACGACTCGTCGCGGGATTTTTCAAAATTCATTTCGATTTTCAAAATTCAATTTTAACTTCAAGTCATCTTGGTTAATTTTGATTTCAATCAAATGCTTTTACGTGTTTACGTTTATGCATATGTGCTACCTGTTTCCTGTTTTCTACACTAACGATGCTGGAACTGATGCAAAGCAAAAGGAGAATTGACAGCCGACAGCGCTCCTCCGAAACACAACACAAAAAAAAGAAGCCAAAAATCACAAAATGAGCCATAATCCAAAAACACACATATACAAACCGCCTCACGCAAAATACATCGACATACGTTTGATACGGACAACTGACCGTACAAACAGGATCCAGTACAAACATCTATCATACAGACACTGGCCTAAAACAACCATCTATCATGCAGACACTGGCCTAAGACAACGAACTGGGGGCTATCTGCCACCTACCGAACTAAGCACTCTCTATCCTCTCAAACAGAAAAGAAAGGGAGCAACATAAGAAGCAGAGGAGCAACAACGGAAGCAGAGGTGGTTACCATGACGGTAATACCTCGTTCCTGCTCCACAACAAAAAGAAAAATGGTGCCTGGCAGATTTTGGACGACGCGATAACCGAGGATCGTAACTCAGCACGCTACCCCGACGTTGGCCTCCAATCGTCAGAATTCAAGGGTGAAAAAGGACCAGGACAACGGATACTGCCCCGATGTTGAACCTCAATCAGTTGAATTCAACGGCGATTGAAAGCGGCAACATGGGATAACACGCCCGTATTGAACCCCACTCATCGGTCATCCGAACCTCTGCAGACAACGACCAACGATCAACACCCGATCATTGGTCGGGCAAAGGCCGCCAGGCAGAAACACAACCAAGCCTGTAACATAAATCAGTCGTCTCTTCCCCTCCAGGATCATCCTCCTCCTCCAGTACCTCAACAACGGACCCCATAGGTCCCAAATGGTACCCTGCGATCAAAAGAATAAACAAAAGGACGTCAGCCGAAATTTCGGCATTATGACGGCGTAAAATAGATAGGTCCAGAAAAAGCAACACAACCTGCAAGGCAAAAAAGGGCAATCCCGCACAAAATCCAACCAAACAAAAACAATTCACAAAAAACACACAAAAACGACTCGCCCTTCTTTTCAAGCAAAAGACGAGTCAAAGCAACAAAAAAAATGGCATTTCAAGACCCATACAAGGCCCGCCAACAACCCAAAATACATTCCCAATGCAATGGGAAATTTTTCTACGGCTCGAAAAGGCAATTTATACGCCAATTTGAGCACAAACCGGTAGAAAATTCAAAAACAACCGCAAAAAGGGCAAACGTGATTTTATCACGCCTCAAGGTGACCTAAACTACCAATAAGGTCCATTTCAAGGCAAACTGACTCAATTCAAGCTCACACAGACGCTTATTTTGTCAGACATAAGACCGTCACAAAAGGCAAAAATTCCAATTTCGCCCACAATACCCAACAAAGGTCCACAATGGCGAATATGGTATTTCCCGACTACAATGCAACCTAGTGGGACCCATTATCCAAGCAAATAAACTTGGCATTGCGAGATGAGACGGTTTCTCACCTCACTCACGTTTTTCGAGCATGGGGAGCGGGAACGGGGACCAAAATGCAAACTAAAAGCACCCCTATACTCCTAAACAGGTTTCTAACCTAATGCAATCATCAATTTCACTCGAAATGGGCTCAATCAAAAACGCACAAATCGTTTTTCTAGGGTAAAATTTCGCCCTAATTCAATTAAGCTATAAGGCCAACAAATTTAAATGGATTCGAGAGGAAATGCATACCTTGAGATGACATTATTATTGCTGGCACGAACGGAAGCTAGCAAAGGTCCTTCAATTGCGATTTTTGCGGGTTTTTGTGTCGAAGGTTGAAGATGAACGAGGAATGAAATGCAGTTCAACCTCGCGTCTTTTTACAGAAAAAAGGGAAGCCCCTTTGGTTCGCCAGGTGGCTCGCGCCTCAATCAGGCGTCCCTTACTCTTTCAGCGAATTTTCGGCTTTAGCCCAATTTCCACGTAGCGAAATTCAGATTTTCATTGACGATATTAAAGATAGTCATTTTCTCAAAAACAAAAACAAATAGTGAAAATTTAAATTCGCTATTTTAGAAAATTCAAACAAACGGCGATCAAAACCGCCAATTTCAAAAATAATAGTGAAGATTCCAAATTCACTATTTCCATCAAATGTCAACGGCGGCACATAAACCGTCACCTCAAATAATAGTGAAGATTCCAAATTCACTATTTCCATCAATTGTCAACGGCGGCACATAAACCGTCACTTCAATCAATAGTGAAGATTCCAAATTCACTATTTCCATCAAATGTCAATGGCGGCACCTAAACCGTCACGTCAATCAATAGTGAAGATTCCAAATTCACTATTTCCATCAAATGTCAACGGCGGCACATAAACCGTCACTTCAATCAATAGTGAAGAATCCAAATTCACTATTTCCATCATAGGTCAACGGCGGCACATAAACCTGTTGGGAAATGTGTCCTCAACAATAGTGCGATCACATGATTTAAATATCATTATTAAATCTCATTTCAAGAATACGGAAGGGATGATACATTACATATATAGTCAACTGGTCCACACATATCGGTAATGATTGGCTGGCTAGAGTTTGACATTACTGTCGTGCGACGGTGGTGATCAGTTGATCCCTTGAGGTCACACCTAAAGGACGATTCCCTTAATTGAAAAGGTTAATTAGTTGTATACCGATACAGATTAATTAATTCCTTAAAATTGAACAATTTGATTTGTGAGAGAGAATATTGATATCTTATTATAATGGGATTAAATAAGATTTATTTTAGTAATAAAATGCTTTGTTGCTAAAATTATTTATTGTTTGAAAAACAATAAAGATAAGAATGAATGGTTAATTATAATTACAAGAAGTTGTGAATTATAACTATATGACCCATTTTATTTATGTGATCAAGTATCACTAGTCAATTTGTTGTATGAAATTTAATTAATTCATGAAATGATATTTATGTGATAAATATGCATTAAATTAATTAATAACATGTATCATACTACATGTGACATTTTGTGTGACAAATGACAAATTGACAAAATAAAATGGTAGTCCATTTTAAGTACATGGACCGAAAAATGGAGGGTGTGTTAGTGGGTTTTGGTTGTTTTATTTTATTTGATAAAATAAACATAATGATGCCTACCTACTACTAGTCTTACACACCTACTATTTTTGAAAAGAGTAAAAGAAAATGAAATGATGCCATTTAGGCTCCCTAAACCGTGAGACTCCATAAAAATTGATGGGAGTTGGTTCTTTTCTTTTTCTTACACACTACCATTCAATACACATGCAAAATGTTCATGTATCCTCTCTTCTCTCTCTTTTATCTTCATCAAAAAGATGAGATTTAATCTAAATTGTTCATATAAGATTACTAAAATTATCAAAGTAATATATGAGTATTAGTAATCAAATTTAAGGTAAACCACAATATAAACATCTAGTGCATGTTAGTTTGTGGGATTAAGGGATTGTCTTGGGTGCTACTAATTGGAGAATCTCTACTTTGGGATTTTTGTATGTTCATCCATTAAAGGAAAGCTCAAGAACAAGTGAGTAGGAGGACTCACTTGTGCCCATAAATCCGAAAATCACATGGTGAGATATAGATTTTTCCATCTCTTTAATTAATGTTTGCATGCATAAAATCCATATTTAATTTTATGACAAATTAAATAAAATCACATATATGAATATGTATGTATATAGATCTACATTTCTTTCAATCGGTATCAAGAGCCACGGTTGTTTGCATGCAAATTGGTTAAAAGTTTTTCCGAGTTATATGAATAACAAATAAAACTTGTAAAATTTGTGTTATTATGATATATCACGAAATTATTACATGCATGTTAATATTTCTGGTCCTAAAGTGTTTTAGGATATTTTGGTTAATTTTTCGGATTTTTATTGTTCATAATTTACAATAATGGCATTTAAATGTGATTTTATGAGTAAAAATGTCATTTTTGGTCTAAAAATAGCTATACTTCGAATTTTCACTTGGTTTTTGGATATGTTGTCACATATATTATTTTGAGATAACCTGTAAATTTTCATAATTTTTGGACTTGTTATGCTCGAAAAATGGATTTTTCATTTTTAATTCGGATTTAAAGTGAAAAATAGGTTAATATGAGTTAAATTTCGAATCTGGTCATAGAAATTTTATATGTTGTCACATGCAATTTTACAAGATGTGTGTAAAATAATTGGCCATAAAGAAGTCCTTTTGCATGATTTATGGATTTTTGAAGAAAAATAGCATAAATAGTGACATTATTAGTTAAATATTAATAAAACATAATCTATGACTTAGGAAAAACGTCTAATGTTGCATTTTATTATCATTTTCAGATCTAAAATTGAAAAGTTGATGAATATATTTTTCCTCATGTTTTATGATTATTTTAGTTAAAACCGATAAACCGCAACATTGTTTTTAGGAAAATTTTGAAATTTTTAACCTAAGATTTTGAACATTATGAGTGTCATGGTATTTTTCCAGAATGTTCATGAATTTAAATTTCAAATTTTGAATTTATTTGAAGTTTTGTGATTTATTTGAAGTTTAAATAGCTTATTTTTGGTATTTTTGGACTATTAATGAACAATTTTAGAAATTTGAGTTAATTATGGTCAAATTGTTAGTGAAGACTAAATTTTGAGTCCTAAGAGGTTAGGGTAATTAACTTATGCATAAATATGAATTTATGTAATTTTTGTGATTGTAAAATGTTGAAATCACGCAAATCCGTAAAAACCAAGTAATATACGATATTGGCAAATTAAAGGCGATTTAGCATAAAATGAAGCATGTTCATACATATTATAATGCTGCATTTTTCTTTATGATTGTCATAATTTTAATTTATGTAATTTTGAATTATGTAATTTTACTTAGTATGGCCTTAGATTTTAATTGGTATTTCCCGAAATGTATGGGAATATCGATTCGGTTGTAATTTTATTGTGATCTCGTATCACCGTTTTGTAATTTAATAGATTTATTTTATTTTAGTTGCAAATGTATAATAGGAAATTATGTAATTTATTATGTAATTTTAATCATTCCGGAGTTCCTAAAGACGGTGTTACCTCGAGATGCGTGCCACAACCGAAGTTCAAGGGACCAATGGAGTTGGTTTCCGAATATGTAATAGTTAAAGAGTTTTTCTATTTTAGGAAGGCCATACTAGGATTTATTTATTTTATGCTTGCATTTTATTTATATGTCACATGTATCGCTAAATCGCCATAACTAAAACATGCATCTTCTTTCATCGAGTTTATCGACCGTGTCAATTAGAATTATCGTAGTTCACCGCTTTAGTTCACTTAAAACGTGATAGATAATAAATTGACATGACCTCTCGCTAAAACAATTAATTGAGACATAGCCTTACCAAATAGTAGAAACCATGAAAACCTATTTCGTGAGGGAGTGCACTCGGCCCTACCGGGGTACAAACCTTGTTACGTAGGGGAAGTGGGTGATAAATGTCAATCCACCGAATTCATGTTGATGAGGGTTTCATCGGCCATACCGTGCCCAAGTTGATGTGGATTTGGATCATGGACACATTTATTCGAAATTTGGATTGAGCTCAACGGAAGTATTCGCGACCGTAGTTGCATGTGTTCCGGGCTATAGATAAATATTAGAGTAATTTTATCGACCAAGAGTTCTAAAAGTAGAATCGATTAAAGCGTTAATCCACCGAGTTATATTGATAAGGGTTTCATCGGCCATACCGTGCCTAAGTCGATATGAATTTGGGTCTTGGAATCATTTATCATAGTTGGGTAGAGGTCACTATGTAAATGCTATACTTGTTTTTCCAAGTATTAATAAAACGATGAATGTTAAGTTTTTTCCTCTATTCCGTTATCACATTGTTCTATTTCTTTACCACTATTCATATACGATATCATTTCGTTTTTGATTCAAATCTCCATTAAAACATCGTAACTAAAGACAAAATATGAATTTTCTTCTAAAGACCTCGAATGAACCATTGCTAAGGATCTCTTGTAAAGAGTATAGATTAAAGTTATTCATTATCAAACAGGTTTTTGATTCTTGACTAACACTTCTACTTACAATGGATTGTTTTTCATATACTTAAGTGAATTAAGTACCTTGAAGCGATAAATTGTTTTGGTAACTAGATTTGTTGGAAATCAAAATTGACCAAAATAACGCAACCACTTCAGTGAAAGTTTTAAGACTAAAACGAACAAATGAAGAGTAATCTTCATGAATTCAATTTTGCTTCTCAAAGCAAAGACTCATTGAAATGAGTGGGAGCATTCTCTTAAACCGTTAAGATGAGGACGAGGTTCAAGAAGTAATGGAATTGATACAAGGTAATGTTAATGGTAAAGTTGTTGTGAATAACGATACTAAACCTATCAATCCCGACCGATAAAGTTTCCATTGTCTTAAAATGTTGGACACGAGAAAGGAAACTACCCCAAATTATTGAAGAATTAACAAGTTAGTTGTGGGACATCTAATGGGACATTCTTCTTTAAAAATGTTTATTTAATTAAACATAAATTTTGCTAGTACTACTTCGTCAATATTAGAAACCAATGGAGGTTTTCATCATTATGTTTGATACATAGGATGATTAGAATATGACGACTAGCAACAATGAAGTTGAGAGAAAGAGTCATTGTGTACTAAATCTAGTTTTGGGTTTGGAGTTATACTTAATTGTGACTATTAAGTGCATAAACTCTAAATAAGAATATATAAACTTGTTAAGATACAAAAGAGGTTTTCACTAATGTGACCCTATACACCACGATTTGATGTATGGCTAGCCCATTATCAAGGTGATTATATTCTAAACCAAACTAGAATAATATATCATGAAGATGATGCAAGACTCAAAATTGGTAACCCAAGATTAAACCTTAAAATTTTGGAAAGATGAACGCAAAGAGTTATCGAGTACTCTTGAAACCATTAGATTGTTAATGGTATATGCGTATCTTGTATTCAAAGCAAGATATCTCGTGCCTTTTGGTTGAAAAAGGAGATCGAGATTGTAAATCATTTATCCAAAATAGGTTGATCATTTTCTTTTACCAACGATTTAAGTTGACACTAGTGTGTTCACTTAATAAGGTAAATAGAGAAATCTTTGAAGAAGTTCAAGAGTTCAAGGAATCACGATTTAGTCGTGATGGGATTATCAAAGTGAAGACTTTGATATAAGCAAAAGAAAATGTGATATAGTATCACAAGTTAATCTCTCTTAACACACATTATGGAATAATGTGTGATTGGATAAGAATTCAAACGCTATTCAATATGGTTTGGATTTATATCAAGTTACTTTGAGTTACTTGATCCTTTTGGGGATTTTATCATTTTTGTCTAAATTATGTTTCCACTAAATCGAATCATATGAGATATGAAATGGTAAGGGTACCATGTTTGTAAGTTTTCACAAGAAACAAATACTCATTTTTCCCCTTCAATTATCACGAGTACGACGGGTTTGTGGCTCGTGAAGCTGTCTTTCTAAAATACAAGTTTATTTTTGAAGACAGAGTGGGAGAAATTATTCAAGAGAGCCACAAAGAATGTTATGTCGCAAGAAACTGGTCTTTCTTGGCTACATGAGACGTTTTGTGTAAGACATTGTTTCTTCAAAACCTAGGAGGTTAAATTCGTCACTTGTTAAAAATGATGAATTCATGCTACTTTTAAGAAAGTAAAGAGCTTATAACTTACAAAAGAAATTGGTTGATTCAAGTTGATTACTTCTAGAAAGTAATGAACATATGACTTATATAAAAGTGTTTAAGTCACAACTCAATACAAGGCTTAGAGCCATGAGAATCCGAAATAAAAGGCTTGATTAGTGACAAAGGGTGTTGCACTAATAAAGAGATATTTCAAAGCAAGATTGGTTGCAAAGAGTTTTGCACTAATTGAAATACTTAAGTCTATTTGGATCTTCTTAGGGATTGTGTTTCATTATGAAGTTATGAAATACATAGCGAGTGAATCTAAAACTCACTTCTTCAATAGAAGGAATGTATTCAATACATGTCATGAGTTTATTAGATTCTTGCAATCCTAAGATAATGAGCAACTTAAGAGTTGGTCTTAAGTATGACATCAATGAGTTGGAATCAACATTTTGATCGTGTGATAAAACATTTCTCGATAAGTCGAGAAGTTGTGTTCACACATCAAGCTTAGTGGGAGTTACGGAAATTTTAATTAGTCCGATATGTGGATGACATATTGATCATTGAGAATGATTTAAGACTTTTGGAGTATTATAATACATCTTTAATATCTAGATTTATGAAGATAAATCCATTTGATATTAGCGTCAATAAGAAGTCTTACGTTTATAAGATTTATGACTAGTTCAAATAAATTGAACATATTTGATTGATTGCATTTGCTTCCGCTGCCGGATCAATTAAATGAATAATGATGTATAACACTTCATATACTTTGAGTATGATGAATTGTTTTCAAAATCGAATTTAAGTAATCTTTACCAAGTAAGTCATAAAGATTACCCTTAAGTGCTTGCAGAAGTATTAAGGAAGTAATGCAAAGTGTTTATGATGCAATTTTGTGTAAGGGTGTTACACAAGTGACAATTGACAATTGAGATTGCGCATGGTTTCCGACAAAACCATAATCAAAACACATTATGATGGTTAAGATACCATTGTGGCTATGATAATTAAGAAGTAGATTTTCTAGAATCGTTCTAGGCAATAAAGAACAATGAGAGATACTTATAACGGAAATTGAGTACACTTGCAATCATGAGATGTGCAAGAGGATGAGTCCCGCACTTCGAGAAAACAGTGGGAGCTATTCTTAGGCTAAGAGGGCCTATGTCTTGATTGGATCTCGACACGTACTCAGAAAGTTTTGTGATGCAAATGTATACATTACAAAGGAAAATAAGTATGTAGTAAGGTTGAGTAAGGTACAAGAAGTTGATAAAACCTTCTAACCAAAGCCTTCTCAAAGGCTAAACATGATGAGTCATGTCATTTCAATTGAATTGAAATGAATAACTACATACAAGATCAAATTAGATTATAGAACATGAAATAGTAATCAGGCATTGACTATTCATATGTGATAATCGCATTTGTCGTTCGAGTTTTACTTTAAAACTCTTTTATTATACTTTGTTACATCCAAACGGGTTGTAGAGACAATTGAACCCCGTTAAAGTGAACACGGATTAACATTGTATTTGCCCATAGTCACTTGTATGAGGTGACGTCTCGAAGTGACTAGAGTGTGAGGCGATTGATGGCAAGTTCAAGTGCCGTACAGTCATGTGAGATGACTAGTCGATCACATAGGCAGACTGTTAGGAACACTTTGTCGGGCAGTGACCGCTTATAGAGTTCTGGCAAATTTATAAAGCCTGGTCGTGGCGAGAGCTACTATAGTATTCTAATGAGTCGATTCTTTTGACTAAAGACTATTCGCCTAAGATGGCACAGTTTCAGATTAACTTTGATTTGTGTTACTACGACCTTCGTAAATGGGGTCAAATGGGCATATTTTGGGTTATGATGGCTGTGACTAGTCGAAGGGAATAAGTGCGATAGAAATTGTCCACCCCCTTGTCAGGGTTAAAACAATATCTCAGGGCCACTCGAGGAGAGATGAACTGGAAATGCGTGGCCACGCTCGGAAGGTATCCATGGTGGATAAATTCCGGTCAATCAGTTATTCTCCAGATCGAGGAAACCACTCTCGATATGATCACTTGCAAGTACGACCCGAAAGACACCTTGCATTGAGTGGGAGATAGTAATAGGACAAGAGAATTGGTGACGCACACTTGTCGAGGACAAGTGGGAGATTGTTGGGAAATGTGTCCTCAACAATAGTGCGATCACATGATTTAAATATCATTATTAAATCTCATTTCAAGAATACGGAAGGGATGATACATTACATATATAGTCAACTGGTCCACACATATCGGTAATGATTGGTTGACTAGAGTTTGACATTCTTGTCGTGCGACGGTGGTGATCAGTTGATCCCTTGAGGTCACACCTAAAGGACGATTCCCTTAATTGAAAAGGTTAATTAGTTGTATACCGTCTGATTAATTAATTCCTTAAAATTGAACAATTTGATTTGTGAGAGAGAATATTGATATCTTATTATAATGGGATTAAATAAGATTTATTTTAGTAATAAAATGCTTTGTTGCTAAAATTATTTATTGTTTGAAAAACAATAAAGATAAGAATGAATGGTTAATTATAATTACAAGAAGTTGTGAATTATAACTATATGACCCATTTTATTTATGTGATCAAGTATCACTAGTCAATTTGTTGTATGAAATTTAATTAATTCATGAAATGATATTTATGTGATAAATATGCATTAAATTAATTAATAACATGTATCATACTACATGTGACATTTTGTGTGACAAATGACAAATTGACAAAATAAAATGGTAGTCCATTTTAAGTACATGGACCGAAAAATGGAGGGTGTGTTAGTGGGTTTTGGTTGTTTTATTTTATTTGATAAAATAAACATAATGATGCCTACCTACTACTAGTCTTACACACCTACTATTTTTGAAAAGAGTAAAAGAAAATGAAATGATGCCATTTAGGCTCCCTAAACCGTGAGACTCCATAAAAATTGATGGGAGTTGGTTCTTTTCTTTTTCTTACACACTACCATTCAATACACATGCAAAATGTTCATGTATCCTCTCTTCTCTCTCTTTTATCTTCATCAAAAAGATGAGATTTAATCTAAATTGTTCATATAAGATTACTAAAATTATCAAAGTAATATATGAGTATTAGTAATCAAATTTAAGGTAAACCACAATATAAACATCTAGTGCATGTTAGTTTGTGGGATTAAGGGATTGTCTTGGGTGCTACTAATTGGAGAATCTCTACTTTGGGATTTTTGTATGTTCATCCATTAAAGGAAAGCTCAAGAACAAGTGAGTAGGAGGACTCACTTGTGCCCATAAATCCGAAAATCACATGGTGAGATATAGATTTTTCCATCTCTTTAATTAATGTTTGCATGCATAAAATCCATATTTAATTTTATGACAAATTAAATAAAATCACATATATGAATATGTATGTATATAGATCTACATTTCTTTCAAAACCGTCACCCCAAACATGATGGCAAAATTTAAAAATTTGCTATTTCCTTCAAAATTCAAACAAACGGCGATCAAAACCGCCACTACAGATTCAAACAAACGAGTAGTGGAAGTTCAAATTCAATATTCCTTCAAATACCAACAGGGGGCTTCCTCGTGGAACCCGCTTATTTCAACAACATTGATGATGAGATTCCAATTTCACTATTTTTACGGCGGCATCACGAGTTCGCTACTTTCAAAACAAGCCCATTTGACGCGGCTATTCTCACGATCCATTAACCGACCGCCATGGCTGGCGAGCCTTACTACGCACCGTGGCTGGCGAGCCGTACTACACGTCATGGCTGGCGAGCCTTACTACGCACTGTGGCTGGCGAGCCTTACTACGCGCTGTGGCTGGCGAGCCTTACTACGCGCCATGGCTGGTGAGCCTTACTACGCGCCGTGGCTGGCGAGCCTTACTACGAGCCGTGGCTGGCGAGCCTTACTACGCGTCGTGGCTGGCGAGCCTTACTACGCGCCATGGCTGGCGATCCTTACTACGCGTCACAGCTGGCGAGCCATACTACGCACCATAGCTGGCGAGCCTTTGTCCGCGTACACCCAAGGAAATATCCCGAAGATGCCTCGGGTACAACTCCTTATCGCAGCTGGCGAGCCTTTATCCGCAAACGCGCAAGGACATATCCGAAGATGCCTCAGGTATGGCTCCTTCTTATGGCTGGCGAGCCTTTGTACGTAGTCTAATGGACTTTAAATGACCCGCACGGATAGTCGACAGACTCTAAACTATTTCCGACGACAGGTCCTTGACTCGTACCCTCGAGTCGCCTCGGCGTCACCCTTCTCGACAGCAGGTCCTTGACCCGAATCCTTTCGAGCCGCCTAGACGTCGCTTGGGTCTCCAAGTTGTAATCTTCGATTGACCTGGGGGCTCTACTTTGACTTTCGCCATGTCCAAGCCTCAGTCAAAGTGGGGGCTCTGTAGATACCCAGTATCTGCTGAGACTCCAACAAACACCCGATGATTATCGGACTATAAACATGTTTGGGAATCGCGGCGTTTGATCGACAGTTTGTGTACAACTTTACGTCGGAAAAATTAAAATGATTTCGAAAATAAAACATTTCAAAAATACCTGGAGTGTTTAATGCACGACGACGGGGTCGCAATGACACTAACTAGAGTCAAAACCGACACCGGACCAAAAACCGACTCAAAAATTAAAATCCCGACTCCAACAACGAGTCAAACCGAGTCAACCACCTAAAACAAAACATTTCAAACCTTCTACCTTAAGGTTTCCCGGATTTATGTTTGGTCAAGTACCAAACATATGACTACAAAACCTAGGATAGAACAAGTCATGATTGCGTTTGTGTGAAAGCGACAACACACCTCGAAGACCCGCGACGTGGCTCGCGCCTCTTTGAGCAGCCCAGGTGGCCACGTCGCTAAAACTCACACAACCACTCATTTCCCTATAAATACCCCTCAAATGCCCCCCATTTGAGAGTTACGCGAGTGTCCGCCCCCTCTTTTCTCCCTTAAAATTCTCGACTCGACTTCTTAACTCACAATCCGACGTGTATTTACGACCTACCGATCGTAAATACAAGCCTTACACATTGTTTGGTACCGTCATCGTGCATTAAATCACTTGACCGACCACTTCGACCACTACACCGTCACTAAACTTAAAACACTCTTTTTACTTACCAAAACGGTTTTAAACCGAGTTTTTTTTTCGACCAAACGAGTTGCTACACTTACGTCGGTCATTCGCCATAACCAAACATGTATGTATGAGGGTGTAAAAATCCTCTTTTTATCATGTTTTCATTTGTTTCATGACTTTAACATGCTAAAATATGCATAACATGAACCAAAACATGGAATAAACGAGCCAAAACTGATTTTTGGCCTGAGACAGAAGCCCCTTGGTTCGCCGGCTTGCCCGCGCCTAAATGGGGTGTCCAGGGGCTTCTGTCTCAGGCCAAAAATCAGTTTTAACCATAAAACATTTGTAATCGGTTTTTACCATTTCAAATATTTTCAAACCCTTTTTATTTTATTTCATTTGTTTTAACCATAAAACATTTTTCACCCTTGGTTCCATATACCATGACGGTTAAATCCGTGTTTCGGTGATAATATTTGGTTAATGACATTTAAAAGGTATTTTAAAGCCTTTTATTTCATTTGTTTACATTTCCAAAATAAACATATTAGTCACCAACACAAAGTCATCCTTGGTTCTACATACCATGCCGGATTCTAACCCGGGTACGATGACGAGTATCGACTAATTACATTCAAATGAACTTAAAACAATTAGTTCATAATTATTTTCAAAACTATTCATGCCAAGTTTGTCAAGTCTAACCCGACACCGAATATTATCACAATAATGATGATTATTCGAGTCTAGTTCTTCAAATCAACAAATGCGGTCTAAACGACCCTTTCAAATCAAATCGGGTTCAAACACCCATTTTTCAACGCGTTTTATAGCGTTTTCAAAAGGTCAGAACACGGCATATAACCGTAGGCTGGCCCGCGCCTCAAGCAGGCCTTTTCTTTCCCATTTTCAGAACCAGGGGACGCCCTTTTACACCGCCGGCTGGCTCGCGCCTCATGTAGTCGTCTGGTACAGGGCCTGTTCCCTTTCCAGCATTATTCCAGGACGATCCCGACCCCGGTTAGCCCGGATATAGGACGGATCAGATGACTATTTGTTCATTCGAAATCGTATTTGCAAAATGCTTTACTAAGACAAATGGATCATGTTATGCACCATAAACCTAATACGGTAAATGGATGTTTAATTTCCGTCTTGCATGCAAATCAACCATTAATCCAACCCGACATCTTATACTTGATACTTGGATTAAATCAACCGACTTAGAAAGCTCTCACATGTTAGGTTTAAATTATTGGATGCGCATTCATGCATTTAAACCGTTTTATCAACTTTTGCATTCAACCAACCAAGATCGATCAGAGAGAGCGCTATCATGGCGGGATTGGGTGTCTGATTAAAGGGCTCCCCAATACGTACCTTCACCTCTTACTCAGAAACTTTGGATAGTGGACGACCTTAGCCAGGGCGTACGAGAGTCATTCTAAAGATAGGATGCTAAAGAGGGACGATTTCCTTATCTTTAGTACCTATGTCAAACGCTGCTTTGTGCTTCGATTTGACCGAGGTATAAAGTGGAATTCGAACGGCTTCCAAGCATCCCACAAATGCTTGGTGGTGACTCCGAACATCTCTAATCGTTTCGAGACCCTTACCGAGACGAAACCGACCGACCTAAAACGATCCGGTCGAAAGCATTTTTACGCCGCCGAGCGTGGCTTTCAAAAAGACCGCTGCATGTCCATAGATTGGCCTGGCGTGCAGGTGGCCCGTGACTACGGACCGGTAGGTGGCCCCAGATCCACAGACCGAGACGTGGCCCATGTCCACAGTAGGCCATCTTACCTGGTCACCCAAATCCTTCAATGCTCTTAACAAACTTTCCATTCCTGTGTTGAACCCATACTCGGCTAACCTGGGGATTATTGTGAGTCTTCCACTTGTCGTGATTTCTCTACCAGTTTGACGATGTTGGACCTGCTGTATGACCTGGCTCTCTCGTCCTTCTTCTCTGTTGGAATCTTCCTACTTGTTTTGTCGAAAGTTACCGTTCCTTTTCTTGATAGTATATCTTCTCCAACCTTAATGCCGTTGTTGCACCCTGCTGAACTTCCTCGAATCTCTCACAGGGATGCATCGTTAATTCCTTGTATAGATCCGATTCCTTATCTAAGCTCTGTCTGAAGGCATTAATTGCCTTGGAAGAGTCACATCCCCGTATGGCAACCTTTTCTGTATTGAACGTGGTAACCTAGTCCTTGATTGATTCCCCAATTTCTTAAACGATCCTGTAAAGATCACTTGGCTACTTTGGAGTCCTCCGGCTGCTGGCAAATTGCTGGTTGAATGCGTTGCCCAGGTCAGCAAATGAGGATATAGATTTGTTGGGTAGACTAACAAACCATTGTAATGCTGCACCCGATAAGGTTGATCTGAATCCTTTACACATACACGCCTCTTTCGAGACTCCCGATGCTGTAGTCACCATCATCTTCTGCTTAAACTAGCTGATGTGATAACAAGGGTCTACGGTCCCATCAAAGAGAGTCATTGTTGGGACACTGAATCCTTTTGGCAAAGCTACAGCTGATATAGCGTCGGTGAAGGGCGAATCAGCGTAGCTGTTTGGCGTTGCCATATCCTTGGGTAGAGGCATTCCTGGAACTCTCCGAAGAAGGCTGCGTAGTTCCTGGTTGATGTGACTCATATTTGAGCACATTTAGTCCCCGAATTAACCTCGTTCCTATGCTTTATAGCACTTATTTGGGTCATTTACTATCTTTAGTTTCTCATTTTGCATATTCTTTGAGGTTTTGTCTCCTTGGTAGGAAAGGATTGCTAACCTTAGTAACCCTAATCCTTGTACCTAATCTCTTAATCAAGTTTTAATCTGTAGATACCCAGTATCTGCTGAGACTCCAACAAACACCCGATGATTATCGGACTACAACATGTTTTGGAATCGCGGCGTTTGATCGACAGTTTGTGTACAACTTTACGTCGGAAAACTTAAAACGATTTCGAAAATAAAATATCTCAAAACATTTCAAAAATACCTGGAGTGTTTAATGCACGACGACGGGGTCACAATGACACTAACTAGAGTCAAAACCGACACCGGACCAAAAACCGACTCAAAAATTCAAATCCCGACTCCAACAACGAGTCAAACCGATTCAACCACCAAAAACAAAACATTTCAAACCTTCTACCTTAAGTTTTCCCGGATTCATGTTGGTCAAGTACCAAACATGTGACTACAAAACCTAGGATAGAACAAATCATGATTGCGTTTGTTGTGAAAGTGACAAGACAACTCGAAGAACCGCGACGTGGCTCGCGCCTCTTTGAGCAGCCCAAGTGGCCACGTCGCTCAAAACTCACACAACCACTCATTCTCCTATAAATACCCCTCAAATGCCCCCATTTGAGAACTCACGCGAGTGTCTGCCCCCTCTTTTCTCCCTTAAAGTTCTCGACTCGACTTCTTAAGTCACAATCCGACGCGTATTTACGACCTACCGATCGTAAATACAAGCCTTACACATTGTTTGGTACCGTCATCGTGCATTAAATTACTTGACCGACCATTTCGACCACTACACCATCACTAATATTAAAACACTCTTTTTACTTACCAAAACGGTTTTAAACCGAGTTTTTTCCGATCAAACAAGTTGTTACACTTACATCGGTCACTCGCCATAACCAAACATGTAAGTATGAGGGTGTAAAAATCCTCTTTTATTATGTTTTCATTTGTTTCATGACTATAACATGCTAAAACGTGCATAACATGAACCAAAACATGGAATAAACGAGCCAAAACTGATTTTTGGCCTGAGACAGAAGCCCTTTGGCTCGCCGGCTAGCCCGCGCCTAAATGGGGTGTCCAGGTCAGACATCAACCGTGTTTGTTCTCATCATTTCCCTTTAATCCATTTTCATATTTGTAATCGGTTTTCACCATTTCAAATATTTTCAAACCCTTTTTTATTTCATGTTATTTGTTTTAACCATAAAACATTTTTCACCCTTGGTTCCTCATACCATGAGGGTTAAATCCGTGTTTCGGTGATAATATTTGGTTAATGACATTTAAAAGGTATTTTAAAACCTTTTATTTCATTTCTTTACATTTCTAAAAATAAATATATTAGTCACCAACACAAAGTCATCCTCGGTTCTACATACCATGCCGGATTTTAACCCGGGTACAATGATGAGTATCGACTAATTATATTCAAATGGACTTAAAACAATTAGTCCATAATTATTTTCAAAACTATTCATGTCAAGTTTGTCAAATCGAACCCGACACCGAATATTATCAAAATAATGATGATTATTCGAGTCTAGTTCTTCAAATCAACAAATGCGGTTGATACGGTCGTTATGTACCCAAAATAAATACCTAAATATAACTAACAGAAGCTAGCGATAAGTAGGGTCGATCTCCACAGGGAGGCGGTCACTATTCACTTGTCTACTCGGTCTGTCTTATGTCACTATTGGGGGTTTTGAATGTTTTAACTAAACTAAAGAGGCTAAGCCAAGAGCGATAAAGATGAGAGAAATTAACAGTAAGAGAAGGGAACTGGGATTTCGGGTCATCAATGAACGTCAGTCAATTGTAGTTAAGGTCACAGATTAGTCGATGCATCGGTCTAAGGGGCAATGAATATCTCCTTTTGGTCTCAAATCGCCCTAAAATGTTATTAGCTTAACTTTCGCCCTCACTAAAGCATCCTATTGTTCACTGCGGGTCTCACCCCTTCCAACCTTTCAGTCTAGGTCAAGGCTTACCAAAGTTAAATAGGCTAATTGCATCGATTCAATCAGTTAGATAAAATTAAGGGCAGTGATTAACAACAAAGACTAAAACAACAACGACCAATCTATAAACTAATTAGCAATTAACATTCGTCCATTGACTACCCTAATCCTAGCAGAGAAATTAGCTAGACATAATAATAAAAGAAATAAGAGCGAGAGATAAAGAGGAAATAGCCATTAAATAAGAGTAAAGGGAAAGAATAAATTACAGAATTAATGATCCGGAAATAAGAGAAGAAAGAAACAGGGAAAAGCAGCGTCCGATAGTGTATGGTAAAATCCGAGAGGAGAAGCCCCCTAAACATGACGTCCTAACTTCCTATTTATAAGAAAATAGGATTTATTTGACCTAATGACGGAATAAAACTAAAAAGACCAAGCCCATAAGGGAATCCACTCGATCGAGTGATTTAAAACCACTCGATCGAGTAAACTAAAGCTTAAACCACTCGATCGAGTAGAAAATCTACTCGATCGAGTAAATCTTAAAATGCAACTACTCGATCGAGTAGAAAAAGGACTCGATCGAGCATAATTGTACTCGATCGAGTACTTTCCAGCAACAATTTCCTTCTTTGCGCACTGAACTTCAAACGGCTGCCATTTCTTCGTTAGTTGGGCAAACAGGGCGATTCTGGTGGCGTTGGAAAGCTAAGAGGACAAGCTTTCATCTCCAATTGGAATCACCTGAATATCTGTTGTAGAACTCTAGATATGGCTCTTCAAAGTAGGCACTAGCAATTTGAAGTGCTTCCTTTGCTCGCTTAGCTATCTTTCTTCTTTGCGCATCTCAAAATAGTTACATTCCCGCTCCAAATTCACTCTTCCTCCAAATGCATGCTAAACGGACGGTAAAAGGCTCGATTTCACTACTTTCTGGTTCATTCCTGCAAATAAGACAAAACAAACCAAAGTAGCATATTCGGGGCATTTCGTAGCATAAAACTATGATAATAGCGTAGAAATATGTGCATAAAAAGGCCTAAAAGGACTATATGAAATGCACGTATCAAATCTCCCCAAACCAAACCTTTACTCGTCCTCGAGTAAACTAAATGCAAACTAATGGAACGGAAAAGATAACTCAGAGCTAGCTACAAATGCCCACTTAAACCAATTTAATGCAAGCAAACTAACACTTATAGCAAAACAGTCAAATGCAAACGAGTTATAGGATGTTTATAATAAAGCTGAACCGTCGACCTTGCAAGACCTTTAATATTGGACTCTCACGGGTCACTCTTCTCTCATGAAGCAAAGGGTGAACATATATATGTAAGAGAGAAAGAAAAATAGTCGCTCACCTAAACTACGACCCACATAGACATGCATGCAACTAATATGATAGACAATTCTAGCTACCGTACACACATTCCAACCAAACAAGGTCCTGTCACAGCCGAGGGCTTACAAAAATATGGTAAAGTGAGGCAATGGGTTGGAAAAGGCAAAACATGTTATGGGAATGTGGAGGTATAGGTGATCAAGCTAGTACCTAAACAGAACCATATGAAAACATCCAATTCCAACTCAATTATAGAATTACGCACATATGCTCTTCATTTGGCACAAAACTCACCAAACCGAACCGAAAATACTCCACAATAAATGTAAATAAAGCATAGGAGCGAAAACCATCTCATCAAACAACATCTTTTTTTTTCTTTCTCTTTCTTTTCTTTCTTTCTATTCTTTTTCATCACGTCTTTTTCTTTTCTTTTCTTGTTTTTTTTTCGAGTTCCTTTTTTTTCATTTTTCACGTTTTTCCCGTCAACCTCCTTTTCTTCATAAATTACCAACTTCAAATCAACAGATACAAGCCAAACTTGGCACAATGAAATATATACCGCAAAACATACACTAAACTAGCTAAGGGTCAACAAGCAAATTTGGCTAATGTGGAGTTAAATGGGTAAAAATGAAAGAAAAGGGAATGTAAGCACCTCCCTGCATGTGACACCAACCACTAACCCGAATGTATGTAGGCAAAAAGCAATTGAATTTCATATATGTGCAAATTAATGAACATGTTATGCAAGGAGTAACTACTCACAATCCTACATGAAACCGGTCACAAATGACACCAGTTTATACGGCTCTAAATCTTAGAAATTATAAGTAGCTCGCCAAAATTTCAGGTCAAGTCTATTCGTTCAGCTAAATTTTATCATTAACTCGTAGATATACAATAAGACAGAGCTAAAAAGATAATAGTCTATGCAAGGCTTAAGCAAAAAGACAGTTTGTAGTGCAATTTCATCATTGAAATCCATCGTTCCGACTCAACCTATATGCAAAAATAAACGAGAAATTTTTTGAAATTTTCAATTTTTTTTGGGATTTTTGAATTTTAATAAGAATAAACAACAATGCAAACGGAAATTAAACGTGACAACAGAAATGCAATAAAAACAAGATGCAGACACAGATATAGATGCATAACCTCCCCAAACCAAACCGTACAATGCCCTCATTGTACCAAAACATGGAAAGGAAATGCAAATTGAAAGAGAAAGAGAGTATATACGGAAAGCTTACAAGATTGCGCGAAGAAGGGACCTCCCCAAACCAGTCAGCAACGTGGGAGGTCACTAATAGCTCCGAAACATCGTCACAAGAAGCTAATCCAAGCAAATGGCGTCCAAAACAGCTCGATCGAGAGGAATAGTGGTCGATCAAGTACCTTTTTTTTTTACAGGTACTCGATCGAGTGATTTCAGCAGAAAAAAGCTCTCGATCGAGTACAAAAAGTACTCGATCGAGTGATCCTTAGTATATTCTTGCAAAAGACGCAATAAAAACAGACCGCAAAACTAACAAAGCAAGCATACTGATATAGTCTATGGTACGAAGACCAATTATTACACACACCTGAAATAAAATGCAAAACAATTAAAATTAAATCTCCGGATTGCCTTCCGGGTAGCGCTAGCTTCAGACAGGTCTCAGCTCGACCTTCTTTTTCGACAGCTGCTCCCATCAGTCATAATCAAAACAGCTCAAAGCTCTTAGCATGAGATCATACATCTGCACATGTGCTACACAAGAGCATAAGTAGCACCAAAGTATAGAAATAAAATAGGAAATTGAAATAATTAATCGTTTAAGACTGACAAATTTCCTATGCGAGCTCCTAAATTTATCCACAAAATAGAGGAGCCCAGTGGCAATTGACAATAAAGTAGGGTCCCGTTTCAGATTAACAAGTTTATGACGATAAGTACGGTGAAAAGGGATTAAATTGATTGACCAACTGGGAGAGGGTAAAGCATTAGAATGCGTAGCATAAGTCAAATGAGGCAATGCACTATTTAAACAAACAATAATAAAATTATCGTTTACTACCTCGGGTTGGTCGCTCTCAATGACGGAATCATTGACAAAGGAAGATATTACCTCTTCCGTGCTAGGAGCAATTACTGACTCAGCTGCTTCCTCATCACCCTCCTCAGTGGATTTCAGCCCGTAAATCGCAGCCTCAAGTGCATCTAACTCGGCTTTGAATAAGGGAGATTCACCGTAACCATTATCATCATCAAACTCGTCATCCAAGACAAACCCACATGACGAATCAATGCTCTCGCTGGCCAATTCAGTCGATCGAGTAGAATTATTACTCGATCTACCACTTCCTTCCTGATTTTCACTCGATCGAGTGCTTTTAACTGCTCGATCGAATGGTTTTTCTGGCAATTCACTCGATCGACTAATATAAGTCACTCGATCGAGTGATTCTTCCTGTACAGTGCTGAAATCCTCGTGTAAAGCATTGAAATATGATAGAAATTCGTAATCCGAGTCATAAAAGTCATCCTCAGCATTGACCAACACGGTTTCTTCATGGGAAAAACCGCTCTCAGTAAAGTACACCTCTTCTGGTTGCCCACTATCCGACTCAGCTGCTAACTGAGCTATTTGAGACTCCAGGTCAATGAATTGAGCTACCATACGTCTATCACTCTCTTGCCTTTTGGATGCAAGTGTTTCCAACAAAGATTTCAGCTCCGTAATCTCTTCTTTCTGTATATCAGGAGGATCTTGTTGCGGTGGCCATTGATAGGGTGGATGTGGCGGCACAACTACAGGGGAATGGCTAACACGTCCCCAAAGCTTGAACTCGTAGACCGCGTCATTTTCTGCCATACAAAAAGCTGCATTGTGCTCAGCAGCACCACATCTCCCGCAGTAAATCATCTGCTGCGCCATATAATGGAACATAGGTGACGGGTCAAAGGTACTCAAGCCTTACCTTTGACAATCTTTCACCTAGAACTATCTAGGTAGGACCTGTAGGGCCTATCAAAACAGCACTCAAGGAAAAAGATAAGAACTGCCTCAAGGAATAAATTCCTTGAGGCTAAAAACAGACAAAATAAAACAAGTAAATAAATAGTTGCCTCCCCGGCAACGGCGCCAAAATTTGATACGGTCGTTATGTACCAAAAATAAATACCTAAATATAACTAACAGAAGCTAGCGATAAGTAGGGTCGATATCCACAGGGAGGCGGTCACTAATCACTTGTCTACTCGGTCTGTCTGATATCACTATTGGGGGTTTTGAATGTTTTAACTAAACTAAAGAGGCTAAGGCAAGAGCGATAAAGATGAGAGAAATTAACAGTAAGAGAAGGGAACTGGGATTTTGGGTCATCAATGAACGTCAGTCAATTGCAGTTAAGGTCACAGATTAGTCGATGCGTCGGTCTAAGGGGCAATGAATATCTCCTTTCGGTCTCAAATCGCCCCAAAATGCTATTAGCTTAACTTTCGCCCTCACTAAAGCATCCTATTGTTCACTGCGAGTCTCACCCCTTCCAACCTTTCGGTCTAGGTCAAGGCTTACCAAAGTTAAATAGGCTAATTGCATCGATTCAATCAGCTAGATACAATTATGGGCAGTGATTAACAACAAAGACTAAAACAACAACGACCGATCTATAAACTAATTAGCAATTAACATTCGTCCATTGACTACCCTAATCCTAGCAGAGAAATTAGCTAGACATAATAATAAAAGAAATAAGAGCGAGAGATAAAGAGGAAATAGCCATTAAATAAGAGTAAAGGGAAAGAATAAATTACAGAATTAATGATCCGGAAATAAGAGAAGAAAGAAACAGGGAAAAGTAGCGTCCGATAGTGTATGGTAAAATCCGAGAGGAGAAGCCCCCTAAACATGACGTCCTAACTTCCTATTTATAAGAAAATAGGATTTACTTGACCTAATGACGGAATAAAACTAAAAAGACCAAGCCCATAAGAGAATCCACTCGATCGAGTGATTTAAAACCACTCGATCGAGTAAACTAAAGCTTAAACCACTCGATCGAGTAGAAAATCTACTCGATCGAGTAAATCCTAAAATGCAACTACTCGATCGAGTAGAAAAAGGACTCGATCGAGCATAATTGTACTCGATCGAGTACTTTCCAGCAACAATTTCCTGCTTTGCGCACTGAACTTCAAACGGCTGCCATTTCTTCGTTACTTGCGCAAACAGGGCGATTCCGGTGGCGTTGGAAAGCTAAGAGGACAAGCTTTCATCTACAATTGGAATAACCTGAATATCAGTTGTAGAACTCGAGATATGGCTCTTCAAATTAGGCATTAGCAATTTGAAGTTCTTCCTTTGCTCGCTTAGCTATCTTTCTTCTTTGCGCATCTCAAAATAGTTACATTCCCGCTCCAAATTCACTCTTCCTCCAAATGCATGCTAAACGGATGGTAAAAGGCTCGATTTCACTACTTTCTGGTTCATTCCTGCAAATAAGACAAAACAAACCAAAGTAGCATATTCGGGGCATTTCGTAGCATAAAACTACGATAATAGCGTAGAAATATGTGCATAAAAAGGCCTAAAAGGACTATATAAAATGCACGTATCAGCGGTCTAAACGACCCCTTCAAATCAAACCGGTTTCAAATACCCATTTTCAACACGTTTTATAACGTTTTCTAAAAAGTCAGAACACGGCACATAAACCGTGGGCTAACCCGCGCCTAAACAGGCCCTCCATTTCTCATTTTCAAAACCAGGGAGAGGCCCCTTACACCGCCGGCTGGCTCGCGCCTCATATAGCCGTCTGGTACAGGGTCTGTTCCCTTCCAGCATTAGTCTAGGATGATCCCGACTCCAGTTAGCCCGGATACAGGACGGATCAGATGACTATTACTCGTTCAAAATCATATTTGCAAAATGCTTTACTAAGACAAATGGATCACGTTATGCACCATAAACCTAATACGGTAAACGGATGTTTAATTTCCGTCTTGCATTCAAATCAACCATTAATCCAACCCGACATCTTATACTTGATACTTGGATTAAATCAACCGACTTAGAAAGCTCTCACATGTTAGGTTTAAATTATTGGATGCGCATTCATGCATTTAAACCGTTTTATCAACTTTTGCATTCAACCAACCAAGATCGATCAAGAGAGGCGCTCGCTGGCGGGATTGGGTGTCTGATTAAAGGGCTTCCCAATACGTACCTTCACCTCTTACTCAGAAACTTTGGATAGTGGACGACCTTATCTAGGGCGTATGAGTGTCATTCTAGAGATAGGATGCTAAAGAGGGACGATTTCCTTATCTTTAGTACCTATCTCAAACGCTGCTTTGTGCTTCGATTTGACCAAGGTATAAAGTGGAATTCAAATGGGTTCCAAGCATCCCACAAATGCTTGGTGGCGACTCCGAACATCTCTAATCGTTTGAGACCCCCATCGAGATTTAAACCGACCGATCTAAAACGATCCGGTCGAAAGCATTTTTACGCCGCCGAGCGTGGCTTTCAAAAGACTGTTGCATGTCCACAGATTGGCCTGGCGTGCAGGTGGCCCGCGACTACGGACCGGTAGGTGGACCCCCAAATCCATGGACCGAGACGTGGCCCATGCCCACAGATTGGCGACTCGGCTGGGGAAAACAAGGACACTTACGTCTTTGTGATCCCTAGATAGTGAGACTCGAACAAGGTCTTGGTTGAAATGCATTAATTGATATTACGGTCACGGTCGGGTTCCTTGTCCGGGCCCATAACCTAACCCTTTACGACCAATTGGCTCGTCTCGTCGGCGTGAGTTTTTCTCATCCCCGCGTTTCGAATCCCGATTGAGTCAAGCATACCGTTGACGTTACACATTTCTGTTTCGTCAAAGAGTTTTCATCACCTTCGAGCACGAGGCTAGGGCACCCTCCTTACACATTTTGTTTGGATTGGTATCTCTCTCGCAATTCGGGGTTTGATTGCTTGGTGTGTAACCCACCCTCTTAAGCCAAAACCCATGTCAGCATAATGCATAATATAATGAACTGTGAGTGCTTATGTGCTACTTGATCATAAGTTTTTCCGTGTCATTTTCAAACTTTCAAAATCACCCTTTTGTGCCGTTATAATGGCCGTTTCAAACCTCGGTCTTTTGTCGACCGTTGCATTTCAACACGCCTTTCGAGGCCGTCGTAATGACGATTTTCAAAGCCGATTTTTATAACCATTTCAACACGCCTTTCTAGGCCGTCGTAATGACGATTTTGAAACCCGGTTTTTATAACCATTTTAACACGCCTTTCTAGGCCGTCGTAATGACGATTTTCAAACCCGTTTTTATAACCATTTAACACGCCTTTCTAGGCCGTCGTAATGACGATTTTCAAACCCTGTTTTTCACAACTATTTCAAATCACCTTTCACGCCGCTATAATCGTCGCATCTAGACACGGATTTTAACCCGTTTCGCGCCGACAATGGCTCTTTCAAGACCCGAGAAAAGCACACACCCTTTTCTCGAGACACTTTCGAGATCCCGAGGACCATACACCATCCCCGAGACCTCTTCAAACATTTCAAATCCGATTTTCAAAACATACAATTTTGAATTTCAAAACCGTCTTGGGAAACAATACACTGTTTTCCGAGCCGATTCATACTCAAACTGTATTTTGCAAATAAACTTAAGACAACCCTTCCAACTGATCGACTTGCGGAGATCTCTATCTTCGGAAGCCGTCCACAAAGCGACAAATGAATCTTTTTGAAAATTTCTATTTTCGAAAACTTCAGTCCACCATTCCAATTCCGCCTCGTGTCTATCGAGTCGAAGCAAACGTACTTATGGGTCTTTACTTATGAGTCGTCTCACCACGAGACCCGTCCAATGGCGTCACGCCGTTATGTTGGACTCGTGTCAAAGGTTCTGTCAAACACCGTCACGGCATAAATCGAGTCAGCACCGTGGAGCCACACACGGTCACCCTCGTCTTGTTGAGCCTGATCTTTGTCTCGTCTTTTGTACTGTCTGCGTTCAGTCTTGGAACCGTGTCGGATTGAGTTGTAATGTGAGCCGTTTTTCAGCCTCAGAGCCATGGCCCCGTCTTCAACTTCGTCGGTCAACCACAACAACAATGATAACAACAGAGATGTCATGACTGATCAGCTAGCCAGCTTGCTTACCGCTCTTAAGGTCACCCTGGATCGTGTCGAGACCCGTATCGACGCCCTGGAGAACAAGGAAATCGAAGAACATAATACTCCACCTCTGACTGAAACTAAGAAGAGGCTAAAACTCTTGGCAGAACAGCTCCTAGCCCGAGGCAACAATATCCATCTTGAGAACAACCGAAGGTTCGAACCTGTTAGGGATCAACTACCTGACAACTTCACCCTGACTGATGTACCTAAGTTCAAAGGAGTGGAGGACCCACTCAATCATATCCGTGCTTTCAAAGACTACATGGCCATTAAAGGGGTCAAACAGGAACTTTTTACCCGGATCTTCCCATCCTCCTTGGAACCGATCCCTCGCCAATGGTACTACTCCCTTGATCCGAAAAACCTTACTACTTGGGATGAGGTCGCAGTTGAGTTTGCCAAACAATATTCCGACAATTTTTAACCCGTTGGAGGAGGGTGAGTACTCAACATGTCAGTAAGCCGAGTGAATTAACTTTTGTGGAAAATTTCGTCAACAACCTCTGCCCAGTGTATGCCAACTTACTAAGGTATCAAAATATTAAGACCTTCCAGGACCTGCAAATTCTAGGGACGCGCATTGAAGATGACCTCTGAAAGGGTGTCCTGGTGAAGACTACTGGCAAAGGCTACCAGGGATCCACATCAACCGGATCTCGCCCTTACGGCCAAACGAACAAAATTGATGAAGTCAACCTCGTTGAACCATCTACTAAGAGAGCCGAGCGCCCCAGAGAGTGTTCACTTATATTTGGTCAACTTATGCAAGTGCTCTAAAGAGGCTCATGTACCAGGGGAAGTTACAACCGATCGGATCCACCCCAGATCCGACCGACGCCAAGAAGTCCCAGTTCTGGAACCCCAATGCCTATTGTCAGTACCACCAAGGGAAAGGGCATGATACCGAAACCTGCTTCAAACTCAAACACATTATCCAAGACATGATTGAGAAAGGAGATTTGCCTCTACCCCCGCCAACTAAGCCGAACAACAAAACGAACCCTCTGGGAATCCACGCCATCTCCGATGATGAGCCGACTCTGGACTGCTCTCACCTCATCCTGCCAGTTGATGACGAGGTGAATGCCTTGGAGAAAGATCCCTCAGACGGAGTGTTTGTGTTCAGTGCTGCCACTATGCTCACTATGTTCCAACAGGTTGAGGAAGCCATAGCCAGCCTCTCCGAGAGGATCACCCGACTTAACGATGCCTACCGTTGACTTATCTTCAATCCTCCACCACCGCGCCCAAGGGAGAATTCCCCAAGCGTTCAAAACTACCCACATCAGGATGGATTGCTCCCCGCGACCATTCTGGCATGCACCTCACGAAAATCACCCTCACAATAATCACCCTCACAATAACTACCCTCACAATAACTACCCTCATAAAAATAACCCTCATAAAAATCACCCCCACAAAAATATTCCTCACAAAAATTACCCACCGAAGAATACCCCTCCAAGGTGCCTTCGAGATCCTGAAATTAATGTCATCTGGAGAGATGATGTTGAAGATGTCTAGCTTGTCTCAGAGAAAGAGAAACGGGCGAAAGAAATCAGACACCTTACCCGGTTCGGACGCCCCTATCAGAACCCGAACAATTCAACGGTCGTTCCAACAGCGAAAGACCAAGTCGTCCCGGAGGTAGACCCTCAACCAAGGGCTCCTGAAAATTTGATCCTCAAACAACTTCAGAAGGCAAAAGCCGAGATCTCGATCTGGCAACTAATCGCAACATCTTTTGAGCATCGACAGGCTTTGCTACAGGCCTTGGGAAAATTAACCGTGCCCTCCACCTCTTCCCCAGAAGAAATAGTGGCACATATGACGAGGGACGCCCTTGATTTGAACAACCCAGTCGTCTTCTCCGACGAAGATATCCCTCCCTTTGGAGCCAATCATAACCTTGTTGGAATATGTGTCCTCCGACAATAATGCGATCACAATTGTCGATCATATTGATCACATGTTTAAATCTCATTTTAAGAATACGTAAGGGATGATTCATTTTATAGTCAACTGATCAACATTAATCGGTAGCGATTGGCTTGCTAGAGTTTGACGCTACTGTCGTGAGACGGTGGTGGTCAGTTGATCCCTAAAGGTCACACCTAAAGGATGATGCCCTTATCTGTAAAGTTGATTAATTGTATGACGATACAAGTTGATCAATTCCTTAAAATTGAACAATTCATTTGTGAGAGAGAATATTGATATCTTATTGTAATGGGATTAAATAAAATTTATTTTAATAATTGAAATGTCGTGTTACTAAAATTGTTTATTGTTTGAGAAACAATAGAGATAAGAATGAATGGTTAATTATAATTACAAAATGTTGCGAATTATAATTATATGACCCATTTTATTTATGTGATCAAGTATCACTAGTCAATTTGTTGTATGTAATTTAACTAATTCATGAAATGATATTTATGTGATAAATATGCATCAAATTAATTAATAACATGTAACATACTACATGTGACATATTGTGTGACAATTGACAAATTGACAAAATAAAATGGTAGTTCATTTTATAAGTGGACCGAAATGTAGAGGGTTAGTGGATGGTGGTGATTTATTTTAATAAGCTAAAATAACACCATCATGACACTACTTACCTAGCCTTACATGCCTAAGGTTTAGATAAGAACAAAAGTAAAAAGGGAAGGACCATATATTGGTCCTCACCTCCCCATAACCGTGCTCCCTCTCAACCTTAGAGAACTTTTGTTCTCCACTCATTCAAGTAATGCATGTTCATTAATTTACATGCATTTTTCTCTCTACTCTTTGATTTTTCTCCAAAAATTAGAGAAATCATGATCCAAATTGTTCAAATAAGATTACTAATATTATTAGTGTAATATATGAGTATTAGTAATCAATTTTAAGGTAAACTACTAAACTAATATCTAGCTAATATTATTTAGTGGGGATAAAGGATAATATTGGGTGCAATCAAGAGGAGTGGCTTCTACACTTGAAGTCTTTGGAGGATCATCCCATTATTCACTATAGCTCAAGAACTAACAAGTAGGAGATCTTGTTGGTGCCCAAAATGGTCGAAAATATTCATATGGTATGAATCGATTTTTCCTTACTCTTTTCTAGTTTTGCATGCATAAGATCTTTAAGTTTTTATGACTAAAACTTTAAACCAAAATATGTGATATTCAAAATATGATTTATAACAAACCTTGCCCTGTACATTACCGTACAATGTCTCAGGAAGAATGTGCCCATGGTCCTTGTGGATGACGGGTCCGCGGTGAATGTCATTCCACTCAAGAATGCTCACAAGCTGGGTATTAAGGAAGCTGATTTGGTCCCAACAAATCAAGGAGTACGCGCCTACGACGGCACTCGTCACAAGGTCGCAGGGCTTATCACTTTGACTGTCGCAACCGGACCACTGGAAAGGCAAACCAGTATTCAGGTGGTCGACATGGACGCCTCCTTCAATATGCTCCTGGGACGTCCCTGGATCCACGCCGTCAAGGCAGTTACCTCAACTCTCCACCAGAAGATCAGGGTCCCTTCAACGGGAAAACAATCACGATTCCTGCTTCCCCGATCAAAGCTGTCATGAGAAAGGGAATAGCCTCCCAAACCATTGAGGAAGATGATAACGAAATGTGGGGATTCCAAGCTGTGAATGCCCTAACTGATGAATCAACGCCCTTTGATTGTGACCCGTCTTCCAACCTCATAATTACCCGCATCATGATGCGCCAAGGTTACTTCCCGGGCTTGCCCCGCAATCCACTGAAGAGCACCTTACCTCCCTTGAAACAGGCTAGGGTCCCCAACATTCCTTTCGGACTGGGATATGAACCTACCAATGAAGATATCCAGGAGATGAACCTCCTAGTCCGGAAATGCAAGAAGCACGGAGTTATCCTCCATCCCTATCATCTGACTCTCAATGGATACTTTGTCCCCGAAGGAGAATCAGAGCTCTACCATGGCTTTCCGGAGCCGGTCTATGACTCTGTGGCCAAGGCTAGGTATCCGGGTGTGGAAGTCTTCCAGGACTGCTACTTCATCCCCGACAACACCAAAGCTGCATCAACGGAATCTAAGTCGTCGTCATGCCTCGATGGACAAGCTGTCACTCTCCTCTTTAGGTAAGATAACATTAAGCACCTCGACTATGAGGACATTATCAACATCGCCCTGAAGGACAATCAGTTTGACCTAACTGCCTTGATCTCCGACACTGACCCGGAGAAAGCTATGCAAGGCTGGAGGAAAACCGTCAAGTGGACCGATCGCCAAGGCCGCATTCTCAAAATCACAACTGGAGAAGGCCCTATGTTCAAGGAGGGAAGTGAAGAAGAATCTGAGTCCGAGTCAACGTCAGAGTCTTTCATAGCTCCTAACACTCCTGATGTCCCAGTCAAGGTCCCCTTCCCACTATTCTATCACAAAGTCGTGGCTGATTCAGAGGCTGAGTCTACTAGGGTCACCCCCACTCCCATGAAAGGTGACAACCTGGAGCTTGTTCCAGGGGCCACCTCCTCTGGTGTGTCGCCTCTGACTGACCACGAAATGTCTGTCCTTTCCGAGCTTTTCGCTCGTGTCAACTTAATAAACGCTAAGTTTGCTTATGACTCGTCTCAATTTAACTGCAATGCAATTCTGAATGACTATGAGGAACTTGACTTGAGTGACTACCCACCTTACCTAGCCAAAGAACTTGACAAACGGGAAACCAGAATCCCCATCATTGAGGAGACCGAACCTATTAACGTAGGAACCGACAACACACCTCAAGAACTTAGGATAGGGACTGTTAGAAATCTATATCTCTTTACTTATCATATTCATATATGTGATGATTTTAATTTAGTCATAAAATTAAAAGATGATCTTATGCATGGAAACTTAAATTAAAAGAGAAGAAATCATTGTCCTTACTACATGATTTCGGTTTCATAGGCACCAACAAGATCTCCTTTTTGTTAGTTCTTGAGCTTTCCATATATAAGGATGATCCTCCAAAAATCCCAAAGTAGAGATTCTCCTCTTGATTGCACCCAAGACTATCCCTTATCCCCACTAAATAATATTAGCTAGATATTAGTTTAGTAGTTTACCTTAAAATTGATTACTAATACTCATATATTACATTAATAATTTTAGTAATCCTTTTTGAACAATTTGGATCAAAAATCTCATGTTTTGATGAAGATAAAAAGAGAGAAAAAAAATAATGCATGAACTTGCATGTGATAATGTGTGAATGAAAATAAGAGAACTCATATTCTCTTGAAGAGGAGGAGGAGCACGGTTGGAGTGCCACAAATGCCAAGGATGGCATCTTGCTTTATGCTTTTTGGTCTACACGAGAAATAGGTGTGTAAGGCTATCATGCTATAGGTATGATTAGCTCTATTTTATCACATAAAATAAAACAACCATAATGCATTATATCTCCCTCCATTTCGGTCCACTTCTATAAAATGGACTACCATTTTATTTTGTCAATTTGTCATTTGTCACACAATATGTCACATTTAGTATGATACATGTTATTAATTAATTTAATGCATATTTATCACATAAATATCATTTTATGAATTAATTAAATTACATCCAATAATTTGACTAGTGATACTTGATCACATAAATAAAATGGGTCATGTAATTATAATTCACAATATCTTGTAATTATAATTAACCATTCATTCCTATCTCTATTGTTTCTCAAACAATAAATAATTTTAGTAACAAAGCATTTTATTACTAAAATAAATCTTATTTAATCCCATTACAATAAGATAATATTATTCTCTCTCACAATTGAATTGTTCAATTTTAAGGAATTGATCAACTTGTATCGTCATACAATTAATCAACTTTATAGATAAGGGCATCATCCTTTAGGTGTGACCGTAAGGGATCAATCGACCACCTTTGCCCCACGATGAATGTTAAACTCTAGCAAGCCAATCGTTACCGATTAATGTTGATCAGTTGACTATATAATTGAATCATCCCTTACGTATTCTTTATATGAGATTTAATAATGATATTTAAATCATGTGATCGCACTATTGTTGAGGAAACATTTCCCAACAGGGACAACCCTGGACTCCTCGGAAAGACAACAGTTCATTGACCTCCTTCACGAATACAAGGACGTGTTCGCCTGGTCCTACAGAGACATGCCTGGGATTGACAGGGAAATTGCAGAACACCGGATACCCATTAAGCCCGGAGCTAAACCTGTGAAACAGAAGCTACGCCGGATGCGTCCTGAATGGGCCCTAAAAATCAAGGAAGAAGTGGACAAACAGTTCAAGGCTGGTTTCATCAAAGTGTCTGAATACTCTGATTGGGTGGCCAACATTATGCCCGTACCAAAGAAAGACGAAAGAATTCGGGTTTGCGTCGACTTCAGGGATCTGAACAAGGCAAGTCCAAAGGACGACTTCCCTTTGCCACATGTTGTCATTCTGGTAGACAACACCGCTGAACATGCTCTCCTATCATTCATGGACGGGTATGTTGGGTACAACCAGATTAAAATGGCTGAGGAAGACATGCACAAGACAGCATTCACTACACAGTGGGGTACATATTGCTACACGGTCATGCCCTTCGGTCTCATCAACGCCGGGGCAACCTATCAAAGAACCGCTACCACTCTCCTACATGATATGATTCACAAGGAGGTAGAGGTGTATGTCGACGACATGATTGTCAAATCCAGAGAACGGGACTGCCACATCAGTGCCCTTCGGAAATTCTTCGCTCGTCTGCGGAAATATAACATGAGACTAAATCCTCAGAAGTGTGCATTTGGGGTCACCTCCGGAAAACTCTTGGGACATGTCGTCAGCAAAAGATGCATTGAGATTGACCCAACCAAAATCAAAGCCCTTCAACAAATGCCTCGGCCTAGGAACAGGAAGGAGATTCGGGGATTTCTCGGTCAGGTCCAATACATCAGCCGCTTCATTGCCAAGCTCACCATGATTTGTGAACCGATATTCAAGAAGCTTCGCGCCTCCGATTACACCAATTGGGACGATGACTGCTAAAAGGCCTTCGACAGGATAAAGGAAATCCTATCCAAACCCCCTGTCCTCATGCCACCTCAACCGGGGATTCCTTTATCCCTATACCTGACTGTTACCAACACAGCCATGGGAGCAATGCTAGCACAAACAGTCGGCGCCGAAGAACGAGCCATCTACTACATCAGCAAAAAGTTCATTGAGTACGAGACGAAGTATACCCAGCTGGAGAAGACATGCCTTGCCCTAGTATGGTCAACAAAGAAGCTGTGGCATTACATGCTCAGCTACACGGTCCACATCTACTCCAAGATGGACCCGATCAAATATATCTTCGAAAAACCCGTACTAAACGGAAGGCTGTCTAGGTGGACACTCATGCTGTCCGAGTTTGATCTCAAGTTTGTACCCCTCAAGGTTATCAAGGGAAGGGCAGTTGTCGATTTTCTAGCAGAAAATCCCGTCGACGAGGATCCGACGACCGACACGTGGTCACTTCCTGACGAAGACATCCTTTGTGCCGATTCTAACGCATGGGACCTATACTTCGATGGTGCATCTTTTCTGAGAGGCTTCGGGATAGGAATCCTTCTAATATCACCAGAAGGAGTACATGTTCCGATCTCGGTCAAGCTAGACTTTGCTGTCACCAATAATGCCGCTGAATACGAAGCATGTCTGATCGGCCTACAAGCAGCCATCACACTTGGCATCAAGAGACTAAGGGTCCACGGCGATTCCTCGCTCATCATCAATCAGGTGTCTGGATCATAGAAAATCCGATCTGACAGCTTAGCTCCCTACCGAGCAAAGATCAATCAAGAGGCCGAGTTCTTCGACCAAATTGACTACTTCCACTTGCCGCGAGAGGAAAACCAATTTGCTGATGCCCTGGCAAAACTTACCGCGCTCGTCAACATACCTGACGGCATGACATCGATGCCCCTATGTGTCGAGAGAAGGAGCGAGCCAGCTCACATTCGTGCCATAATTGACGACGAGGAAAGCCATGATGAACCTTGGTACCAAGCCATCCTCAACTACAAAATAAAAAATGAATTCCCTCCCAACTCTGATCAAAGAGGACAAAGAGCCATCCGTTTACTTGCATCACAATTCGTGATAAACCAAAATCAACTATACAAAAGAACACCCCAAGGAATTCTCCTCCTTTGCATTGACCATCACAAAGCCAAAAAAGTCATGGGAGAGGTTCACGACGGAGAATGTGGCCCTCACATGAGCGCGATGATGCTTACCCGGAAAATCATGCGGCTAGGTTACTATTGGACCACCATGGAAACCGATTTCCGCAACTACGTCAAACATTGCAACAATTGCCAAATCTTCGCCAACATACAACACATACCACCATCCCTTCTATACACCATGACGTCACCCTAGCCTTTCTCAACCTGGGGCATCGACATCATCGGGAAAGTCAACCCGGTGGGCACCAAGGGGCATTGCTTCGTCCTCGTCGCCATCGACTACTTCACCAAATGGGTGGAAGCACAGTCATATGCAGTCTTGACCGCCAAACAAGTGGCCAAGTTCATTCAAAACAACATCATCTGCCGATATGGGGTACCCCATGAAATCATCAGCGATCAAGGCTCTCACTTCCGGGCGGAAACTTAAGCTTTGCTGGACAAATATAAGATCAAACGACATCGATCATCCCCCTACCGTCCCCAAACTAACGGAGTGGTGGAGGTAGCGAACAAAACTCTTGTCACCATTATCAAGAAAATGTAAGACAACTACCGCGATTGGCCGAGCAAGCTCCCATTCACACTCTGGGGATACCGAACCTCCATTCGAACACCAACAGGCGCCACACCCTTCTACCTAGCATACGGTATGGAGGCGGTTCAACCGGTAGAGTTAGAGGTCCCTTCTCTACGCATCCTATTGGAGAGTCAAGTGCCCGAGGCGGAATGGACCCGTCGAAGGTACGAGCAACTCAATCTTCTAGACGAACGACGACTCAACGCCTTGCACAATGTCCAGCTATACTAACGACGTATACAACGGGCATTCAACAAGAAGGTTAAACCCAGGAATATCCAGGAGGGCGACTTGGTCCTCAAGTCAGTTCGAGCACCATTGCCCGTCGATCCGAGGGGAAAATTCAAACCCAACTGGGACGGCCCATACCTGGTCAAGAAGATACTTTCGAGGGGCGCAGTGAGACTGAGTGACCTAGATGGGGAGGACTTTACAAACCCGACCAACCTAGACCAACTCAAGAAATACTACCCTTGAACCATAGGAACCCGCGACCTAAGCCTAGTTTTACAACTAGCAACCACCTCGACCCCTTTTCAAGTCAAGTTCCTCAGCGTGTTCTGATTTGAAATTGCATGTTTTATCGAGTCTAAGCTGCGGCACCTTGCCCGTTTCGAATGCCCTTTGATCTGTCAAAGGCAACATCCATTTGCACTAAAAAAAAAACCCTGAACTACGAGCATGGTTTGATTTCACCTCTTCAGGTGGATACGTAGGCAGTCCCTCTTATGTATGAAGGGTACAACCACAAAACCCAATCAAATTTACAAAACATTTCGAACTACGATCATGGTTTGATTTCACCTCTTCAGGTGGATACGTAGGCAGTCCTTTCTTACAAAAGGATGATACAACCATTCCCACAATCAAAAACCACCGTCCCCACATACAAAAAAAACATCCCCATCAAAAAAGAAAAGGGAAAACCATTCCCTTTCCCACAAAAATACAAAATAAGCCTTTCTCCCTTTCCACAAAACTCCACTTTTCCAAGTGCAAATATTTAGGATAATTCGAATCGAATTGCCTTCACAAAATGGATGAAAGAAACAAGCGTCCACAATTTTTCGACACGGGCAATCCTCTTATTTAATTAATAATGGGAGGAATTACAATCTCAACAACAAATAAAGCTCGACGAGCCTAGAACTTATCGAAGCTAAGGTGTCAACTAAAACACCTCACATAATAAAACTAGCACAAAAAAAACACAATAACTAGCTAGTACAACATAATAAAAACTCACAACAATAATACAACATAATTATAAAATGGGTAATGGAGGTCTTCACTCTTCAATTCTACCCTTGCCTTTTCCCTCGGGGTACATCTTCCCCTTGTTCTTCTTGTTGGCCCGCCTAGCATGGACTTCCTCCTCGGAACGGATCCTTAACGGATCTAAGACGGTGACGGCCTCCGGTCTAGCACAAGACCCCATGTTCGACCCAAAAAGGGCCAATGCACGGCCCACCATATTCTTGGGGCCGGAACTCCTCCTCTCCGGTGGTCTCATCAACATACTCCTCAAAGACGGCACGATTGGCCTTGCCAACCTCTCGATACTTCAAGTCAACAACCTCGTCCTTACGAAATTTGGATCTCTCTTCCAAGGACGGAGCACGTGACCACTTGACATAAGCGGGAGTCACCCATGTCGTGGCAACGGGGTTTGGTACCTCCCAAAGCGGCCGAGTGGCCTACCACCATTCGAAGACCTCCACAAGCTCGGAGTTCCGGAAAACATTCTCTTCGACAAGGGAATCTTAAGCGGGCACCTTTTGTTGACGGCCCATTTGCCTCATGAGCCTTTCGGGATAAATGAAGGAAATAACCTTCAAACCCACCACCATCAAAGAACGAGGACTAGCACCCGAAGCGGGCAACCCCGTGAAGGACCTCAAGTGCCACCACGGCACCACCCAACGGATGTGAGGACCACCCTCCTCCGCCAATATTGCGGCCCAATAAGCCTCGGTAGAAGCAAAACTATACAGGTACAACTTCTTCCTCATAGTAAGGTGACGGAAGGAATAAGAAGAAGAATCAACCGGAGGCTCTACATACCTTAGCCTCTCCAATAGCCACACTTGGAGGATCCTTGGGGATCCGAAAGAGGCAGCTTCTCCACAAGAGCCTTCCTTGTCCAAAGCTTGGATGATCTCTCCAAGCACCAACCATGATGGATGTCTACCATGCTCCATTTGCTCAATCACATGAATAAGGGTCATGCTACCATAGCATTTTGGCCCCTCCTTCTTCAAGACATCAACAAAGAGGTACACATGGACAAGACAAAAGGCAAGAGCCCTTCTCCTAGCCACCTCCGAGACATTAGCATCTAATCGGTTTGAAAAGATGTTGATAAGAGCCAACATATCCACACCATGAGGAGCAAGAAGGAAGTTGATTTGGCTTGTTGACAAGCCCAACATGGAACGGAATTTCTCCTTATAGCACAACCGAGTCGGAGGAAGCACCGGAACACAACCCGGGCACCCACCAATGGCTCCAACTTCATCGGCAAGAGGGCAAATTTTGCCTTTCGGGAAAACGAAAACATGGTGTTTCGAATCCCAAAACCGAGAACATGCTTCAAGAAATGAAGGTTGCACCTTGACTTGACGAAGCACCAACAATTGACCAACTCCCATGCAAACGAGTTGATACTTTTCGGGAGGCGACAAATCCCGGCACCATTGTCGCAACGCGTTCTCAAAAGCATCCATGAAATATTTTTGTGGAAGAAGAAGAGGTTTTGTAGAGATGATTTTGTGTTTCGGATGATGAAACAATGAAGCGCAAATGTCCCTATTTATACAAAATGATCAGCGCGTTTTTCAGAAAAGGAGGAAAGCTGGCTTACATCGCCAGGAGGCTCGCGCCTCTTTAGGCCTTCCCCAGGATTCCCGCTGTTGACTTGTCTCTTTCAACTTGTGTTTTCTCCTAACACCTCAAACCTCCCGCCAGGAAGCTCGCGCCTCTTCGGGATGATTCAGGGCATTTTTGTGTTTCCTCACACTCACATTTCCTTGTTTTCGCGTTTTACGAAATCCGACACAGTTTCCATGACGCAGCTTTAAACATACGGATTTTTCTTTCTTTTTTTAAGGGGGGAAGGGCTAGTCGCCCCGATCCGCGACGGATCGTTTCCATGTCAGTCGAAATTCCGAAACTTTTTTCGCTTTTTCGCAATTTTCCATCAAAAATCAAAATCAAAAATTGATAACACGACGTCAGTTTTCCTCAAAATTCAAGCACTCACAAATTCGAGTCTTGACCTCAAAAATCAAAAATCAAATATACTCGTAAAAATCTATTTCTAAAATTCATCCTGGCGGTTTGAGTTTGAATTTTTCGAGTCGCAAATCAATATCAAAAATTTCGATGCAATTTAATTCACGACACGAGTTAATTGCTCAAATTTTCAAATCAATTCCTTTTGAAATTCCGAACGTGACGACTCGTCACAAATTTTCGAAATTCATTTCAAATTTCAAATTTTAACTCCAGGTCATCTTGGTTAATTTTTGTTCAAACGCTTTTACATGTTTACGTTTATGCATACGTGCTACATGTTGCCCGTTTTCTACACTAACGATGCAGGAACTGGTGCAAAACAAAAGGAGAATCAACAGCCGACAGCGCTCCTCCGAAACACAACACAAAAAAAGAAGCCAAAAATCACAAAATAAACCACAATCCAAAAACACATATATACAAACCGCCTCACGCAAAATACATCGACACCCGTTTGATACAGGCAACTAACCGTACAAACAGGATCCAGTACGGACATCTATCATACAGACACTGGCCTAAGACAACCGTCTATCATACAGACACTGGCCTAAGACAACGAACTGGGGGCTATCTGCCACCTACCGAACTAAGCACTCTCTATCCTCTCAAACAGAAAAGAAAGAGAGCAACACAAGAGACAGGGGAGCAACAACGGAAGCAGAGGTGGTTACCATGACGGTAATACCTCGTTCCTGCTCCACGATAAAAATAAAAATGGTGCCTGGCAGATTTTGGACGACACGACAACCGAGGACCGTAACATAGAATGTTACCCCGATGTTGAACCCTACTCAGCTGAATTCAACAGCAATCGAAAGCAGCAACATGGGATAACACACTCATACTGAACCCCACTCATCGGACATCCGGACCTCCGTAGGCAACGACCAACGATCGATACCCGATCATTGGCCGGGCAAAGGCCGCCAGGCAGAAACCTAACCAAGCTTGTAACAAAAAACAGTCGTCTTCCCCCCTCCAGGATCGTCTTCCTCCTCTAAAGCCTCCACGGCAGACCCCATAGGTCCCAAATGATACTCTGCAATCAAAAAAACAACAAACAAAAAACGTCAGCCGAAATTTCGACATTACGACGGCATGAAATGGACAAATCCAAAAAAAAACAAAAAAACAACAACCTGCAAAACAAAACAAGGGCAATCCCGCCCAAAATCCAACCAAACAAACCATTCACAAAAAAACGAAACAAACACAAAACGACTCGCCCCTCTTTTCAAGCAAAAGACGAGTCAAAACCACAAAAAAACGGCATTTCAAGACCCCTACAAGGTCCGCCAACAAACCAAAATACATTCCCGACACAATGGTGTATTTTTCTACGGCTCAAAAAGCCAATTCATACGCCAATTTGAACACAAACCGGTCAAAACTTCAAAAACGACCGCAAAAAGCAAACGTGATTTTATCACACCCCAAGGTGACCTAAACTACCGATAAGGTCCATTTCAAGGCAAACTGACTCAATTCAAGCTCAAACGGTCGCTTATTTTGTCAGACATAAGACCGTCACAAAAGGCAAAAATCCAATTTTGCCCACAATACCCAACAAAGGTCCATAAATGGCAAACACGGGTTTTCCTGACTAAATGCAACCTAGTGGGACCCACTATCCAAGCAAATAAACTTGGCATTGCGAAATTAGACGATTTCTCACCTCACTCACGTTTTTCGAGCATAGGGAGCGGGAACGGGGACCAAAATGCAAACTAAAAGCACCCCTATACTCCTAAACAGGTTTCTAACCTAATGCAAGCATCAATTTCACTCGAAATGGGCTCAATCAAAAACACCCAATTCAATTTTCTAGGGTAAAATTCCGCCCTAATTCAATTAAGCTAAAAAATATCAACAAATTTAAGTGGATTCAAGAGGAAATACATACCTTGAGATGACATTGTTGTTAATGACACGAATGGGAGCAAGCTTGAGGACCAACAATGGCGTTCTTGAGGTTTATTTGGTGTCGAAAGGTAGAAGACGAGTGGGAATGATATGCAGCCTGGACTCGCGTCTTTTACAGAAAAAAAGGGAAGCCCCTTTGATTCGCAAGAGGGCCCGCGCCTCAATCAGGCGTCCCTTTGCTTTTTCACCGAAATTTGGGCTTTGGCCCAATTTCCCATATTAAACTTCGAATTTTCTTTGACGATATTAAAGGTCGTCATTTTCTCAAAGACAAAAACTAATAGTGAAAATCCAAGATTCGCTATTGTCTTCAATTTTCGAAAATAATAGTGAAAACTCAAAATTCGCTATTTTCAAACAACGGCAATTAAAACCGTCAATTTCAAAAATAATAGCGAGAATTTGGATCCGCTATTTCTTCAAATGTCAACGGCGGCACATAAACCGTCACTTCAATTAATAGTGAAGATTCCAAATTCACTATTTCCATCAAATGTCAACGGCGGCACATAAACCGTCACTTCAATTAATAGTGAAGATTCCAAATTCACTATTTCCATCAAATGTCAACGGCGGCACATAAACCGTCACTTCAAACTTAATAGCAAAATTTAAAATTTGCTATTTCCTTCAAAATTCGAATTCAACGGCGATCGAAACCGCCACTTCAAATTCAAAAAAGAACGACTAATGGTGAAGATTCCAAATTCACTATTCCTTCAAATACGAGCAGGGGGCTTCCTCACGGAACCCACTCATTCGAAAAACAGTGATAGTGAAAATTCAAATTCACTATTTCCACAGCGGTATCATGAGTTCGCTACTTTCAAAACAAGCCCATTTGACGCGGCTATTCTCACGGTCCGTTAATCGACCGCACCATGGCTGGCGAGCCTTACTACGCACCATGGCTGGCGAGCCTTACTATGCACCATGGCTGGTGAGCTTTATTACGCACCATGGCTGGCGAGCCTTACTACGCACCATGGCTGGCGAGCCTTACTACGCACCATGGCTGGCGAGCCTCTGTCCGCAAACACTCAAGGACACATCCCGAAGATGCCTCGGGTACATTTCCTTATCACAGATGGCGAGCCTTTGTCCACAAACGTGCAAGGACATATCCGAAGATGCCTCAGGTATGACTCCTTCTTATGGCTGGCGAGCCTTTGTACGTAGTCTAATGGACTTTAAACGACCCGTACGGATAGTCGAAAGACTCTAAATTGTTCCCGACGACAGGACCTTGGCTCGTACCCTCGAGTCGCCTTGGCGTCGCCCTTCCCAACGGCAAGTCCTTGGCCCGAATCCTTTCGAGCCGCCTCGACGTCGCTTGGGTCTCCAGGTTGTAATCTTCGATTGACCTGGGGGCTCTACTTTGACTTTCGCCCTGTCCAAGCCTCAGTCAAAGTGGGGGGCTCTGTAGATACCCAGTATCTGCTGAGACTCCAACAAACACCCGATGATTATCGGACTACAACATGTTTTGGAATCGCGGCATCTGATCGACAGTTTGTGTACAACTTTACATCGGAAAACTTAAAACGATTTCGAAAATAAAATATCTCAAAACATTTCAAAAATACCTGGAGTGTTTAATGCACGACGACGGCGTCTCAATGACACTAACTAGAGTCAAAACCGACACCGAACCAAAAACCGACTCAAAAATCCAAATCCCGACTCCAAGAACGAGTCAAACCGAGTCAACCACCAAAAACAAAACATTTCAAACCTTCTACCTTAAGTTTTCCCGGATTCATGTTGGTCAAGTACCAAACATGTGACTACAAAACCTAGGATAGAACAAATCATGATTGCGTTTGTTGTGAAAGTGACAAGACAACTCGAAGAACCGCGACGTGGCTCGCGCCTCTTTGAGCAGCCCAAGTGGCCATGTCACTCAAAACTCACACAACCACTCATTCTCCTATAAATACCCCTCAAATGCCCCCATTTGAGAACTCACGCGAGTGTCCGCCCCCTCTTTTCTCCCATAAAATTCTCGACTCGGCTTCTTAAGTCACAATCCGACGCGTATTTGCGACCTACCGATCGTAAATACAAGCCTTACACATTGTTTGTTACCGTCATCGTGCATTAAATCAGTTGACCGACCATTTCGACCACTACACCATCACTAATATTAAAACACTCTTTTTACTTACCAAAACGGTTTTAAACCGAGTTTTTTCCGATCAAACAAGTTGTTACACTTACGTCGGTCACTCCCCATAACCAAACATGTAAGTATGAGGGTCTAAAAATCCTCTTTTATTATGTTTTCATTTGTTTCATGACTATAACATGCTAAAACGTGCATAACATGAACCAAAACATGGAATAAACGAGCCAAAACTGATTTTTGGCCTGAGACAGAAGCCCTTTGGCTCGCCGGCTAGCCCGCGCCTAAATGGGGTGTCCAGGTCAGAGATCAACCGTGTTTGTTCTCGTCATTTCCCTTTAATCCATTTTCATATTTGTAATCGGTTTTCACCATTTCAAATATTTTCAAACCCTTTTTTATTTCATGTTATATGTTTTAACCATAAAACATTTTTCACCCTTGGTTCCTCATACCATGACGGTTAAATCCGTGTTTCGGTGATAATATTTGGTTAATGACATTTAAAAGGTATTTTAAAACCTTTTATTTCATTTCTTTACATTTCTAAAAATAAATATATTAGTCACAAACACAAAGTCATCCTCGGTTCTACATACCATGCCGGATTTTAACCCGGGTACGATGATGAGTATCGACTAATTATATTCAAATGGACTTAAAACAATTAGTCCATAATTATTTTCAAAACTATTCATGTCAAGTTTGTCAAATCGAACCCGACACCGAATATAATCAAAATAATGATGATTATTCGAGTCTAGTTCTTCAAATCAACAAATGCGGTCTAAACGACCCCTTCAAATCAAACCGGGTTCAAATACCCATTTTCAACACGTTTTATAACGTTTTCTAAAAAGTCAGAACACGACACATAAACCGTGGGCCAACCCGCGCCTAAACAGGCCCTCCATTTCTCATTTTCAAAACCAGGGAGAGGCCTCTTACACCGCCGGCTTGCTCGCGCCTCATATAGCCGTCTAGTACAGGGTCTGTTCCCTTCCAGCATTAGTCTAGGACGATCCCGACTCCAGTTAGGCCGGATACAGGACGGATCAGATGACTATTACTCGTTCAAAATCATATTTGCAAAATGCTTTACTAAGACAAATGGATCACGTTATGCACCATAAACCTAATACGGTAAATGGATGTTTAATTTTCGTCTTGCATGCAAATCAACCATTAATCCAACCCGACATTTTATACTTGATACTTGGATTAAATCAACCGACTTAGAAAGCTCTCACATGTTAGGTTTAAATTATTGGATGCGCATTCATGCATTTAAACCGTTTTATCAACTTTTGCATTCAACCAACCAAGATCGATCGAGAGGCGCTACCGCGCGGATTGGATTGTCGGATTAAAGGCCTTCCCAATACGTACCTTCACCTCTTACTCAGAATCTTTGGATAGTGGACGACCTTATCCAGGGCGTACGAGAGTCATTCTAGAGATAGGATGCTAAAGAGGGACGATTTCCTTATCTTTAGTACCTATGTCAAACGCTGCTTTGTGCTTCGATTTGACCGAGGTATAAAGTGAAATTCGAACGGGTTCCAGGCATCCCACAAATGCTTGGTGGCGACTCCGAACATCTCTAATCTTTTCGAGACCCTTACCGAGACGAAACCGACCGATCTAAAACGATCCGGTCGAAAGCATTTTTACGCCGCCGAGCGTGGCTTTCAAAAGACCGCTGCATATCCACAGATTGGCCTGGCGTGCAGGTGGCCCGTGACTACGGTCCGGTAGGTGGACCCCCAAATCCACGGACCGAGACGTGGCCCATGCCCACATAATCCTCTCTTAATCTCATCTTAATTAGTCTTATTTAGTTGTAATACATTTCTTAATATTAATCACATCTTAATCTTTCCTTAATTTCTCTATTGTTCTTCCTTTATTTTGGGTAATTAGAAGATCATTTGGGTTTATTTGGAGGATTGACAACCTTCCATCACTCATTTGGGTTTATTTGGAGGATTGACAACCTTCTATCTTACCTGGATTTGATTCTGGTTGTCTTGACATGCTACTGTTCTTCGTATACTGATTAACGGAGACGACCACTATGCCCCACGGGGGCGCCAAAATGTATTGGTAAATTTCTACCAATTTAGGGTTAAAGTTGTCTTAGCGTTGAATCAATATTACGATTGGTCGATGATTGTATTTTTGTATGTATGTTGAGTTGTATGCAAACGTAAAAAAATGACACGAGCAATTTTGGTTACGCGGAAAAGCCAATATGGGAAACAATCGCGGGGGGAGACGGAATCCCACCAATATTTGCACTATAATTCAGTGGAGAGTACAGTACGGACGATTTTCCTATATTGTGGGAGCTAGGGTTCTTCTATGTATATTTTGATGATCGTTTTGCCTTGCGTTGATGCCCCTTATATAGTGGAGCTCCTCCTTCTAGGGTTCTTTGCTTCCTCGTCAAGTATTTCTAATTATGCACAAGATTGGACTTTCCTAATTATGCACAAGATTTCCTTATTTTATCCATGGATATGCGAGCAACCACGTCTGGGTCCACCTCTTCGATATAAGCGGCTACTGCTCTGTCTCCCGATTACTCTCCCTCCTGATCTGCTTCCATGGCCCAGCCCATATCCATAATTTGGGCTTAACAGAGAGGCTATGGTATGTAGAGCCCCCGACCGATTCTTTTACTTACTCCTTCCGTCACCTTACTATGAGGACGAAGTTGTACTCGGATAGTTTCGCCTCCACCAAAGCCTATTGGACCTCGAGATTGGTGGAGGAAGGTGGTCCTCATATCCGTTGGGTGGTCTCGTGGTGGCACTTGAGGTCCTTCACGGGGTTGCCCGCTTCGGCCGCTAGCTCTTGTTCTTTGATGGTTGTGGGCTTCAAGGTTGCTTCCTTCATTTATCCCGAAAGGCTTATGAGGAAAATGGGGCGTCAACAAAAGGTGCCCGCTCAAGATACTCTCATCCAAGCGAGGGTTTTTCGGAACTCCGAGCTTGTGGAGGTCTTTAAAAGGTGGTGGGTCACTCGGCCGATTTGGGAGGTACCAAACCCCGTTGCCACGACATGGGTGACTCCCGCTTATGTCAAGTGGTCAAGAGCTCAAACCTTGGAAGAAAGGACCATGTCTCGTAAAGACGAGGTCGTCGACTTGAAGTATACAGAGGTTTGTAAGGCCAACTGTTCCTTCTTTGATGACTTCGCCGATGACGGTAGCCCGGATGTAGTGAGGCCATCGAAGAGGAGAAGCTCGGTTCCGAAAGAGGTAATGGGTCGTGTATGGGCTCGGCTTGGACCGAGTACAGGGTCATGCAAGAGACCGGAGACCGTCGCCCTCATAGATCCGTTGAGGATCCATTCCGAAGAGGAATTCCATGCTAGGCGGCAACAAGAAGAACAAGGGGAAGATGTACCCCGCGGGAAAAGGCAAGGGTGGAATGGAAGAATGAAAACCTCCATTACCCGTTTTACTATTATGTTGAGGATCCATTCCGAAGAGGAATTCCATGCTAGGCGCCAACGAGAAGAACAAGGGGAAGATGTACCCCGAGGGAAAAGGCAAGGGTGGAATGGAAGAAAGAAAACCTCCATTACCCGTTTTACTATTATGTTGTAATAGTGTTTGTCAGTTTTTATTATGTTGTACTAGCTATGTATTGTGTATTTTGTGCTAGTTATACTATGTGAGATGTCTTAGTCGACATTCTAGCTTTGATAAGTTGTAGACTTGCTTAGCTTTATTTGTTGTCAAGTCTGTAATCCTTCCCATTATTAATTAAATAAGAGGATTGCTTGTGTTAAAAGAATTGTGAACGCTTGTGTCTTCCATCCATGGTGTAAAGGAAATTCGGTTTGAATTATTCTAAACATTGCACACGTGAATGGGATTTTTGTGGGAAGGGAGAAAGGCACTTTCTTTTGTTTTTTTTTGGAAGAGGGAATGTTTTCCCCTTCTCTTTTGTTTTGAAGTTGATATGGGTGATTGTTTTGTGTGTGGGGATGGTTGTATCCTTCTTGTGTAAGAAAGGACTGCCGACGTATCCGCCTGAAAAGGCGAAATCAAACCATGATCATAGTTCAAATGTTTGTTAATTTTATTTGGGTGTTGTGGTTGTATCCTCCTTGTGTAAGAAAGGACTGCCTACGTATCCACCTCAAGAAGTGAAATCAAACCATGCTCGTAGTTCACATGTTTGGTTTGAGTGCAAATGGATGTTGCCTTTAACGGATCAAAGGTCGTTTGAAACATGGTAAGGTGCCGTAAATTAGACTCGATAAAACATGCAATTTCAAATCAGAATGCGTTGAGGAACTTGACTTAAAAGGGATATTGTGGTTGCTAGTTGTGAAACTAGGGTAAGGTTTTTGGTTACTAGTGTTCAAGGGTAGTATTTCTTGAGTTGGTCTAGGTTGGTCGAGTTTGTGAAATCCTCCCCATTTAGGTCACTCAGTCTCACTGCGTCCCCCGGAAGTATTTTCTTGACCAGGTATGGCCCGACCCAATTAGGTTTGAATTTCCCCCTCAGATCGACGGGTAGTGTTGCTGGAACCGACTTGAGGTCCAAGTCGCCTTCTTTGATGTTTCTGGCTTTTACCTTTTTTTGAATGCCCGTTGTATACGTCGTTGGTATAGCTGTTCATTGTGCAAGGCGTTGAGTCGACGTTCGTCTAGAAGTGTGAGTTGTTCGAACCTTCGACGAGTCCATTCCGCCTGCGGAACTTGACTCTCCAGTAGGATGCATAGAGATGGGACCTCTAACTCTACTAGTTTAACCGCCTCCATACCGTATGCTAGGTAGAAGGGTATGGCTCCTGTTGGTGTTCGAATGGAGGTTCGGTATCCCTAGAGTGCAAATGGGAGGTTGCTCGGCCAATCGCGGTAATTATCTTGCATCTTCTTGATGATGGCGACAAGAGTTTTGTTTTTTGCCCCTACCGCTCCATTGGTTTGGGGACGATAGGGGGATGATCGATGCCGCTTGATTTTTTATTTGTCCAACAAGGCTTGTGTTTCCGCCCGGAAGTGGGAGCCTTGGTCGCTGATGGTTTTATGGGGTACCCCATATCTGCAGATGATGTTGTCCTGGATGAACTTGGCCACTTGTTTGGCGGTCAAGACTGCATAGAACTGTGCTTCCACCCAGTTGGTGAAGTAGTCGATGGCGACAAGGACAAAGTAGGGCCCCTTGGGTCCTATCGGGCTGACTTTTCCGATAATATCGATGCCCCAGATCGAGAAAGGCCAGGGTGATGTCATGGTGTACAAAAGGGATGGTGGTATGTGTTGTATCTTGGCGAAGATTTGGCAATTGTGGCAATGTTTGACATAGTGTAGATACCCAGTATCTGCTAAGACTCCAACAAACACCCGATGATTATCGGACTACAACATGTTTTGGGAATCGCAGCGTTTGATCGACAGTTTGTGTACAAATTACGTCGGAAAACTTAAAACGATTTCGAAAATAAAACATTTCAAAACATTTCAAAAATACCTGGAGTGTTTAATGCACGAAGACGGGGTCACAATGACACTAACTAGAGTCAAAACCGACACCGGACCAAAAACCGACTCAAAAATTCAAATCCCGCCTCCAACAACGAGGCAAACCGAGTCAAACAAAAAAAACCAAACATTTCAAACCTTCTACCTTAAGTTTTCCCAGATTCATGTTGGTCAAGTACCAAACATGTGACTACAAAACCTAGGATAGAACAAATCATGATTGCGTTTGTTGTGAAAGTGACAACACAGCTCGAAGACCCGCGACGTGGCTCGCGCCTCTTTGAGCAGCCCAGGTGGCCACGTCGCTCAAAACTCACACAACCACTCATTCTCCTATAAATACCCCTCAAATGCCACCCATTTAAGACTTACGCGAGTGTCCGCCCCCTCTTTTCTCCCTTAAAATTCTCGACTCGACTTCTTAAGTAACAATCCGACGCGTATTTACGACCTACCGATCGTAAATACCAGCCTTACACATTGTTTGGTACCGTCATCGTGCATTAAATCACTTAACCGACCACTTCGACCACTACACCATCACTAAACTTAAAACACTCTTTTTACTTACCAAAACGGTTTTAAACCGAGTTTTTTCCGATCAAACGAGTTGTTACACTTACGTCGGTCACTCGCCATAACCAAACATGTAAGTATGAGGGTGTAAAAATCCTCTTTTATTATGTTTTCATTTGTTTCATGACTATAACATGCTAAAACATGCATAACATGAACCAAAACATGGAATAACCGAGCCAAAGCTGATTTTTGGTCTGAGGCAGAAGCCCCTTAGGTCGCCAACTTGCCCGCGCCTAAATGGGGTGTTCAGACCAGAGATCAACCGTGTTTGTTCTCGTCATTTCCTTTTAATCCATCTTCATATTGTAATTGGTTTTCACCATTTCAAGTATTTTCGAACTCTTTTCATTTTATTTCACTTGTTTTAACCATAAAGTATTTTTCACCCTTGGTTCCTCATACCATGACGGTTAAATCCGTGTTTCGGTGATAATATTTGGTTAATGACATTTAGAAGGTATTTTAAAGCCTTTTATTTCATTTCTTCACATTTTTCAAACAAACATATTAGTCACCAATACAAAGTCATCCTTGGTTCTACATACCATGCCGGATTTTAACCCGGGTACGATGATGAGTATCGACTAATTACATTCAAATGGACTTAAAACAATTAGTCCATAATCACTTTTCAAAACTATTCATGTCAAGTTTGTCAAATCGAACCCGACACCGAATATTATCAAAATAATGATGATTATTCGAGTCTAGTTCTTCAAATCAACAAATGCGGTCTAAACGACCCCTTTCAAACCAAACCGGGTTCAAATACCCATTTTCAACACATTTTATAACGTTTTCTAAAAGGTCAGAACATGGCACATAAGCCGTGGGCTAACCCGCGCCTAAACAGGCTTTCCATTTCTCATCTTCAAAGCCAGAGGGAGGCCCCTTACACCGCCGGCTGGCTCGCGCCTCATATAGCCGTCTGGTACAAGGCCTGTTCCCTTCCAGCATTAGTCTAGGACGATCCCGACTCCGGTTAGCCCGGATATAGGACGGATCAGATGACTATTTGATTATACAAAACCATATTTGCAAAATGCCTTACTAAGACAAATGGATCATGTTATGCACCCTAAACCTAATACGGTAAATGGATGTTTAATTTCCGTCTTGCATGCAAATCAATCATTAATCCAACTCGACATCTTATACTTGATATTTGGATTAAATCAACCGACTTAGAAAGCTCTCACATGTTAGGTTTAAATTATTGGATGCGCATTCATGAATTTAAACCGTTTTATCAACTTTTGCATTCACCCAACCAAGATCGATCAGTAGAGGCCGCTAAACGCGGGCGGGATTGGGTGTCTGATTAAAGGGCTTCCCAATACCTACCTTCACCTCTTACTCAGAAACTTTGGATAGTGGACGACCTTATCCAGGGCGTACGAGAGTCATTCTAGAGATAGGATGCTAAAGAGGGACGATTTCCTTATCTTTAGTACCTATGTCAAACGCTGCTTTGTGCTTCGATTTGACCGAGGTATAAAGTGGAATTCGAACGGGTTCCAGGCATCCCACAAATGCTTGGTGGCGACTCCGAACATCTCTAATCGTTTCGAGACCCTTACCGAGACGAAACCGACCGATCTAAAACGATCCGGTCGAAAGCATTTTTACGCCGCCGAGCGTGGCTTTCAAAAGAGACCGTTGTGCGTCCACGAGATCGAAGTGGGCTCGCAGGTGGGCCGTGTCCACAGATTGGCGACTCCACTGGGGAAAACTAGGACACTTACGTCTTTGTGATCCCTAGATGGTGAGACTCGAACGAGGTCTTGGTTGGAATGCATTATTTGATATTACGGTCACGGTCGGGTTCCTTGTCCGGGCCCACAACCTAACCCTTTTCGACCAATTGGCTCGTTTCGTCGGCGTGAGTTTTCTCATCCCCGCGTTTCGAATCCCGATTGAGTCAAGCATACCATTGACGTTACACATTTCTGTTTCGTCAAAGAGCTTTCATCACCTTCGAGCACGAGGCTAGGGAACCTTCCTTACACATTTTGTTTGGATTGGTATCCCTCTCGCAAATCGGGGTTTGATCGCTTGGTGTGTAACCCACCCTTTTAAGCCAAAACCCGTGTCAGCATAATGCATAATATAATGAACTGCGAGTGCTTATGTGCTACTTGATCATAAGTCCTTCCGTGTCATTTTCAAACTTTCAAAAAAACCCCTTTTTGCGCCGTTATAATGGTCATTTAAAACCTCGGTCTTTCGTCAACCGATGCACGCCTTTCTAGGCCGTCGTAATGACGATCTTCAAACTCGGTTTTGTATAACCATTTCAACACGCCTTTCTAGGCCTTCGTAATGCCGATCTTCAAACTCGGTTTTATATAACCATTTCAACACGCCTTTCTAGGCCGTCGTAATGACGATCTTCAAACTCGGTTTTGTATAACCATTTTAACACGCCTTTCTAGGCCGTCGTAATGATGATTTTCAAACTCGGTTTTGTATAACCATTTCAACACGCCTTTCTAGGCCGTCGTAATGACGATTTTCAAACCCGGTTTTGTATAACCGTTTCAAATCACCTTTTTACGCCGTTATAATCGCCGCGTCTTGACACAGACTTTAACCCGTTTCGCGCCGACAATGGCTCTTTCAAAACCCGAGAAAAGCACACACCCTTTTCTCGAGACACTTCCGGGATCCCGAGAACCATACACCGTCCCCGAGACCTTTTCAAACATTTCAAACTCGATTTTCAAAACATACAATTTTGAATTTCAAAAACCGTCTTGGGAAACAATGCACTGTTTTCCGAGCCGACTCAAACTCAAACCGTCTTTTGCAAATAAACTTAAGACAACCCTTTCAACTGATCGACTTGCGGAGATCTCTATCTTCGGAAGTGGCCCAATTAAAGCGACGAATGAATCTTTTCGAAAATTCCTATTTTCGAAAACTTCAGTCCACCATTCCAATTCCGCCTCGTGTCTATCGAGTCAAAGGAAACGTACTTATGGGTCTTTACTTATGAGTCGTCTCACCACGAGACCCATCCAACGGCGTCACGCCGTCATGTTGGACTCGTGTCAAAGGTTCGGTCAAACACCGTCACGTCATAAATCGAGTCAGCACCGAGGGACCACACACGGTCACCCCGTCTTGTTGAGTCTGATCTTTGTCTCGTCCTTTGTGTTGTCTGCGTTCAGTCTTGGAACCGTGTCGGATTGAGTTGTAATGTGAGCCATTTTTATGCCTCAGAGCCATGGCCCCGTCTTCAACTTCGTCTGTCAACCACAATAACAATGATAACAAAAGAGATGTCACAACTGATCAGCTAGCCAGCCTGCTTACCGCTCTTAAGGTCACCCTGGATCGTGTCGAGACCCGTATCGACGCCCTGGAAAATAAGGGAACTGGGGAACATAATACCCCACCTCTGACTGAAACTGAGAAGAGGCTGAAGCTCTTGGAAGAGCAGCTCCTAGCCCGGGGTAACAATATCCACCTCGAGAACAACCGAAGGTTCGAACCTGTTGGGGACCAGTTACCTGACAACTTCACCCTGACCGATGTGCCTAAGTTCAAGGGAGTGGAGGATCCACTCAACCACATCCGTGCTTTCAAAGACTACATGGCCATTAAGGGGGTCAAACAAGAGCTTTTTACCCGGATCTTCTCATCCTCTTTGGAGTCGATTCCTCGCCAATGGTACTACTCCTTGGACCCGAAAAACCTTACTACTTGGGATGAGATCGCAGTTGAGTTTGCCAAGCAGTATGCCGACAATGTCGAGATCCAGGCCAACACCCGTACTCTCGAAGTGCTAACCCAAAACGACAAGGAAGGGTTCACTGAGTTCCTAACCCGATGGAGGAGGGTGAGTACTCGATTGGTCAAGAAGCCGAGTGAATCAACTCGGTGGAAAAATTTGTCAACAACCTCCACTTTGATTTATGCCAACCTATCGAGGTATCGAATATCAAAACTTTTCAAGATCGCAAATTTGGGACACGTATTGAGGACGACCTCCGAAAGGGTGTCTTAGCAAAGACCACTGGCAGGGGTTATCAAGGATCCACCTCAACCGGATCTCGCCCTTACGGTTAGACAAACAAGATTGATGAGGTTAACCTCGTCGAACCATCTTCCAAGAAAATTGATCGCCCCCAGAGAGTGTTCACCAACATCGGGTCGACTTATGCAAGTATCCTGAAAAGGCTCATGGACCAAGGGAATTTACAACCGATCGGGCCCACCCCGGACCCGGCCGACGCCAAGAAGTCCCGATTTTGGAACTCCAACGCCTACTGCCAGTATCATCGAGGGAAGGGGCATGATACCGAAAATTGCTTCAAACTCAAGCACCTCATTCAAGACATGATTGAGAAAGGAGATTTGCCTATACCTCCACCAACTAAGCCGAACAACAAGACGAACCCCCTGGGAATTCACGCCATCTCTGACGATGAGCCGATCCTAGACTGCTCTCGTCTCATCTTGCCGATTGACGACGAGGTGAATGTTCTGGAAAAGGATCCTTCAGACGGAGTGTTTTTGTTCAGTGCTGCCGCCATGCTCACTATGTTTGAACAAGTTGAAGAGGCCATAGCCAGCCTCTCTGAAAGAATCACCCGACTCGACGACGCCTACCGTCGACTCATCTTCAATCCCCCAGCACCGCGTCCGAGGGAGAATTCCCCAAGCACTCAAAATTACCCACCTCAGGATGGATTGCTCCCGCGATCATTCGGGCATAGACCTCACGAAAATCACCCTCAAAATAACTACCCTCAAAATAACTACCCCCATAAAAATCGCCCTCACAAAAATATTCCCCAAAAGAACTACCCACCGAGGAATACCCCTCCAAGGTATCCTCGAGACCCTGAAATTAACGGCATATGGCGGGATTATGTTGAGGATGTCTATGTCATCCCGGGGAAGGAAAAGCGGACGAAAGAAATTGGGCATTACACCCGGTCTGGACGTCCCTATCAGAATCCGAGCAACCCAGCGGTCGTTCCAACAACGAATGACCAAATCGTCCCAGAGGTGGACACCCAACCAAAGGCTCCCGAGAACTCAATCCTGAAACAACTTCAGAAAGCAAAAGCCAAGATCTCTATCTGGCAACTGATCGCAACGTCTTTTGAGCATCGGCAGGACTTGCTGCAGGCCTTGGGAAAATTAACCGTGCCCTCCACCTCCTCCCCAGAAGAAATAGTGGCGCACATGACGAGGGACGCCCCTGACCTGAGTAACCCGGTCGTCTTCTCCGATGAGGATATCCCCCTGTTCGGAGCCAATCACAACCTGGCCCTGTATATCACCGTACAATGCCTCCAGAAAAATATACCAATGGTCCTCGTGGATGACGGTTCCGCCGTGAATGTCATTCCTCTCAAAACTGCCCACAGGCTGGGTATCAAGGAATCTGATTTGATCCCAACGAATCAAGGAGTACGCGCCTACGACGGCACTCGTCGCAAGGTCGCTGGGCTAATCACTTTGACCGTCGCAACCGGACCCTTAGAAAGACAAACCAGTTTCCAAGTGGTCGACATCGACGCGTCCTTCAACATGCTCCTGGGACGTCCCTGGATTCACGCCGTCAAGGCGGTCACGTTAACGCTCCACCAGAAGATCAGGGTCCCTTTCAACGGGAAAACAATCACGATTCCCGCTTCCCCAATCAAAGCAGTTATGAGAAGGGGATAGCCTCCCAAGCCATTGAGGAGGACGACAATGAAATGTGGGGTTTCCAAGCCGTGAACGCCATAACTGATGAATCGGCAACCTCTGAGTGTGACCCGTTCACCAACCTCACGGTCAACCGTATCATGATGCGTCAGGGTTATTTCCCGGGTTTGCCGCTCAATCCACTAAAGGACCCATTGCCTCCCTTGAAACAGGCTAAGGTCCCCAACATTCCCTTTGGGCTGGGATACGAACCTACCGATGAATACATCCAGGCGATGAACCTCCTAGTCCAAAAACGCAAGAAGCACGGAGTCATCCTCCGTCCCTACCATCTGACTCTCAACGGATACTTTGTCCCCGAGGGAGAGTCCGAGCTTTACCACGGTTTTCCGGAACCAATCTATGACTCTGTGGACAGGGCTACATACCCGGGAGTAGAAGTCTTCCAGGACTGCTACTTTATCCTCGACAACATTGAAGCTGCATCATCTGAGTCCAAACCGTCACCATGCCTCGACGGACAAGCTGTCACACTACTCTTTGGGGAAGATAACATCAAACGCCTCGACTATGAGGATATCATCAACATCGCCCTGAAAGACAATCAATTCGATCCAACCGCCTTGATCTCCGAGCATCGACCCGAGAAAGCTACCTGGGGTGGAGGAAGACCATCAAGTGGACCGATCGCCAAGGCCGCATTCTCAAGATAACAACTGGAGAAGGCCCTATGTTCAAGGAGGGAAGTGAAGAAGGATCTGAGTCTGAGTCTGAGTCAGAGCCAGAGTCTGTTATAGCTCCTAACACTCCTAATGTCCCAATCAAGGTCCCCTTCCCACTGTTATCACAAAGTCGTGGCTGATTCAGAGGCTGAGTCTACTAAGGTCACCCCCACTCCCATGAAAGGTGACAACCTGGAGCCTGTTCCAGGGGCCCCTTCCTCTGTTGTGTCGCCTCTGACTGACCACGAGATGTCTGTCCTTTCCGAGCTTTTCGCTCGTGTCAACTTAATGAACGCTAAGTTTGCTTAGGACTCGTCTCAATTTAACTGCAATGCGATTCTGAATGACTATGAGGAATTTGACTTGAGTGACTACCCACCTCACTTAGCCAACTAGTAGAAAAAGTGTTATTGACATCGCCTGAGTAACATCACTTCTTAATAAAAACGATGTAATCTACAATGATATAGTTACTAACATCGGTTTTAAAAAAAAAAAACGATGTTAGAAATTTTACTTTTATTATTTACATCAGTTTTTAGCATCGGTTATTGAAAAACCGATGTTAATATATTTACGTTGCATCGGTTTTGTTAAACCCGATGTCAATTTATTTAGATTGTATTTACATTACATCGTTTTATAACCGAGGTCACAAAAGCAAAACCGTATATCCTTTAACCTGCCTTGTTGTTCCCTTAATTTTGATAGAAACCCCACGCGAAACCCTTTGCTTTCCACAGAAAATCCAACGCACAATCAGTAATAGCGAAACCGTCCCTTTAGTTGCTACCCGTCGTCGGCCTCCTCTTCACACCAGGCCGCCACCACCCTCGTCATCGTCACTTTTCCACCACCCTATTTCACCACCCTCATCCATTGTCCTTCACCCACTATCATTTTGGAACCAGTGCATTATATGATGCAGCCACGATGGCTATGGATGCGATAAAAACAACACACAACGAGCGTTTGTCGACGACTCATCTCCGCCTTTGACACTTTTACATGGTATTATATTCAACTAGAATAATTTCAATTAAAATTAGGGTTTCTGGGTAGCAAGTATATTTTATCGAATTATACAAATTAGATTGTTATGTGATGCTTGGTATTGTTATTTGAAATTAAATATAGCATGATTTCTGTTGCATTATAAGTATTAGGCTTAAGAATGATTAGATTTCATAATTAGGGTTGATGAAATTAGGGGTTTTTACAGATTTTCTGTGTGATGTTTGTATTGTTATCATATTGTAGTTATTTTTCAGATTTGTCCGTGATAGCTTACCTAGGCCATAATTGATATATTTTCTCTACACGACAATTTTCTTGTCGTTTTTCGCCATTCTTATATCCGAGTTTTCTTTCTAATTATAACCGATTCAATCTCTAATGGTTGATAACATGTCTGTTTTTTAGGTTATGTTAATTGATGACGAGGTATTTAAGTTCTTTTCACTAAATTCGAGAGTTAAATAAATATGCCTCCTTAATAGTCCCTGTGAATTGTATTTCGAGCCTCTTAAGCTTAACTTTATATTGTAGCTGATGTCAACACTAGTGACTGCCTTATGATGATGATCTTAAGGAGGACGAATGTGATGAGATTGAGACTCATCGGCTGCAAGAGGAGGATGATCTATATTTAATGATAATGAGCTTCAGGAAGATGAAGCAGCATTGAGGGAGGCTGATGTGACGGAGTCCATTAATGTTTCAGAAGAAGGTAGGTGTTCTTAAGGTGTTGTTTATTTCTCTACCTTGATTTACATAAGCGATGCAATAGCGTACATTACTTGGATTTAGTTAATACTGAACTAACCTACACCATATATGACTTTGACCTAATCACCCTTAAAAAAGGTATGACCTTCGTATTTGATGATCACCAAACAATGCTTCATGTTCCCTTTTCTTTTACTCTCATACTTTAGTCCTTGAATTGAATTTAGTTTAATGCTCAAATAACTTGGAAAGTAGGGGTTGCATTTTGGTAATGATCTGTTGGAAGTCTAGACCTTCACCCAAATTGTTCAATTATTGGTGATTTGGTACTGTTTGCCGCATGTCATTATTTTTCTGTTGGTATCATTTCCAATACCTAATGGGTGTGTCCAAGCCATTTGTTCCTTCGTAGATAGGTTAGGTATGACCATCAGGTCCTCCTTGGTCTTATACCTATTTTGAATCAAAAACACAGGATTGGAACAATCAAAGAAATTGGCAAATGATTTGGAGTGGTTCAAGCCTCAAGGAGCAAGGTCACTCTATCCCCTAAACTCTTGATGCTTCATATATTGTGTTGATTGGGGATGCGGTGATAGGAAATGGCGGAAATGAGGATTAGATCTTTTGCATATAATGCTAATAAAGGTGGCGACTTATTGATTGATGTGCTGATTTTCACTGACATGTTACTCCGTCTGTTATATAAACCTTATTATGCAGAAGCCATTGCTAGTGCATATGTTGTCATGAAGTACATGGTGGCCAAAGTACCTGGTACCAATGAATAATCCATTAGTACATGTAGATGTGTTTCTTTTATCAGTTTATGATGATTTAGTTTACATGGAAAATTGGTTTAGATGGGATTCAGGTGCTTGATCAAGTTACGAGCAGAAGACCGAGAATTTACGCTTTTGGAATTGTGACAAGATGGGAGGTAAGACAGTTTCAATAATGTAGCTGTTGCTCTAACCTAAACTTTGGCATTTCTCTCTTATTTAATTCTTTCTTTAATTAGCTTAAGAGAGGATAATGAGCATATGACAGTCACTTACATTTCAGTACTGCACTAATTAAACTATTCCTATTGAAAACATAAGTATGTGTATACTTCCTTTAAAATTTCAAGTTCAAGAGAACAAACCAGTAAAAAAATGCACCTAAAGGCCTAGAAGTTTTTTGACTGAAGTACATGGCAGTAATGCAATTGTACACGACCATAAAAACCAAATAAAGTAAAATAAAGGGAGAAAAAGAATTACTGTAATAGCAGTGCATAAATTTAGCAAAGAGTCATGATTAAGATGTTGAAATGAATTGATTGAGCACTGCAACAACCTTGTGCTACTTGACATGGATTTGGTTTTAAACGACATTTTTTGATGAAAATGATACTATACAGTTATTTTGAGTTTTATCTATTTACTTATTATAATTTGTTTATTTATTACTCTTTTGTTTATTTTCATGAAGTATTTAATTGAATACTTGTTCACTAGATGATCATTTATCAACAATGTATTTACAAAGGAATTTGAGTTTATTTTGGTTCTTATTAGGTTTTTTTATCATTTATTTAGATATTCTTGAATATTTTTTTACTAAAATGTAAATAACATCCTCTTTTGTAGGCTTAATCAATGGTGAAATGTTGTCCGCTAAGAGTTCAACAATCCCATTACACTCCTTTTATCAGGTAATTTTTAGACATCCAACCTGAAGTCAGATTCATGTTTTACAACTTCTAGTTCCCTTTTGTTAACGTTCACGCTATTTGTCGAGATTCATTCAATGTAGAAGTCTCAGTATCACCTGTAAATCCCTCTCAATAGAATGATTCCATTCCATATAGAAATAGAAGAAATAGTAGGTCAAAGAAAAAGAAGTGGAATCCCACCCCATTCCATGCCCGGGCAGACTAGTCGTTTATGTAGTAGATTGACCTTTATGATAAAACTTATTTACATAGCTTACATGTTAACTTATTTCGTTTGTGTTGGTTAACTTGTTTCAGTAAACTTAGTTCATTCCAGCTACAGTCTTCCTACATTTTGTAAAATTTATAGTTGTGGTGTGGTGTGCACTTACATAGTGTACTAGTTAATAAGCTATTCAGTTTGTTTATAGTCTGTGATTTTCCACAAATTGTGTGACGAAGATGACGTAAATTGGTTGTGGGTTTTACAACGAATTTGGTGGCGTCATTGCAACGGTGATTTGCTAGGTGCCTTTTTGTTTGTTTAGTTTTGAGATATTGGTCAATTATGTATGTTGGTTGCTTGTAGTACATTATCAAGCCTTTCCTGCCAATTTTTAATTGGACTCACCCTTGTTGTCATATTATGTAACTTTGTGGCTCTGATCCTGAACTTCTATTCCTTTTTTTTTCTCATGCTCAACCATTAGAGGATTATATTAGTGAGGATTATATTAGTGAATCAAATAAGGACAGAGAGTTAGACATGTCAACGTTGATTGCCAGCCAACTCCGACTTGCGTCCCCTGACCGCTGATTTTCTCTTCATCTGCTTTTTTTATTCTCTATCCACAGCTACACTTTCACTTTGAAATTGCCTTCTTCTACTAACCTTTTACTTTTTATTAATAATTTTTTTTAGATAGCATCACAATCTAGAAAAACAAAGAAGGTAAAGAGGTCTTGATTTTTACCATTTGTCTTTAACATTGGCTAAAACACCATTTTTCTTACGGTGTATATACAGCAATGAGCTTCTGAGGAACTGTTGAAACGCGGGTTCATTTTCTATTTCCATTTTCTTGTTCGTTATTTGATTTTCCTTTTCAATTCAGTGGTTGTTTGATTTCCTTATCAAAATGATGTAGAGTATGGGGATTAGAGTCACATCTAGAAATGCGATTGTTTAAATGATGTGGATTTGAGGATTTAGCATTTCTGAATCCGGCGCAAAGTGTGGTGTGTTTGATATGATCCTATATTAGTAAGCTTATGTTTTATCCGTTTATCTCTAGCGAAAAAGTTAAGCAAAGTTAATTGACATGGTTTTATATGACTTGGCGCGTGATTATGCTCTTTAGCGAATTTTTAGTGTCAATGTCTTATCATTTGGTTTAGTAGTACTCTTCGTGATTGTCGGACATTGTTATCCAGGTATTGTAGTTTCTAGACTGACTATAATTTCATATTAGTCTTGGTTTATGTTCTTAGATGAAACTTGAGTTGGAGCTTCTTCCATAGAGTTCCATTTAATTAAGTTGTATAAGGAACTTCTGACAGCAGGAGATGTCTTGTGGAAGGATCTCACTTGGTTCCTGATCTGAATATCAATGTGATCTGAATATTTGATTCTGTCTCACTTGCCATTTTTCAGCATGCTGGGTAGCGGAAAGTGTATCGCTGACACACTGTTAAGGCGAAGAGGGCTTGAACTTTGGCTTTTGCCTGGATTAGCTCGTGCAGATCAGTGTACCTTCCGTATCAATACCCCCCATCCCTTGGAACTGCATATACACTTTTTTGAGTTTAGATAAACAACTCCCAGGTCGTAATAAAGTGGTAATAATAACTTGGTACTCGTAAGATATATATGTTTCTCAATAATAATTTGTAGTACTGTACATATGCAGGCTCAACTACACATTGATTTGTTTCCAAATTGCCTCGCCAAGCCATGAAGAGTTAAGGATGAAAACTAGACGCAATGTTGGTAGTTAGAAGGAGCTCAAATATATGGAACACATAAGGAGTATTACACTATTAAATTAGTTTTTTAATTTCATTTTGTATCTTACTATCAATATTGTCATTATTTAGTCAGAGGTATTCTAGAGGTATCTATTTATGTGTAAATCTAAGAATATTTATGTTCAAAATAATGTATATTTATACATTATGGGTTTTGGAAAAGTAATTTTTTTAATTGATTGAAGCTCTTACTTGAGGCGTTTTCCCCAATAAAAACGCCTCAAATGTATTTTTTTTTTAAATTAAAAAAATACATGTTTACATCGGTTTTAGTCAATAAATGATGTAATAAGTTGATATTTACATCGGTTCAACACCAAAAACGATGTAAATTAGATGCTATTAACATCGGTTTTACTTAAAAACCGATGTAATTGAAACACAATTAACATCGGTTTTCACCCATAACCGATGTTAATTGTATACTATTTACATCGGTTTTAAAACCGATGTTAAGGTAAAAATACTAAATACGTCGCCCCCAGAAACATCGCCACAAAAGCGATGTAAATGGGGTAAAATAACCGATGTCAATGAGACATGGGGAGGGGGGAATGATAATTAAGGAGAGTAGTATCGAAGGAAGGGTGAAGTTGTCTTTCCGTGCCGAGTGTGTTGGAAACGGGAGTTGAACTTCGGAGACGAAGTTCTTTTTAAGGGGGGAACACTGTAATACCCGCCCTTTTAGAGACCCTTTGACCAGCGTTGACTGACCTTGGGAGCGGGATTAGCCTTGGAAGTGAGTGCCAACATCATCTTAGGTTACGTGTTAAGAGTGGTACTCGATAGAGTAGAGGCTACTCGATCGAGTAGCTAGGTTACTCGATCGAGTAGGGGGCTACTCGATCGAGTATGTTGGGTACTCGATCGAGTACCGAGTTTTCAGCGAGGGTTTTATATCGCGTTTTGTTAAATCCGCAAATCACTTCCACCACTTTCCTCCTATCCTTCAGTCGCCTCTTTCCCTTCCCTTCACCTCAAAACCTCCATGGAAGCCTTCTTGAAGATCCTCGAACCTTAGGGGGGCGTCACTTGTGTCGGGTAGCGGTCTCTTGCTGAGTTTTCTCCATAATAGGTATGTCATAATCATCATCCGTGTCATTGTTCTCTATAATTAGGGTTTGCTTGTTAGTAATAGATATTTGTATGGTGGTTATAGGCTTTGCTTGGTCGCTGGATATGTTGTTTGTCAGCATGGATTGGTTGCAGTGCTTAAAGGTAGGTTCGCCTACTCAGTTTCTGTAGATGGTCTAGTGTGTCGGTCGTTGTGTTAGCTTTGTGACTATTGATATAGTACCTGTATTGTGACGACTGTGACTGTGGTTATGATTGTGATCATTTGTCGGTGGTTCTCGAGGTGTGTCCTCGGTGAGTGGGGTCACTTGCGGGAGTGACTTCACGCCCTAGTTTCGCCCTTCGTGGAACCCGCCACGGAAAGGGATGTGCACATTAATGGACGGGGGTTATCGCTCGATACGATGAGCGGGGATTTGGTGGGTACGGTGCGGTCCCCACTGGCGGTGGTCGTCCAGTGGACGATCGATGTGATTTGGTTGGATTCTGGCAATCGCGTTTGGGACTGATAGTATTGTTTATATTGATAGTTGTAGTTGCCATTGTCTTATCTTATCTCAGTACTGACCTTGGGTGGTTGTTTGTTTGTTATGTGTCTGCCGTGATCCCCTATGGTGAGCAGTCGGTCTTAGCAGGTGTTGATGTTGTTGATAGCTGGAGTCCGGGAAGGGATGAGTCCTCACGAGAGATGGTGGTCATAACGAGTAGTCTCTGAGTTGTACCTTTTATTTCGTTTGTTGGTTTAAATCACTTGTAATATAACTTAATAGTTCTTTTATTGACGTTTGATAATTACTTTCCTCGGGCAACCGAGATGGTAACGCCCTTATATGCTAAGGAAGGCCTAGTTAAGGCTCCTCTGAATATGGGGGTGTTACAAAGTGGTATCAGAGCGACGATTTTGGAACCTGTAACAAATGAACATAATGAACGTAGGGAGTCTAATAAAATGAACCTGGTGTATGTGTAATGGGAGCCCCAGCTGATGCTAGATTTTGGGTGAGTAGGCGCCCTCATTTCAAAATCTTGGCCCCATGACACTTAAGCCAGTCACATGGTATGGGAATGTGGAGTCCGTGTGTCTATGTGTGATATGTAGGTGAATTGTGCCGGAACTACCTCCGGTTGAGCCTTTGTTGGAATTAATGGGGGTGTGTTAGTGATATATTAGGCCGTGTATGATAATTATCGATGAGATTATTGAGGTTCTTTGAATGATTAGTGAGCTTATATGATGGCTATGAGATATGTGACGAAAGTTTACGTGATAGAAATGCGTGAAAATGTGGAATTGAATGTTGTGACATGAATAGTGAACACGTAGGTGGTTGCTATGAGTTAATGATGACGGGAGTCATCTACGAGTTTATAATCCACAGTAATTACTATGATGATAGTTATAGTATAGTTGAGTTATAATTCCAGGCATAGCATATAGTAATACGTTTATGCCTTACTTGTTGGTTGAAATTTTTCCGCTGCGTAATGTTTGATTCGTACAAGACGAATTGCTTACGATAGAATATAAGACATGATTGAATAATTTGTTTAAAAAGTATGCATTTATGTGATAAGTGAAAGAAATAAATGATGTTAATTATATGCATCAAAATAAGGGAACACGAGTTTAGTAGTAACAAGTAAAGTAAGTTTAAGTGTAATATGACGGCGTGATTATGTTTATAGAATGACTCGGTAGCAGATAAACCGAGTTGGGTAATTGTGTAGCGTAGTACGGCGTGTACCTTATTAGTAGGGCGATACGTTATGCGTGGGTAACAAGTGTAAAACATGATTGAATGCGATAATTAGTGCCGAATCCCGAACTTAGTTTGGAATCGACACGCGGTGTTGTTTTGCAGGTATCTTCAAGTTACTTAGTATTTCTGACCGAGTACTTAACTATACTTGACCGAGTGCGAGTGCTTACTAGACCGAGTAGACCTCACTCGATCTAGTTAGGAAGCTATAATGTCGGGATGTGGGAAAATTCCTGCAAATACTCGATGATTTAGCTCCTACTCGATCGAGTAGGGTGGTACTCGATCGAGTACCCTAGGCACTCGATCGAGTAGGTTACTGTACAGCGAATCCTACGAATTTTCTTAAAACCCCTAATCTTTCTATTTCTTCTTCTTATCCCCCTATAACTCGACACACATAAACCTAAACTACTCTCAAATTCCTTATTTCCTCTCAAATCCTCTCATACTCTTGAGTTAAGTGGTGATTCTTGGGTTAATTTCCTTGTTTAATTTCGTTTCTTCACTTTGTTAATTAATCAAGGTATGCCATTCTTCCTAATGTACATGGTTTACTGATTTGAATGTGCTAGGAAAGTAAAACAATCTGAAATTTTCGATTATTATGACCAATTTGGTGCTTTTAATTGTTGAAATATGATTCATATGCCTTCTTTCCATGTTTGTTGGTGGCTAATTGCTGTAAATTAGATTAGAAAGTGTAAAATTTGAAATCGAAATTTCTAGGGTTTCCAAAATTGAAATCGATTTTTGGTTGTTTTACAATGGTTAGATGGTAGAATTGAGCCTTAAATATTGTTTATGTCATGTTGGAGGATAGATTTTGATGATTTCACCTTAGAAAGTTGCCTTAAAACTCCGTCTTAAAAGTGCCTCAAATGGAAATTCGTGATTTATAATCGGAATTTGGTGTTGTGAATTACATTATAAGTATAAATTGAACCTCAATATGATAGTAGTAACGACAATTGATGAAAATATGCCAAAATTATCGCAGCTGTAAAGACCGTCATAAAATTTTAATTGAGTTGTTGTTCATAATATTGAAGGGTGATAATGATATGTTCCAAACTATTCTTTCCCATGAACTAGTAAGAATGCCTCACATGTGATTAGAAGTGTGTTTGGAATAACCTTAGAATCATGCTAGGATATTCGACTTTGTTGAGTATATGTAATCACCATGATAATTTCTTTCACAACTATGGCCTATGAGTAGTAATAATCTGAGCTATTATGTGCTTCACATGCTGAAAGTTGTTGATAAATTGTGTACTTAGCTGAGTATGTTAAATTCAAATTACATGATATAAATATTTGCATGTTTATACAAGTTGTTTGAACCTATGCCTAAAACAGATGCCGAGACTGAACCTTGGAATCCGTCAAAGTAAACGGGGGAGGGGTAATCCACCTGAGATGGGGGAAGGGAGTGGGCCTGTGGTACCCGCAGTTCCCGAATACCCTTCAGTTGTTTTTGTTGACTTCAAACAGAGGGAGCGTTTTGTAGCCTTACAAAAACGCAAGATGAGACCTACGAGGTTTATAGACACCACAGTGTTAGAGGAGTTGGAGATAGAGACGGATGTCCGTCACATTTTTGAGACCTTGGGTCTTATGGGTTTGTATAGGCTGAGGAAACACACTTACCCTTTTCTCACTTTGGAGTTTATGAGCTCCTTTATCTATGACCCCGCTGGCCAAACCGTTGAATTTCGGTTAATGAATACCAGTTTTCTGTTGACTATGGATTTGTTTGCCTCTCACCTTGGGTTGGCCAAGCCTCTCAAGGACTCTATCACCGATATTCCAGCCGAGTGCGGTGTCTGCCGCCTGATGGCTTGTCTGACTGGGAAGCAAGCTCCCACCTCGAGCAACATGCTGATTAATGACGTTCAGCATGTTACCTTCAGGGTCTTTCTCCGTTCTCTTTCGAATCTTCTTTATGATGAAAGGATATCGTAAGTGAATAATCATGAGGTCTTGCTTCTGATGTCTTACCTCAACCCGGAGCGGGCCAGGAAAGTGGTCTTTAATGCTCCTTCTATGGTTTGTGCTGCCCTTGCCTTGATGGCTTCTTCCTCTTCCCGGTACCTGAGTTGTGGCGACATCGCCACTCGGTTAGCTGAAAAGATAACCTCCTTCAAGGCCTCTTCGGATTACGTGCCTTTAGCTACTCCTGTGCCCACCATGGACCGTGAATACTATCTCGACCTGAAGTGGTTGAGGACTTTGGCTGACGGTAGTCTAGCGTGGAGGGTGTGGGGCATGAGTTGGATGAAAATTCCAGCTCCTCAGCACCTCCCACCGACAGAGCCCTTAGAGCCGGTGGTGGTGGCTGTGGATGTGGACGATGAGGAGGAGGAGGAGGAGGATGAGGATAGACCCCGCCAGCTGCAGACCTATCTCATCGACGACACCATCCTTGAGGTGATGCCAGAGCCGACGAAGGGCGAGAATGCGGGAGTTACAGTGGTGGAGAGACCCAGAGTGGGGAGGGGATCCCGCCGAGTGAGAGAGAGGGCCTCGGAGACTAGGCCACAGCCGGTAGCACCACAGCAGCAGCAGCATCCTTTTCCGTGCTACCCTTACCTCGACACCCCGGAGACGCGATCCAGCTACTTGGCAGAGAGAGTGTCATCCACCTTGACACTCCGGAACATGCACGTGATGGCGTACGCTCATGGGATAGGGACCGAGGGACCTCACCCGGTTTGGTGGAGTGGAGTCGGGGACTACTCAGGGGTTTTCCATTCCTACGGGGTGGAACAGTCGACGTGGGGGACACCTCAGTCCTTTGCCTACGGTGGCTTGACCCCATGGTACGTGAGCCCAGGAACAGGAGCAGGAGGTGATGCGGGTGTGGGTTCATCAGGTGCGGGTATGGCTGGAGGTGGTGGTGGTGATGATGAGGTGATGTTTGAGCAGCAGCAGCAGCAACAGGAGTGATACTCCTTGTTTCTATCCCTGTTCATGATCGTTAGTAGTAAATGTTGGTAGCGTGGTTAGATTTTCGGTTGTTTTAGTTGAAACTTTATTTATGGATATGTATGGTTGGCCATAAGGCCGGATTTGATACTTTGACCTTGTTACAGGATGTTGGGAGTCGGGGAGTCATCCCGGCTCGATTTATATGACGACTATGCACATGTATGTTGATTTATGACGAGTTTTATAGGAATTTTGGCCTGAAGGTACTCGACAGAGTACCCCGTACTCTATCGAGTAGCTGCAGGCATCTAGGAAGCAAATCATTCTGATCTGTGGGCTACTCGATCGAGTAGCCAAGACACTCGATCGAGTAGCATGGCACTCGATCGAGTACCGCTACATACTCGATCGAGTAGCACTGTTACAGGAGGTTTTCGAAAATTAAAAATGTCCAATTGTTTTATAATTGCAAGTTTAATGTGGCTATTAGTGCATAGTTACACCTTTGAACCATTAATTTCATATGTTGGAAGTCGTGTTTGAAGTTTTATAAGCGTATTTGTCACAATTAGTGAAGCGGTAATAATTTCTTGTTACTTTAATGTTGCATACGCCCTGTTGCGAGCTATTTATCGACGTTATAACTTCTTGTACTCTTGGTCATACCATATTAACATGTGTTATTTTAATGTTGGTGTATGAATTCTAATTTAACGAGTATATAGTTAGCGAGTAATGTCCATAATAAATAATATGGTTTTCTTTAATGTTATGATGCAAATACTAGGTAATATGTGTTGTAATTTCGGTAGTGAACTTCGGGGACGAAGTTCCTTTTTAGAGGGGAAGAGTAATGTCGCGAAAATTATCGCGAAATAAAAGGCTGATTTCGAAAGTAGGTTTTGTTTGCCTATAATGTTTTGTTGTTCACTTGTAGGAAGCGTAATTGTTTACCTTAGTTGTTGAGTAATTCATGCGAGGGAGTTTGAAAATGATAGTATGTGTGTAAAGAGTTAGTTGCGGTACAATGTGTTGTAAGAGAATTGCGATGATGGGGTAGTTGTGCGGCGTGAAGCTGTTATGAGATATGTTCGGGTCGATAGTTGTTGCCTTATGATGGGAGATCGTTGTTGTACTGGTTGGTACTGCGAGGTTGATGTCTTATAGAGAATAGTTTGTAAAAGTTGAAGTATACATATAAGGTGACAGTCGATGTTAATAATGTTTGTATGATAATTGCAAGAGTCGATATATACGTATGAGTAGAGCGTTAGACGGATGATGATGACATGGGGAGGGGGGAATGATAATTAAGGAGAGTAGTATCGAAGGAAGGGTGAAGTTGTCTTTCCGTGCCGAGTGTGTTGGAAACGGGAGTTGAACTTCGGGGACGAAGTTCTTTTTAAGGGGGGAACACTGTAATACCCGCCCTTTTAGAGACCCTTTGACCAGCGTTGACTGACCTTGGGAGCGGGATTAGCCTTGGAAGTGAGTGCCAACATCATCTTAGGTTACGTGTTAAGAGTGGTACTCGATAGAGTAGAGGCTACTCGATCGAGTAGCTAGGTTACTCGATCGAGTAGGGGGCTACTCGATCGAGTATGTTGGGTACTCGATCGAGTACCGAGTTTTCAGCGAGGGTTTTATATCGCGTTTTGTTAAATCCGCAAATCACTTCCACCACTTTCCTCCTATCCTTCAGTCGCCTCTTTCCCTTCCCTTCACCTCAAAACCTCCATGGAAGCCTTCTTGAAGATCCTCGAACCTTAGGGGGGGCGTCACTGGTGTCGGGTAGCGGTCTCTTGCTGAGTTTTCTCCATAATAGGTATGTCATAATCATCATCCGTGTCTTTGTTCTCTATAATTAGGGTTTGCTTGTTAGTAATAGATATTTGTATGGTGGTTATAGGCTTTGCTTGGTCGCTGGATATGTTGTTTGTCAGCATGGATTGGTTGCAGTGCTTAAAGGTAGGTTCGCCTACTCAGTTTCTGTAGATGGTCTAGTGTGTCGATCGTTGTGTTAGCTTTGTGACTATTGATATAGTACCTGTATTGTGACGACTGTGACTGTGGTTATGATTGTGATCGCTGTCGGTGGTTCTCGAGGTGTGTCCTCGGCTGAGTGGGGTCACTTGCGGGAGTGACTTCATGCCCTAGTTTCGCCCTTCGTGGAACCCGCCACGGAAAGGGATGTGCACATTAATGGACAGGGTTATCGCTCGATACGATGAGCGGGGATTTGGTGGGTACGGCTGCGGTCCCCCACTGGCAGGGCTGGTCCAGTGGACAGTCAGTGACAGAGTTGGTTGGATTGCGGCGATCGCGTTTGGGACTGATAGTATTGTTTATATTGATAGTTGTAGTTGCTATTGTCTTATCTTATCTCAGTACTGACCTTGGGTGGTTGTTTATTTGTTATATGTCTGTCGTGATCCCCTATGGTGAGCAGTCGGTCTTAGCAGGTGTTGATGTTGTTGATAGCTGGAGTCCGGGAAGGGATGAGTCCTCACGAGAGATGGTGGTCATAACGAGTAGTCTCTGAGTTGTACCTTTTATTTCGTTTGTTGGTTTAAATCACTTGTAATATAACTTAATAGTTCTTTTATTGACGTTTGATAATTACTTTCCTCGGGCAACCGAGATGGTACCGCCCTTATATGCTAAGGAAGGCCTAGTTAAGGCTCCTCTGAATATGGGGGTGTTACAGCGACAGCCTCCGGTCTAGCACAAGACCCCATATTCGACCCAAGGCAAGCCAGTGCACGGCCCACCATATTCTTGGGGTCGGAACTCCTCCTCTTCGGTGGTCTCATCACATCGGGAGTACCTCCATCAACATACTCCTCAAAGAAAGCACGGTTGGCCTTGCCAACCTCTCGATACTTCAAGTCGACCACCTCGTCCTTACGAAATTTGGATCTCTCTTCCAAGGACGGAGCACGTGACCACTTGACATAAGCGGGAGTCACCCATGTCGTGGCAACGGGGTTTGGCACCTCCCAAAGCGGCCGAGTGGCCCACCATCTTTCGAAGAACTCCACAAGCTCGAAATTCCGGAATATATTCTCTTGAACAAGAGTATCTTGAGCGGGCACCTTTTGTTGACGCCCCATTTGCCTCACGAGCCTTTCGGGATATATGAAGGAAACAACCTTCAAACCCACCACCATCAAAGAACGAGGACTAGCACCCGAAGCGGGCAACCCCGTGAAGGACCTCAAGTGCCACCACGGCACCACCCAACGGATATGAGGTCCACCCTCCTCCGCCAATCTTGCGGCCCAATAGGCCTCGGTGGAAGCAAAACTATCCGGCTACAATTTCTTCCTCATGGTAAGGTGACGGAAGGAATAAGAAGAAGAATTAACCGGAGGCTCTACATACCTTAGCCTCTCCAAGAGCCACACTTGAAGGATCCTTGGGGACCCAAAAGAGGGAGCTTCTCCACAAGAGCCTTCCTTGTCCAAAGCTTGGATGATCTCTCCAAGCACCAACCATGACGGATCTCTGCCATGCTCCATTTGCTCAATCACATGAATAAGGGTCATGCTACCATGGCATCTTGGCCCCTCCTTCTTCAAGACATCAACAAAGAGGTACACATGGACAAGGCAAAATGCAAGAGCCCTTCTCCTAACCACCTCCGAGACATAAGCATCTAATCGGTTTGAAAAGATGTTGATAAGAGCCAACATGTCCACACCATGGGGAGAGAGAAGAAAGTTGATTTGGCTTGTTGATAAGCCCAACATGGAACGGAATTCTCCTTGTAGCACAACCGAGTCGGAGGAAGCACCGGAACACAACCCGGCCACCCACCAATGGCTCCAACTTCTTCGGCAAGAGGACAAAGCTCACCTTTCGGGAAAACAAAAACATGATGTTTCGAATCCCAAAACCGAGAACATGCTTCAAGAAACGAAGGTTGCACCTTGACTTGACGAAGCACCAACAATTGACCAACTCCCATGCAAGCGAGTTGATACTTTTCGGGAGGCGACAAATCCCGGCACCATTATCGCAATGCGTTCTCAAAAGCATCCATGAAATATTTTTGTGGAAGAAGAAGAGGTTTTGTAGAGATGATTTCGTGTTTCGGATAATGAAACAATGAAGCGCAAATGTCCCTATTTATACAAAATGATCAGCGCATTTTTCTGAAAAAAGGGAGACCCGGCTTCCATCGCCAGGCTGCTCGCGCCTCTGTGAGGCCCCTCCAGGATTCCCGCTGTTGACTTGTCTCTTTCAACATGTGTTTTCTCCTGACACCTCAAACCTCCCGCCAGGAACCTCGCGCCTCTTCGGGATGATCCGGAACATTTTGTGTTTCCTCACACTCACATTTCCTTGTTTTCGCGTTTTACGAAATCCGACACGGTTTCCATGACGCAGCTTTAAACATACGGATTTTTCTTTCTTTTTTTAAAAAGGGGGAAGGGCTAGTCGCCCCGATCCGCGATGGATCGTTTCCATGTTAGTCGAAATTCCGAAATTTTTTTCGCTTTTTCGGAATTTTCCATCAAAAATCAAAATCGAAGATTGATAACACGACATCAATTTTCCTCAAAAATTCAAGCGCTCACAAATTCGAGTCTTGACCTCAAAAGCCAAATATATTCGCAAAAATCCTTTTCTAAAATTCTTTCCTGACGGTTTGAGTTTGATTTTTTTTCGAATCAATTTTCAATAATTTCAATGCAATTTAATTCACGACACGAGTTAATTGCTCAAATTTTCAAATTAACTCCTTTTGAATTCCAAACGCGACGATTTGTCACGGAATTTTCAAAATTCATTTCAAAAATTCAATTTTAACTTCAAGTCATCTTGGTTAATTTTGATTTTCAAATGCTTTACGCGTTTTCAATCAAGTGCTTCTACGTGTTTGCGTTTGTGTACATGTGCTATCTGTTGCCTGTTTTCTACACTAACGATGCAGGAACTAGTGCGAAGCAAAAGGAGAATCAACAGCTGACAGCGCTCCTCCGAAACACAACACAAAAAAGCCAAAAATCACAAAATAAACCACAATCCAAAAACACATATATACAAATCGCCTTACGCAAAACACATCGACAGCCGTCTATCATACATACACTGGCCTAAAACAACCGTCTATCATACAGACACTGGCCTAAAACAAACGTCTATCATACAGACACTGACCTAAGACAACGAACTGGGGGCTATCCGCCACCTACCGAACTGAGCACTCTCTATCCTCTCAAACGGAAAGAAAGAGAGCAACATGAGAGACAGAGGAGCAGCAACGGAAGCAGAGGTGGTTACCATGACAGTAATACCTCGTTCCTACTCCACGACAAAAAGAAAAATGGTGCCTGGCAGATTTTGGACGACGCGACAATCGAGGCTCGTAGCTCAGCGCGCTACCCCGACGTTGGCCTCCAATCGTCAGAACTCGAGGATGAAAAGGGATCGGGACAACGGATACCACCCCGATATTGAACCCCACTCAGCTGAATTCAACAACGACCGAAAGCGACAACGTGGGATAACACACGCGTACTGAACCCCGCTCATCGGACGTCCGGACCTCCGCAGGCAACGACCAACGATCGACACCCGATCATTGGCCGGGCAAAGGCTGCCAGGCAGAAACACAACCAAGCCTGTAACAAAAAACAATCGTCTCTTCCCCCCCAGGATCGACTTCCTCCTCCAAAGCCTCAACAACGGACCCCATCGCTCCCAGACGATACCTTGCAATAAAAAAAACAACAGCAAAAAACGTCAGCCCGAATTTCGGCATTACGACGGCATGAAATGGATAAATCCAAAAACAAAAAAACAACCTGCAATGCAAAAGTAGGGCAATCCCGCCTAAAATCCAACCAAACAAAACCATTCACAAAAAAACACAAAAACGACTCGCCCCTCTTTTCAAGCAAAAGACGAGTCAAAATCACAAAAACGGCATTTCAAGACCCCTACAAGGTCCGCCTACAAACCAAAATACATTCCCGACACAATGGGGCATTTTTCTACGGCTCAAAAAGGCAATTCATACGCTAATTTGAGCCCAAACCGGTCAAAATTCAAAAACGACCGTAAAAAGGCAAACGTGATTTTATCACGCCTCAAGGCGACCTAAAATACCAATAAGGTCCATTTCAAGGCAAACTGACTCAATTCAAGCCTAAACAGGCGCTTATTTGGTCAGACGTAAGACCGTCGCAAAAGGCAAAAATCCAATTTTGCCCACAAACATCCAACGAAGGTCCTTAGATGGCAAATACGGGTTTTCCCAACTACAATGCAACCTAGTGGGACCCACTACCCAAGCAAATAAACTTGGCATTGTGAAATGAGACGGTTTCTCGCCTCACTCACGTTTTTCGAGCATAGGGAGCGGGAACGGGGACCAAAATACAAACTAAAAGCACCCCTATACTCCTAAACAGGTTTCTAACCTATTACAAACATCAATTTCACTCGAAACGGGCTCAATCAAAAACGCCCAATTCGATTTTTGGGCAAAATTCGCCCTAATTCAATCAAGCTAAAGATCAACAAATTTGAATGGATTCAAGAGGAAATACTTACCTTGAGATGACATTGTTGATGAAGGCAAGAATTCGAACAAGCAAGAAGGTCCAACAATGGCGGATTTGGCTTTCTTTTGTCGAAGAGAAGGAAGACGAGGTTATGAATGATATGCGGCCTGACCTCGCGTCTTTTACAGAAAATAGGGAAGCCCCTTTGGTTCGCCAAGTGGCTCGCGCCTAAAGCAGGCCTCCCCCTTGCTCTTTCCGCGGATTTTGGGCTTTAGCCCAATTTCCCGTGACAAACTTCAAATTTTTATTTGACGATATTAAAGGTCGTCATTTTTCTCAAAAACAAGTAGTGAAAATTCAAATTCGCTATTTTCGAAAGCTTTAAACGGCGGCACATAAACAGTCACTTCAATCAATAGTGAAGATTCCAAATTCACTATTTCTTTCAAATGTCTATGACGGCACATAAACCGTCACTCCAATTAATAGTGAAGATTCCAAATTCACTATTTTTATCAAATGTCAACGGCGGCACATAAACCGCCACTTCAATTAATAGTGAAGATTCCAAATTCACTATTTCCTTCCAACACCAGCAAGGGGCTTCCTCGCGGAACCCGCTCATTCCAAAAAAAGTGATAGTGAAAATCCAAGCTCACTATTTCCGCAGCGGCATCACGAGTTCACTACTTTCAAAAACAAGCCCATTTGACGCGGCTATTCCCATGGTCCATTAATCGACCGCCTTATTGGCTGGCGAGCCTTTGTCCACAACCTTTCAAGGACAGATCCCGAAGATGCCTCGGGTACATTTCTTTACCAGTGGCTGGCGAGCCTTTGTCCGCAACCATCCAAGGACAGATCCCGAAGATGCCTCGGGTACATTTCCTTATCTTGGCTGGCAAGCCTTTGTCCGCAACCTTTTAAGGACAGATCCCTAAGATGCCTCGGGTACATTCCTTACCATGGCTGGCGAGCCTTTGTCCGCAACCTTTCAAGGACAGATCCCGAAGATGCCTCGGGTACATTTCCTTACCAGTTTCTGGCGAGCCTTTGTCCGCAACCATCCAAGGACAGATCCCGAAGATGCCTCGTGTACATTTCCTTCCATCAGCTGGCAAGCCTTTGTCCGCAAACGTACAAGGACATATCCAAAGATGCCTCAGGTATGACTCCTTCTTATGGCTGGCGAGCCTTTGTACGTAGTCTAACGGACTTTAAACGACCCGCACGGACAGTCGACAGACTCTAAACTGTTCCCGACGACATGTCATTGACTCGTACCCTCGAGTCGCCTTGACGTCGCCCTTCCGGACGGCAGGTCCTTGGCCCGAATCCTTTCGAGCCGCCTCCACGTCGCTTGGGTCTCCAGGTTGTAATCTTTGATTGACTTGGGGGCTATACTTTGACTTTCGCCCTGTCCAAGCCTCAGTCAAGGTGGGGGCTCTGTAGATACCCAGTATCTGCTGAGACTCCAACAAACACCCGATGATTATCGGACTACAACATGTTTTGGGAATCGCAGCGTTTGATCGACAGTTTGTGTACAACTTTACGTCGGAAAACTTAAAACGATTTTGAAAATAAAACATTTCAAAAATACCTGGAGTGTTTAATGCACGACGACGGGGTCACAATGACACTAACTAGAGTCAAAACCGACACCGGACCAAAAACCGACTCAAAAATTCAAATCCCGACTCCAACAACGAGTCAAACCGAGTCAAACACACAAAACAAAACATTTCAAACCTTCTACCTTAAGTTTTCCCAGATTCATGTTGGTCAAGTACCAAACATGTGACTACAAAACCTAGGATAGAACAAATCATGATTGCGTTTGTTGTGAAAGTGACAACACAGCTCGAAGACCCGCGACTTGGCTCGCGCCTCTTTGAGCAGCCCAGGTGGCCATGTCGCTCAAAACTCACACAACCACTCATTCTCCTATAAATACCCCTCAAATGCCAACCATTTGAGACTTACGCGAGTGTCCGCCCCCTCTTTTCTCCCTTAAAATTCTCGACTCGACTTCTTTAGTCACAATCCGACGCTTATTTACGACCTACCGATCGTAAATACAAGCCTTACACATTGTTTGGTACCGTCATCGTGCATTAAATCACTTGACCGACCACTTCGACCACTACACCATCACTAAACTTAAAACACTCTTTTTACTTACCAAAACGGTTTTAAACCGAGTTTTTTCCGATCAAACGAGTTGTTACACTTACGTCGGTCACGCGCCATAACCAAACATGTAAGTATAAGGGTGTAAAAATCCTCTTTTATTATGTTTTCATTTGTTCCATGACTATAACATGCTAAAACATGCATAACATGAACCAAAACATGGAATAACCGAGCCAAAACTGATTTTTGGTCTGAGGCAGAAGCCCCTTAGGTCGCCAACTTGCCCGCGCCTAAATGGGGTGTTCAGACCAGAGATCAACCGTGTTTGTTCTCATCATTTCCTTTTAATCCATCTTCATATTTGTAATCGGTTTCACCATTTCAAGTATTTTCGAACTCTTTTCATTTTATTTCACTTGTTTTAACCATAAAGCATTTTTCACCTTTGGTTCCTCATACCATGACGGTTAAATCCGTGTTTCGGTGATAATATTTGGTTAATGACATTTAGAAGGTATTTTAAAGCCTTTTATTTCATTTCTTCACATTTTTCAAACAAACATATTAGTCACCAACACAAAGTCATCCTTGGTTCTACATACCATGCCGGATTTTAACCCGGGTACGATGATGAGTATCGACTAATTACATTCAAATGGACTTAAAACAATTAGTCCATAATCACTTTTCAAAACTATTCATGTCAAGTTTGTCAAATCGAACCCGACACCAAATATTATCAAAATAATGATGATTATTCGAGTCTAGTTGTTCAAATCAACAAATGCGGTCTAAACGACCCCTTTCAAACCAAACCGGGTTCAAATACCCATTTTCAACATGTTTTATAACGTTTTCTAAAAGGTCAGAACATGGCACATAAGCCGTGGGCTAACCCGCGCCTAAACAGGCTTTCTATTTCTCATCTTCAAAACCAGAGGGAGGCCCCTTACACCGCCGGCTGGCTCGCGCCTCATATAGCCGTCCTGCACAGACTGTTCCCTTCGGCAAAGATTAGTCTAGGACGATCCCGACTCCGGTTAGCCCGGATATAGGACGGATCAGATGACTATTTGATTATCCAAAACCATATTTGCAAAATGCCTTACTAAGACTAATGGATCATGTTATGCACCCTAAACCTAATACGGTAAATGGATGTTTAATATCCGTCTTGCATGCAAATCAATCATTAATCTAACTCGACATCTTATACTTGATATTTGGATTAAATCAACCGACTTAGAAAGCTCTCACATGTTAGGTTTAAATTATTGGATGCGCATTCATGCATTTAAATCGTTTTATCAACTTTTGCATTCAACCAACCAAGATCGATTAGTAGAGGCCGCTAAACGCGGGCGGGATTGGGTGTCTGATTAAAGGGCTTCCCAACACGTACCTTCACCTCTTACTCAGAAACTTTGGATAGTGAACGACTTTATCCAGGGCGTACGAGAGTCATTCTAGAGATAGGATGCTAAAGAGGGACGATTTCCTTATCTTTAGTACCTATGTCAAACCCTGCTTTGTGCTTCAATTTGACCGAGGTATAAAGTGGAATTCGAACGGGTTCCAGGCATCCCACAAATGCTTGGTGGCGACTCCGAACATCTCTAATCGTTTCGAGACCCTTACCGAGACGAAACCGACCGATCTAAAACGATCCGGTCGAAAGCATTTTTACGCCGCCGAGCGTGGTTTTCAAAAGAGACCGTTGTGCGTCCACGAGATCGAAGTGGGCTCGCAGGTGGGCCGTGTCCACACATAGTTTCTACATTCGGCTTCCATGGTGGTCCAATAGTAGCATTACCGCATGATTTTTTGGGCTAGCATCATTGCGCTCATGTGAGGGCCGTATTCTCCATCGTGGACCTCTTCCATGACTTTTTTGGCTTTGTGGTGATCAACGCAAAGGAGAAGAATCCCTTGGGATGTTATTTTATAGTAGTTCTTGGTTTATCACGAATTGTGATGCAAGTAAACGGATGGCTCTTTGTCCTCTTGAATCAGAGTTAGGAGGGAATTCGTTTTTGGTTTTGTAGTTGAGGATGGCCGGGTACCAAGGTTCGACATCATTCTCCTCGTCGTTGTTGATGGTGCAGACGTGAGCTGGCTCGGTCCTTCTCTTGACACATAAGGGCATTGATTTCATGTCGTCAAGTATGTTGACGAGCGCGGCAAGTTTTGCTAAGGCATCAGCAAATTGGTTTTCCTCCCGTGGCAGGTGGAAGTATTCAACTTGGTCGAAGAATTCGGCCTCTTGATTTATTTTTGCTCGGTAGGGTGCTAAGTTGTCACTTTGTATCTTCCATGATCCGGGCACCTTATTGATGATAAGTGAGGAATCGTCATGGACCCTCAACCTTTTGATGCCAAGTGTTATGGCTGCTTGTAGGCCGATGAGGCATGCTTTATATTCGGTGGCATTGTTGGTGACAGTGAAGTCTAACATGACTGAGATCGGAACATGTTCCGCTTCCGGTGATATTAGAAGGGTTCCTACCCCAAAGTCTCTCATATTTGATGCACCGTCGAAGTATAGGTCCCATGCGTCGGTGTCGTTACAAAGGATGTCTTTGTCAGGAAGTGACCATGTGTCGATCATTGTATCCTCATTGACGGGGTTTTCTGCTAGGGAACCGGCGACTTCTCTTCCCTTGATAACCTTAAGGGGTACGAATTTGAGGTCAAATTCGGATAGCATGAGTGTCCATCTAGACAACCTTCCGTTTAGCACTTGTTTTTCGAAGATGTATTTGACCGGGTCCATCTTGGAGTAGATGTGAACCGTGTAACTGAGCATGTAATGTCGCAGCTTCTTTGTTGACCAGACCAGGGCAAGGCATGTCTTTTCCAGTTGGGTGTACCTTGTCTCGTACCCAATGAACTTTTTGCTGAAGTAGTAGATGGCTCGTTCTTCGTCGTCGACTGTTTGTGCTAGCATTGCTCCAATGGCTGTGTCGGTGATAGTCAGGTATAGGGATAAGGGAATTCCTTCTTGAGGTGGCATGAGGGATATCTTCGTCAGAGGATTTAGTCTCATTTTGTATTTCCAGAGGCGAAAGAAGAATTTATAAAGGGCGCAAATGTGCTCGTCCTGCTCTTTTGATTTGACGATCATGTCATCGACATATACCTCCACCTCTTTGTGCATTATGTCATGTAGGAGTGTGGTGACGGTTCTTTGGTAGGTTTCTCCAGCGTTGATTGGGCCGAAGGGCATGACAGTGTAGCAATATGTACCCCACTGTGTAGTGAATGTAGTCTTGTGCATGTCGTCCTCAGCGATTTTGATCTGGTTGTACCCAGCATACCCGTCCATGAATGATAATAGGGCGTGCTCGGCAGTGTAATCCACCAGGATGTTAACATGTGGCAGAGGGAAGTCGTCTTTTGGACTTGCTTTGTTTAGGTCCCTGAAGTCGACGCAAACCCGAATTCTCCCGTCTTTCTTGGGTACGGGGACTATGTTGGCCACCCAGTCAGAGTATTCTAAAACTTTGATGAATCCGGCTTTAAACTGTTTGTCAACCTCTTCCTTGATTTTCAGGGCCCATTCGAAGCGCATTCGGCGCAACTTTTGTTTCACGGGTTTAGCCCCGGGTTTAATGTATCCTATGCTCTGAAATCTCCTTGTTGATCCCCGGCATGTCTTTGTAGGACCATGCGAATACGTCCTTGTATTTGTGTAGAAGGTCGATGAACTACTGTCTTTCCGAGGGGTCAAGGGTAGTCCATATCCTAAGAGTGCGTTGTCGGTTCCTACGTTAATAGGTTCGGTCTCCTCAATGATGGTTGTCCTATCCTCTCGTTTGTCAAGTTCTTTGGCTAGGTGAGGTGGGTAGTCACTCAAGTCAAATTCCTCATAATCATTCAGAATAGCTTTGCAATTAAATTGAGACGAGTCATAAGCAAACTTAGCTTTCATTAAGTCGACTTGAGTGAAAAGCTCGGATAGGACAGACTTCTCATGGGCAGTTAAAGGCGACACAGCAGAGGAGGTGGCCCCTGGAACAAGCTCCAGGTTGCTACCCTCCGCGTGACCCTAGTTGAGTCAGCCTTTGAGGCAGCCACCAGTTTGTGATAAAACAGTTGAAAGGGGACTTCGACTGGGACCTCAGGAATGCTAGGAGCTAAGACTGACTCTGACTCTGACTCTGACTCTTTGAACATAGGGCCTTCTCCAGTTTTGATCTTGAGAATGCGGCCTTGACGATCGGTCCACTTGACAGTTTTCCTCTAGCCGCTGAAAAGCATCTTGAGAATGCGGCCTTGACGATCGGGCTAGGCTATGAGCCAACCGATGAAGACATCCAGGAGATGAACCTCCTAATATAGAATCACAAAAAGCACGGAGTCATCCTCCGTCCCTACCATTTGACTCTCAATGGATACTTCATCCCCAAGGGAGAATCCGAGCTCTACAACGGCTTTCCTGAGCCAATCTATGACCCCGTAGCTAAGGTCAAACACCCGGGCATAGAGTTCTTTCAAGACTGCTACTTCATCCCCGACAACATCAAAGCTGCGTCGACCAAATCTGAGTCGACCCCATGCCTGGACGGACAAGCTGTCAGTCTCCCCTTCGGAGAAGACAACATCAAGCACCTTAGCTTTGAGGACATCATCAACATTTCTCTAAAGGATAACCAGTTCGACCCCATCGCCTTAATCTATGATACTGACCCAGTGAAAACTACACAAGAGAGGTAGACCCGGGAAATAAACCCGGCGCATCAAAATGCGTTTGACTGTGAGGTTCGAGAATGGGTCACAATCAAAGGATGCTGATTCATCGGTTAGGGCATTCACAGCTTGGAATCCTCACATTTCGCTGTCGTCCTTTTAAATGATTTGAGAGGCTATTCCTTTCTTCATGATAGCCTTAATCGGGGTTGCGGGAATTGTGATGGTTTTCCCGTTGAAAGGGACCCTGATTTTCTGATACAGGGTTCAGGTGATGACCTTGGCGGCATGAATCCAGGGGCGTCCGAGAAGCATGTTGAAAGAGGCGTCGATGTCGACCACCTGAAAACTGGCTTGTCTTTCCAAGGGGCCAGCTGCAATGGTTAAGGTGATAAGACCCGCAACCTTACGAAGAGTTCCGTCATAGGCGCGTACTCCTTGATTAGTCGGGACCAAGTCCGTTTCCTTGATACCCAGTTAGTGAGCCGTCTTGAGGGGAATGACATTGATCGCAGATCCGTCATCCACTAGAACCATAGGCACATTCTTCTTGAGGCATTGCACGGTGATGTACAGGGCCAGGTTATGGTTGGCTCCGAATGGAGGGATATCTTCGTCAGAGAAGATGATTGGGTTGCTTAGGTCGGGGACATACCTTGTCATGTGTGCTACCACTTCTTCAGGAGAGGAGGTAGAGGGAACGGTCAACTTTCCCAAGGCTTCTAACAAAGCCTGCCGATGTTCGAAGGATATAGTAATTAGTTGCCAAATTGAAATTTCGGTCTTCGCCTTTTGCAGTTGTTTAAGGATCGAGTTCTCGGCAACCTCGGGTTGAGTGTCCATGTACAGGACAATTTCGTCATTCGTCGTTGGAATGGTTTTTGTATTGTTCGGGTTTTGATAAGGGCGTCCGGATCGGGTAAGATGACCGATCTCTTTTGCTTGTTTCCCCTTTCCCGAAACAACGTAGACGTCCTCTGCGTCGTCTCTCCAGATACGGTTGATTTCGGGATCTCGAGGGTACCTTGGAGGGGTATTCCTTGGTAAATAGTTTTTGTAGGGGAAGTTCTTGCGGGGGTAGTTTTCATGGGGTTGATTATTGTGAGGTTGATTATTATGGGCTGCATGCCAGAAGGGTCACGGGAGTAATCCTTTTTGGTAAAGGGAGTTGTAGTGCTTGGAGGACCCACCCTTGGACGTGGTGTTGGTGTTGGTGGGTTGAAATTCAACCTGTGGTAGGCGTCCTCAAGTCGGATAGTCCTTTCTGAGAGATTGGCTATGGTTTCTTCAACCTGTTGGTACATGGTGAGCATGACTGTGGTGCTGAATACGAATATCCCGTCCGTGGTATCCTTTTCCAAGGCATTCACCTCGTCATCAATTGGCAGGATGAGATGTGAGCAATCCAAGGTTGGCTCGTCGTCAGAGATGGCATGGATTCCCAAGGGGTTCGTTTTGTTATTTAGTTTGGTGGGTGGAGGTAAAGGTAATTCCCCTTTCTCAATCATATCTTGAATGGCGTGCTTCCATTTAGAGCAGGCCTCCGTGTCATGACCTTTACCCTGGTGGTACTGGCAATAGGCATTGGGATTCCAGAAACGGGTTTTCTTGGCCTCGGTCGGGTCCGGAGAGGGCCCAATTGGCTGTAGTTTCTTTTGGTCCATGAGCCTTTTTAGGGCACTGGCGTAGGTTGTTCCCAAGTTTGTGAATACTCTTTGAGGACGCTCAGTTTTCTTTGTGGTTGGTTCAAGGAGATTGACCTCATCGATTTTGTTTGTCTGGCCATAGGGGCGATATCCAATTGATGTAGATCCCTGGTAGCCTCTACCGGTGGTTTTGGCTAGGACACCCTTGCGGAGGTCGTCTTCAATGCGGGTTCCGAGGATTTGTAGGTCTTGGAATATTTTGATGTTTTGATACCTCAGCAGGTTGACATAAACTGGATGGAGAGTGTTGACAAACTCTCCACCAGAGTCGATTCACTCGGATTACTGACCAATTGAGTGCTTACCCTACTCCAACGGGTTAGGAATTCTGTGAACCCTTCCTTATCATTCTGAGTCAGGACCTCAAGGGTGCGTGTGTTGGCTTGGATCTCGACGTTGTCGGCCTGCTGTTTAGCAAATTCAACGGCGACTTCGTCCCAAGTAGTAATCTCTTAGGGTCAAGGGAGTAGTACCATTGGCGGGCAATTGGTTCCAGGGATGATGGAAAGATTCGGGTGAAGAGTTCTTGTTTGACCCCCTTGATGGACATGTAATCCTTGAAGGCCCGAATGTGATTATGTGGTTCCTCCACTCCCTTGAACTTGGGTACATCAGTGAAGGTAAAGTTTTCGGGTAATTGGTCCCCAACGGGTTCGAATCTTTGATCGTTCTCAAGTTGGATATTGTTACCACGGGCTAGGATTTGTTCTTGCAAGAGCTTGAGCCTTTTCTCGGTTTCAGTCAAAGGTGGACTGTTGTGTTCTCCGGTTTCCTTGTTTTCCAGGGTGTCGATACGGGTCTCGACACGGTCCAAGGTGACCTTAAGAGCGGTAAGTAGGCTGGCTAGCTGAGTAGTCATGAGATCTCTGTTGTCATTATTGTTGTTGGATGATGCTGAAGACGGAGCCATGGCTCTAAGGCAGAAAATGGCTCGCGTTACATCCCAATCTGACACTGTTTAACGACTAAATGCAAACAACACAAAAGACGGAAAGACATTTCAGACTCAACAAGACGAGGGCAACCGTGTGTGGTGCCTCGGTGCTGACTCGATTTATGATGTGACGGTGTTGACCGGATTTTGACTCGCGTCCAACGTAATGGTGTGACGCTGTTGGACGAGTCTCGGGGTGATACGACTCATAATTAAAGACCCATAAGTACGCTTGCTACGACTCGATAGACACGAGGCGGAATTGGAATGGGGGACTGAAATTTTCGAAAATAGAGATTTTCAAAAAGATTCGTTTGTCGCTTTATGGACGGCTTACGAAGAATAGGGATCTTCGAAAGTCAATCAGTTGAAAAGTTTTCTTAAGTTTGTTTTCGAAAGACGGTTTGAGTTCGAGTTGAGGCGGCTCTAAAAACAATGTGCTGTTTTCAAAGACAGCTTTTGAAATCCAAAATCGTACTTTTTGATAATCGAGTTTTGAAAGGTTTGAAAAGGTTTCGGGGACGGTGTATGGTCCTCGAGATTTGAAAAAAAAGCCTCGAAAAGGGGTGTGTGCCATTTTCGGGTTTTCCAAGAGCCATTTTGTCGGCGCGATACGGGTTAAAATTCATGTCTTGATGCGGCGATTATAACGGCGTAAAAAAGGTTTTTTTTTAAATGGTTGTAGAAACCGGGTTTAAAAATCATCATTACGACGGCTTATAAAGGTGTGCTTTTTGAAATGGTTGTGGAAAATCGGGTTTGAAAATCGTCATTATGACGGCCTAAAAAAGCGTGCTTTTTTAAATGGTTGTAGAAAACCGGGTTTGAAAATTGTCATTACGACGGCCTAAAAAGGCGTGCTTTTTGAAATGGTTGTAGAAAACCAGGTTTGATAATCGTCATTACGACGGCCTAAAAAGACGTGCTTTTTTGAAATGGTTGTAGAAAACCTGGTTTGAAAATCGTCATTACGATGGCCTAAAAAGTCGTGCCTTTTTTAAATGGTTGTAGAAAATCGGGTTTGAAAATCGTCATTACGACGGCCTAATAAGGCTTGCTTTTTGAAATGGTTGTAGAAAACCGGGTTTTAAAATCATCATTACGACGGCCTAAAAAGTCTTGCTTTTTTGAAATGGTTGTAGAAAACCGGGTTTGAAAATCGTCATTAAGACGGCCTAAAAAGGCGTGTTTTTTAAATGCAACGGTCGGCGAAAGACCGAGATTTAAAATAGCCATTACAACGGCGCAATAGGGGGTTTTTGAAAGTTTGAAATGACACGGAAAGACTTATGATCACATAACACATAAGCACTCGCAGTTTCATTATATATATTATGCATAATGCTGACACGGGTTTTGGCTTAACAGGGTGGGTTACACACGAAGTGATCAAACCCCGATTTTTGAGAGGGATACCAATCCAAACAAAATGTGTAAGGAGGGTGCCCTAGCCTCGTGCATGAAGGAAATGAAAGCTCTTTGACGAAACAGAAATGTGTAACGTCAACGATATGCTTGACTCAATCGGGATTCGAAACGCGGGGATGAGAAAAACTCACGCCGACGGGACGAGCAAAATTGGTCGAAAAGGGTTAGGTTGTGGGCCCGGACAAGGAACCTGACTTATGACCGTAATGTCAATTAATGCATTTGAACCAAGACCTCGTTCGAGTCTCACCATCTAAGAATCACAAAGACACAAGTATCCTAGTTTTCCCCAGCGGAGTCGCCAATCGGTGGACATGGGCCACCTGCACGACCAACCGATCTGTGGACATGCAGCAGTCTGAAAGCCACGCTCGGTGGCGTAAAAATTCTTTCGACCGGATCATTTTAGATCAGTCGGTTTCGTCTCGGTAAGGGTCTCAAAACGATGCAAGAGATGTTCGGAGTCGCCACCAAGCATTTGTGGGATGCTTGGAAACCGTTCGAATCCAGTTTATACCTAGGTCAACCAAGGCAAAAAGCGGTGTTTTACATAGGTACTAAAGATAAGGAGTCGTCCCTCTTTAGCATCCTATCTCTAGAATGACTCTCGTTCGCCCTGGATAAGGTCGTCCACTATCCAAAGTTTCTGAGTAAAAGGTGAAGGTACGTATTAGAAAGCCCTTTAATCGAACACCCAATCCCGCCCGTGGTAGCGGCCTCTACTGATCGATCATGGTTGGTTAAATGCAAAAGTTGATAAAACGGGTAAATGCATGAATGCGCATCCACAAGTTTAAACCTAACATGTGAGCTTTCTATGTCGGTTGTTTATACAAATATACAGTAATTGATGTCAAGTTGGATTTATTGTTGATTTGCATGCAAGACGGAAAGTATACATCCATTTACGGAGTTAGGTTCATGGTGCATAACGTGATCCGTTTGTCTTAGAAAGGCGTTTTGCAAATACAATGTAAAAGGGGCAAGCTTGTCATCTGATCCGTCCTGTATTCGGGTTAACCGAAGTCGGGATCGTCCTAGACAAGTGCTGGAAAGGAAACAGGGTCTGCATCAGGCATCCTATTGAGGCGTGAGCCATCAGGCGATGCAAGTGGACCTGTCCAGGTTTGAAAATTGAAAAATAGTTGGCCTATTTAGGCGCGGGACAGCAGACGATCCAAAGGGATGTCTTCTGCCTATTGAAAACGTTTTGTAAAACGGTTTGTAAAAGGGTGTTTGAACTCGTCTTTGTTTGAAATGGTCGTTTAGACCGCTTTTATGCCAATATGAAGACCTGGACTTGAATAATCATCATTGTATTGACAATATTCGATGTCGGGTTCGGTTTTGCAAGCTTGACCTGAATAGTTTTGAAAAGTGTCTATGAACTAATTGTGTTAAGTTCATTTTTTTGTAATTCGTCAACGTTTATCATCGTACTCGGGTTAAAACCGACATGGTATATGGAACCAAGGATGACTTTGTATTTATGACTAATATGTTTGTTTTGAAATGTAAAGACATGAAATAAAAGATTTTAAAATACCTTCTAAAATGTAATTAACCAAATATTATCACCGAGACACGGATTAAACCGTCATGGTATAAGGAACCAAGGGTGGAAATGTTTTATGGTTAAAACGTTTATCATGAAAATGATTTGAAATATTTGAAATGGTAAAAACCGATTGCAAATAAGAAATGAAATAAAGAGGAAATATGAGAACAAACACGGCTGGGTTAAGACCTGAGAGGGCATAGAGGCGCGAGCTCCCCTGCTACGCAATTAGCCCTTATCTCAGGCCAAATTTCGGTTTTGGCTCATCTAACCTATATTTGGATCAGGTTATGCATGTTTTAGCATGTTATAGTCATAAAACAGATGAAAGACATGAAAGAAGAGGATTTTGACACCCTCATACTTACATGCTAGGCTTGAGACGAGAAATCGACGAAAGTGTAACAACTTGTTAGGTCGCAAAACTCGGTTGAAAACCGTTTTAGAAATGTAAAGATTGTTTTGCTTAATTTGGTGAGTGTGTAGTTGGTCGAGATGGTCGGTCAAGTGATTTAATGCATGATAACGGTACCAAACAATGTGTATGGCTTGTATTTTCGATCAGTAGGTCGAAAATACGTGTCGGTTTGTGACTTAAGAAGTCGAGTCGAGAATTTTAAGGGAGAAATGAGGGGGCGGACACTCGCGTAACTTCAAATGGTGGCATTTAAGGGGCATTTATAGAAGAATGGGTGGTTGTGCGCGTTTTGAGCGACGTGGCCGCATGGGCTACTCGAAGAGGCGCAAGCCATTTCGCGGGTCTTCGAGATGTCTTGTCACTATCATGCAATTGAAATCCTGATTTGTTCTATCCTAGGATTTGGATGACATGATTTGTACTTGACCATTCAAGTATACCGGGTATACTTAACATGGAAGTTTTGAGAAGTTTGTTTTTTTGTGTTTGACTCGATTTGACTCGTCGTTGGAGTCAGGATTTGAATTTTGAGTCGGTTTTTGGTCCGATATCGGTTTTGACTCTAGTTAGTGTCATTGCGACCCCGTCGTCGTGCATTAAACACCCCATGTACTTTTGAAAAGTTTTGAAATGTTTTTTTTTCGAAATCATTTTGAGTTTTCCGACGTATAGTTGTACAAAACTCTCGATTAAACGTATCGATTCCTAAGCATGTTGTAGTCCGATAATCATCGGGTGTTTGTTGGAGACTTGACAGATACTGGGTATCTACACTTGGTCATTAAGATAGAATCGTTTCCTTTATTGCTCCAAAATTAGTGTGATAATTTTGATTTATTCTCCATAATTGTGCTTGACTTGGTCAAATAATATTTGCTTGCTTGATCGTTATCCTCTCCTACCTGGTGCCAGTCTTGAGTTATCCTGGTGTTTCTATCCTGATCGTCAGGCCAGGATAAAAGTCTATTGATACGGTCGTTTCTGTACCAAAAATAAATACCTATCTACTACTAACAGAAGTCAGCGGTAAGTAGGGTCGATCTCCACAGGGAGGCGGTTTACTATCTACTTGTCTATTCTATCTGTCTAATGTCACAATTGGGGGTTTTGATTGTTTTGACAAAACTAAATAGATTAAGGCAAGAGAAAATAATGAAGAAAAACGGGAGTAAATCGGATAAAGGAGAGAAATATGCTAGGAATCGGTCTACCGTGGCAGCTACACTATCGGGTCAACTGAGTCGATTAAATTATTGATAAGAAGAGCGAGGTCGTCACCTTTCGGTCCTTAAACCTACGATTATACCCTTTCGGTCTCTAATCGCCCTAGGGTCTCCCTAACTTAGCTTTCGCCCTAATTAGGTATCACCTATTGTAATTAAGCAAGCCTTCCCTTCCAATCTTTCGATCCAGGTCGGGGGTAACTAAATAAATCGGTCTCCTGCATGCATTCATTCAACCTAATCACAATTATATTGCTTAATACAATTCTTGTCGCAAAACTAATCTAATCATGTCGAACCTAACATATTGCTACCACGGTTTCCCTAGTCCTAACATATTAAAGGAATTAGCTAGACATAATTAAATAAGCAAGAACAAGAAATATAGAAGAAATAATAAACATAAACATAAATTAAGGAGGAAAAGAAAGGAAAAGAAGTAAATACTGAAATAAATTCGGAAAGAAAGTAACAGTAGCAAAGTAATAGTGTATTGTGTGTGTGTGTGGGGGGGGGGGGGGGTTACAAATGACGTCTCCCCTTCCTATTTATAAGAAAAATAGGATTTTATTCAACCTAATGACGGATTTAAGCTAAAAGCCCAAGCCCGTAAGAGAAACCATTCGATCGAGTGATTTAAAACCACTCGATCGAGTAAACTAAAGCTTAAACCACTCGATCGAGTAGAAAAAGGACTCGATCGAACAAAATTCTACTCGATCGAGTACTTTCCAGCAACAGTTTCCTGCTTTGCGCACTGAACTTCAAACGGCTGCTATTTCTTCGTTACTTGGGCAAACAGGGTGATTGCGGTGGCGTTGGAAAGCTAAGAGAACACGCTTTCATCTCCAGTTGGAATCATCTGAATATCAGTTGTAGAACTAGAGATATGGCTCTTCAAAGTAGGCACTAGCAATTTGAAGTTCTTCCTTTGCTCGCCTAGCTATCTTTCTTCTTTGCGCATCTCAAAATAGCTACATTCCCGCTCCAAATTTACTCTTCCTCTAAATGCATGCAAATCAGACGGTAAATGGCTTGATTCCACTACTTTTTGATCTATTCCTGCAATTAAGACAAAATAAACCAAAGTAGCATATTCGGGGCATTTCGTAGCATAAAACCACGATAAAAGCATAGAAATACGTGCATAAAATAGGCTAAAAAGACTATATAAAATGCACGTATCAAATCTCCCCAAACCAAACCTTTACTCGTCCTCGAGTAAACTAAATGCAACTAATGGAACGGAAAAGATAACTCAGAGCTAGCTACAAATGCCAACTTAAGCCAATTTAATGCAAGAAAACCAACACTTATAGCTAACTGTCAAATGCAAATGAGTTGTAAGATGTTTATAATAAAGTTGAACCGTCGACCTTGCAAGGCCTTTAATAATGGACTCTCACGGGTCACTCTTCTCTCATGAAGCAAAGGGTGAACATATATATGTAAGAGAGAAAGAAAAAATAGTCGCTCACCTAGACTACGACCCACGTAACATGCATGCAACTAATATAATAGACAATTCTAACTACCGTACACACATTCCAACCAAACAAGGTCCTGTCACAGCCGAGGGTTTACAAAAATATGGTAAAGTGAGGCAATGGATAAGAAATGGCAAAACATGTTATGGGAATGTGGAGGTATAGGTGATCAAGCTAGTACCTAAACAAAACCATGTGACAACATCCATTTCCAACTCAATTATGGAATAAGCACGAGTGCCCTTCATTTGGCACAAAACTCACCAAACCGAACTGAAAATACTCCTCATATGATATAAGTAAAGCATAGGAGTGAAACCGTCTCATCAAACAACATCTTTTTTTCTTTTTCTTTCTGTTTTTTTTCGGTTTCTTCTTTTTTTTTCTTTTCGAATTTCTTTTTTTTTTTCATTTTTTTCACGTCTTTTTTCAACATCCTCCCTTTCTTCTTAGATTACCAACTCCGAATCAACAGAATACGAACCAAACTTGGCACAATGAAATATATACCGCAAAACATACACTAAACTAGCTTGATAAGGCAGGCTAAATTTGGAATGTAGCTAAGGGTCAACAGGCAAATTTGGCTAATGTGGAGTTAAATGGGTAAAAATGAAAGAAAGGGAAATTGTAAGCACCTCCCTGCATGTGACACCAACCACTAACCCGAATGTATGACGGCAAAAAGCAATTGAATTTCATATACGTGCAAATTAATGAACATGCTATGCAAGGAGTAACTACTCACAATCCTACATGAAACCGGTCATAAATGACACCAGTTTATAAGGCTCTAATCCTTAGAAATTATAAGTAGGTTGCCAAAATTTCAGGTCAAGTCTATTTGTTCAGCTAAATTAAACATTAACTCGTAGATTATGCAATAAGACAATGCTAATAAGAATAATAGTTCAATGCAAGGCTTAAGCAAAAAGACAAAGAATAGCGCAATTTCATCATGGAAATCGACCGTTCCGACTCAACCTATATGCTAAAATAAACGTGAAATTTTTTTGATTTTTCGGTAATTTTTCTATTTTTATGAGATTTTTGAATTTCTGAAATAAATAACAATGCAAACGTAAATTAAATATGATAACAGAGATGCAACAAAAACAAGATGCAGACACATATATGGATGCATAACCTCCCCAAACCAAACCGTACAATGCCCCCATTGTACCAAAACATGGAAAGGAAATGCAAACTAAAGGAGAAAGAGAGTAAATGCAGAAAGCTTACAAGATAACGCGAATAAAGGACCTCCCCAAACCGACCATGAACATGGGAGGTTGCTAAAGGCCCGGAAAACCGTCACAGGAAGCCAATCCAAGTCAAACGAATGAATGGGCATCCAAAAACTGCTCGATCGAAATGATTTTAGGTCGATCGAGTAGTTTCTCTTTATGCAGGTACTCGATCGAGTAGAAAAACTGCTCGATCGAGAGGATTTATCAGCAAAAGTGCTCGATCGAGTACAAAAAGTACTCGATCGAGTGATCCTCAGTGTGTTCCTACAAAACGCAATTAAAAACAGCCCGCAAACTAACAAAACAAGCATACTAAAATGGTCTATGGTATGAAAACCATTTATTACAACTGAAATGAAATAGAAAATTTAAAAAAAAAAAAAATTCTCCGGGTTGCCTCCCGGGTAGCGCTAGCTTCAGTCAGGTCCCAGCTCGACCTTCTTTTTTTCAAGCTTCGCTAAATTAGTCATAATCAAAACAGCTCAAAGCGCGCAGCATTAGATCATAAATCTGCGCATGTGCTACACAAAAATGTAAGTAGCACCAAAGTGGAATAGAGAAATAGGAAATAAAATTAAACAATCGTTTAAGTCTAACAAATTTCCTATGAGAGCTCCTAAATTTATCCACAAAATAGAGGAGTGCGGGAGCAATCGTCAATAAAGTAGGGATTCGTTTTAGACTAGCAAAATTGAGACGACAATGATGGTGAATAATTGCTAATTTATTCGTCCACATGGGAGGGGGTATAGCATTAAAAGAAATAGCATGAGTCAAACGAGGTAGCATATTTTGATTAATAACAATAATAAAATTATCGCTACTTACCTCAGGTAGGTTGCTCTCAATGGAATCATTGACAAAAGAATGCATTACTTCATCCGTGGTAGGAGCAAATACCGACTCAGCTGCCCTTTCGTCGCTCAGTGGTTTTCATCCCGTAAATCTCAGCCTCAAGTGCATCCAACTCGGCTTTGAATAGGGGAGATTCACCGTATCCGTTATCATCGTCAAAATCGTCATCCAAAACAAACCCAAATGACGAATCAATGCTCTCAATGGCCAACTCAGTCGATCGAGCATAATTGTTACTCGATCGACCACTTTCCTCCTGAATTCCACTTGATCGAGTAGAAATATCACTCGATCGAGCACTATCTGCTGGAAATTCACTCGATCGACTAATATTAGTCACTCGATCGAGTGATTCCTCCTGTACAGCGCTGAAATCCTCGTGTGGGGCAGTGAAATATGATAGAAACTCGTCGTCCGAGTCATAAAAGTCATCCTCAGCATTGGGCAACACGGTTTCTTCATGGGAAAAACCGCTCTCAGTAAAGTACACCTCTTCTGGTTGCCAATTATCCGACTCAGCTGCTAACTGAACAATTTCAGACTCCAGCTCAATGAATTGAGCTTCCATATGTCTATCACTCTCTTGCCTCATGGATACAAGTGTCTTCATTAAAGACCTCAGTTCCGCAACCTCTTCCTCTTGTATATCAGCTGCTAACTGAGCAATTTCAGTCTCGAGCTTATCAAGTCGCGAAAAAGTGCGCCTATCATTTTCTTGCACTTGAGATGCAAGTGTCTCCAACAAATATTTCAGCTCCGCAATTTCTTCTTCTTGTATATCAGGAGGATCTTGTTGCGGTGGCCATTGATAAGGTGGATGTGGCGGCGCAACTACAGATGCTTGACTAACTCGACTGCGCTGATGGAACGCGTAAGCTTCGTCATTTTCTGCCGTGCAAAGGACTGCATTGTGCTCAGCAGAACCACATCTCCCGCAGCAAATCACCTGCTGTTCCATATAATGGGACATAGGTGACGGGTCAAAGGTACTCAAGCCTTCCCTTTGGCGATCTTTCACCTAGAACTGTCTAGGTAGTACCTGTAAGGCCTATCAAAACAGCACTCAAGGAAAAAGATTAGAACGGCCTCAAGGAATAAATTCCTTGAGGCTAAAAACAGACGAATAAAATAAGTAAATAAATAGTTGCCTCCCCGGCAACGGCGCCAAAATTTGATACGGTCGTTTCTGTACCAAAAATAAATACCTATCTACTACTAACAGAAGTCAGCGGTAAGTAGGGTCGATCTCCACAGGGAGGCGGTTTACTATCTACTTGTCTATTCTATCTGTCTAATGTCACAATTGGGGGTTTTGATTGTTTTGACTAAACTAAATAAATTAAGGCAAGAGAAAATAATGAAGAAAAACGGGGGTAAATCGGATAAAGGAGAGAAATATGCTAGGAATCGGTCTACCGTGGCAGCTACACTATCGGGTCAACTGAGTCGATTAAATTATTGATAAAAAGAGCGAGGTCGTCACCTTTCGGTCCTTAAACCTACGATTATACCCTTTCGGTCACTAATCGCCCTAGGGTCTCCCTAACTTAGCTTTCGCCCTAATTAGGTATCACCTATTGTAATTAAGCAAGCCTTCCCTTCCAATCTTTCGATCCTGGTCGGGGGTAACTAAATAAATCGGTCTCCTGCATGCATTCATTCAACCTAATCACAATTATATTGCTTATTACAATTCTTGTCGCAAAACTAATCTAATCATGTTGAACCTAACATATTGCTACCACGGTTTCCCTAGTCCTAACATATTAAAGGAATTAGCTAGACATAATTAAATAAGCAAGAACAAGAAATAGAGAAGAAATAATAAACATAAACATAAATTAAGGAGGAAAAGAAAGGAAAAGAAGTAATTACTGAAATAAATCCGGAAAGAAAGTAACAGTAGCAAAGTAACAGTGTATTGTGTGTGTGGGGGGGGGGGGGGGGTTACAAATGACGTCTCCCCTTTCTATTTATAAGAAAAATAGGATTTTATTCAACCTAATGACGGATTTAAGCTAAAAGCCCAAGCCCGTAAGAGAAACCACTCGATCGAGTGATTTAAAACCACTCGATCGAGTAAACTAAATCTTAAACCACTCAATCGAGTAGAAAAAGGACTCGATCGAACAACATTCTACTCGATCGAATACTTTCCAGCAACAGTTTCCTGCTTTGCGCACTGAACTTCAAACGGCTGCCATTTCTTCGTTACTTGGGCAAACAGGGTGATTCCGGTGGCGTTGGAAAGCTAAGAGGACAAGCTTTCATCTTTAATTGTAATCACCTGAATATCAGTTGTAGAACTAGAGATATGGCTCTTCAAAGTAGGCACTAGCAATTTGAAGTTCTTCCTTTGCTCGCCTAGCTATCTTTCTTCTATGCGCATCTCAAAATAGCTACATTCCCGCTCCAAATTTACTCTTCCTCCAAATGCATGCAAATCAGACGGTAAATGGCTTGATTCCACTACTTTTTGATCCATTCCTGCAATTAAGACAAAATAAACCAAAGTAGCATATTCGGGGCATTTCGTAGCATAAAACCACGATAAAAGCATAGAAATACGTGCATAAAATAGGCTAAAAAGACTATATAAAATGCACGTATCATCTATCCTGGACATAGTGTCGAAATATTAGGCCCAACAGCCTATTTGTTCTTTGAACATCGTATTTACCAGTCGTTGGTACGTGGATCCTGCATTCTTTAGACCTAATGACATTACATTATAACAAAAGATACCTCGTTCTGACCTAAATGTTGTTTTCTCCTGGTCATTAGGGTGCATCTTGATTTGATTGTAGCTGATGCGTGCATTTTATATAGTCTTTTTAAGTCTTATTTGCACGCATTTCTATGCAATTCCGTAGTTTTAGGCTACGAAATGCCCCGAATAGTCTACTTTGGTTCGTTTGGCTTTAATTGCAGGAATGGACTGTAGGAAATATCGGTATACTTCCCTTAAAATTAAGGATCATAACGAAATTATAATCTATGAAAACTAGTCATAAATGAATTGCATACACAAAATAGAATAGGGATTAGGAATCAACCTTTGGTCCTTGCAAATATGGCCTAAGAACAATATCAAAATTTATATTCGCCTAATCGTTTTACCCAAGATGATATGAGAAATGCCCTTTTGTTCTTGCTAGAATCGATCCCCAAATTCACTAATTAATTTAGGGTTTTGTGTGATTTTTTGATGAGAGGAAAAATTAGGTCAAAAGAATGAGAAAATGATCTAACCTCTACTCCCTCTTTAAACCGTGAAAGAGGAGTCATTAGGGGAGATTTTTCTCTTCTTTTTTTTCGGTCAAACTACCAACCAAAAATAAGGAGAAATATCTTCTTATTTTTGGGTAGTTATCAAAATGTATATTATGTGTACATTTTATTAGTTATCATATATGTTGTCCCGTTTTAATAAGTCCATACATAACCGATTGTAGTCGATTTATTAAATCCGGCCAGACAACATTTATTATAACAATCTCGTATAAAATATACTTTAACTATAAATATTGCATATTTATAATTTGCTAATTAAATATAACTGGTTACGTTTAATCACGAATTAACATCTTAATTCGTTCAAGCTAACATTATATACATTAATTAAATATAACTGTTTATATTCAATTTACGAATTGTGATTAATTCAGATTGCTAATATTATTTAATTATATTAAATAATCGTCTCATCATCACATTGACTAACTGTTTACTCAAATACTTGGACTAACCTTTTAGTCAGGCATCAACGTGATTATATTTTCATACAATCACATCTCTCAAACACATCCTTTAGGTGTGACTTTTAGGGACCAGTTGATCACCGCCATCAGTATGATAATAACGTCAAACTTTCTAGCAAGCCAACCGTTATTAAGTAATCGTTAATCAACTGATAAAATACGAAGTATACCCTTGTGAACCTATAAGAGATTTATAAATGTTATCACACTAATTGTGGAGGACACAAGCTCTAACAAACTCCCACTTGTCCTCACAAGTGTATGTGCGATAACCGATTCTCATATCCTAAAATTTCTCCCACTCAATGTAAAACAATTTGCAAAATCCGTATTCACAAAGGTCGTATTTTACAAGTGATCAATATCAAGAGTGGTTTCCCCGACTAGAGAGTAACTTAACTGATAAACGAATCATCATTCGAGCATGGCCATGCATTTCAGTTACAACTCCTCGAGTGGCCCTGAGAAGTAACTAAACCTGATAAAGGTTGGATATTTTCTTCAACTCGAATCCTGCAGATATAAGCACAGTATGAAATGACCCAGAAAAAAGATGCTTAGCCTCCTGTTACGGCAGACCATGAGAAAGAAACCAAAGTCATCCAAAAACTGCCTTAATCTCAAGAGACAGTCGATAGTCAAAAGAATCGACTCTAGGAACACAATGGACGTCCAATCCACGACCTGGCACCGAATGTTTTTAAACATTTACGACTCCATTATGTTGTCACAAAAATTGTCCTACGAGGTATCGTTATAACCCGTATTTGTGATCGATCAGCCAACTGATTGACTTATGGCTCGTTGAACCCACCATCAATCGACTGCACAATATAATAGCCAGAGTTATCAGCTCATTAAGGCGATTACGGACCAAAACAAATATAATGTAATTCAGTTCACTTTGTGGCGTTCAATGTTATCAGTACAATCCACATGAAAAACAAAATATGAAATAAAACGATGAAGTTATAAATAGTATATGAAAAAGATAATGTATCGAATCCATAATCAACTACTACAACTCAGGAACACGTTTAATTCCCATGGAAATAACGTGCCCTTCATGCTTATCATAATTCAACGGTTTAGTGAGAGGATCCGCGATGTTATCATCCAAAGTTATCTTGTCAATCACTATCTCCTCTTGCTCCACGTAATCACGGATCAGGTGAGCCTTCCGATGTACATGTCTAGACTTGTTGCTAGACTTAGGCTCCTTAGCCTGGAAGATGGCACCTCTATTGTCACAATAGATGGTGATCGGGTCATTCGAACTAGGAACTATCGTAAGTCCTTGTAAGAATTGACGCATCCATATAGCTTCCTTTCTTTGCTTCAAGCGGCATAGTACTGATTGATAGTAAAATCTGCTACAACATCCTGTTTGGAACTCTTCCGGTGATCGCAAAGACCATTAAGAGTGAAGACGAACCCGGACCGAGATTTTGAATCATCTCGATCCGTTTGGAAGCTAGCATCTGCAGAATCGATTGCAAGATAGCTTAGTATCTCCTCCATAAGTCAATACCCTATCCTTAGTCCTCCGTAGGTACTTAAGGATGTTTTTAACAAACTATCCGTGTGTTTCACCCGGATTCTTTTGGTACCGACTCGTCATACTCAATGCATATGCCACGTCTGGACGTGTGCATATCATGGCATACATGATTGATCCTATGGCTGATGCATAAGGAACACGACTCATGCGTTCAATCCCTTCAGGCATCGTGGGTGACTGAGACTTGCTCAAATGCATCCCAGAAGTCATTGGATGGTTCCCCTTTTTTGAGTTGGTCATGCTGAACCTTTCAAGAATCTTATCCAAATAAGACTCCTGACTCAATGATAACGTCCGTCGTGATCTATCTCGATAGATAGGATTCCCAATATGCGTTGTGCCTCACCCAGATCTTTCATCTGGAAATGGTTCTTCAACCATCCTTTAACCGAAGATAAGAGAGGAATGTCATTCCCAATCAAGAGTATGTCATCGACATACAATATCAAGAATACAATCTTGCTCCCACTCGACTTGATATATAAGCATGGTTCCTCGACCGATCGAGTGAAACCATACTCTTTTATCACCTGGTCGAAACGATGATTCCAACTCCGAGAAGCTTGCTTAAGTCCATAAATGGAACGCTTAAGCTTGCACACTTTCTTAGGATTTTCAGGATCTATGAAACCTTCGGGTTGCACCATGTACAACTCTTCCTCCAAATAACCGTTTAAGAAGGCGGTTTTCACATCCATTTGCCAAATTTCATAGTCATGAAAAGCGGCAATCGCTAAGATTATCCGAATGGAACGCAGCATAACTACGGGTGCAAAAATTGCATCATAATGCAATCCGTGCACTTGAGTGAAACCTTTTGCCACTAGTCGTGCCTTATAGGTATCTGGTTGCCCGTCTACAGAACGCTTTATTTTGTAAAGCCATTTTCACTGTAGAGGTTTTACCTTATTAGGTAAATCAACAAGATCCCATACGTTATTCTCATACATGGAGTCCATCACGGATTGCATGGCTTCAAGCCATAGCTTTGAGTCGGAACAGGTCATCGCACCTTTATAGGTAGCGGGTTCATTACTCTCTAGGAGCAAAACGTCACTCTCCTCGACCATACCAATGTATCTGTCCGGAGGATTAGAGACTCTACCCGACCTCCTAGGTTCCTGAGGAATATTAACCGTATCATCAGTTGAAGGAACAACTTCCTCCATCTGTTCCGCGGTTGTTGGTTCTGGAATCTCCGACAGCTCGAAGGTTCTATTACTTGACTTGTTCTCGAGAAATTCTTTCTCTAAGAACTTTGCACTAGCCGCAACAAAAACTCGATGTTCGGTAGGCGAATAGAAGTAATGACCAAACGTTCCTTTTGGATAACCAATAAAGTATGTCTTGACCGATCGCGGGCCGAGGTTATCCTCATGTCTCCACTTGACATAAGCCTCGCAGCCCCAAACCCGAATAAAGGACAAGTTAGGTACCGTTCCCTTCCACATTTTATATGGAGTCTTGTCGACAGCTTTAGTCGGACTTCGGTTAAATATAAGAGCAGTTGACAAAAGAGCAAAACCCCATAATGAATCAGGTACTACCGTGTGACTGATCCGGTCGAGGTCGTCACTCATCCAATCAAACACAACATACAACTAGTTAGCGGTAAGTCGAGGTCGATCCATGGGACGGTGTGCTTTGGGTTCTAAGTCTATCTATCTCAATTTATGCTAGTGTCACAATTTGGTTGGGTTTGTAGTTGTGTCTAGACTAATAAAAGCAATAAAGTATAACGAGCAATAAACTAAGAGATGTAAACAATTGATTAAAAGTGCTAGGATATCATGGGGTTATGGGGGATTCATGGTGTTGATCATACAAACATGTTTACAAGGTTGCAAGCAATTAATGTTGTGGAGGAACCGAGTTGGGTTATATCTTACGGTTCTTAGGAAGAGTTGGGTCCCGGAGCCGAATCGATTAGATTGTACAACACCTACAAGTCGACTTACTTTCCTCCTAATCAACTTCTATGCATGGTCTAACAAGACTCGAGTTGGTTTATATCTTACGAGTCAAGTTGAGTAGATAATAGATGGTAAAAATGCAAGGATTCATAGGCTTAGCATTTCATCAAACATAACATGTGCACAAAGTTGACATCACAACAAGCAAGCAATTTAATCATGTGAACATATTAGATTAAGCATGAATCAATCCCATGTTGGTTTCCCCTAATTACCCATTAATCCTAGCTAGGTGACTACTCACTCATTATCATGGGAAACATGTCATTAATGGTGTCAATCATCACAACAAGTATAAACATGATAATAGAATGAAGAAATAAACAATAAAGAGTAAAGAGTAAAGGATTTATACCAAACTTGAGATGATCCAAATAATAAAGCAAAGAATAATAGAAGAAACTTGATGATTGATGGAAGGTTGTCAATCTCCCAATAATAACTCAATAATCTTCAATTACCCAATAATAAACTTGAATGATAAACTTGAACAATAATTATGGAAAGATTGATGTATAATTTGTGGAAAGATTAAAGAGTAATCTATTCTAATCTACTCCTAATCTAATCTAAAGAAGGATTTTTCTAGCTAAAAAGATGTGTAAAAGGATCTCATAAAACTCTATATAAGGATTATTACAAATGGGGTATTTATAGTGGAAATTAGGTGGATGCATTAGGGTTAACTAAGGGCTAAACTAGTAATTACACTTTTGGGATTTGAGCAGGGAGACTCCGGTATTTCTTGAAGGAAGGGCGTCTTTCTTTGAGGCTTGAAGAAGACGAAATTATGCTGTGAAGAAATCCGTGCGTATTGTGGTCGGGACGGGCGAATCTGGGAGAAGAAGACGAGCGGATTTGATGGAATCCGGGCGGATTCTGGTGGGGCAATCCGAGCGGATTCAAAGCAAGACGCTCGGATTCTGTAGTGAGGAGACGGGCGGATTGGAGACAATCCGCTCGGATTGTTCTTCAGCAGTGATTCTTCTTCTTTTCTTCCCTTTTGCTCATTCCCATTTTATTCTTGCGGGATTGGTCTTTAGTCTTTGCTTCCTCTTCATACTAGTCCATCTAGTATCGTCAAGTAGCTTCCAAATATGCACGAAAGACGGGAATTTCCGCCTTATTATCTCCTTTTCTACAAAACATATGAAATGCGATAGAAAAGCAAATAGGAAGGTTTTGACGGATAAAATGGCCATGAAATGCTATAATAGTACGCAAAATAGGCTCAATTAGGGGACTAAATGTGCGCAAATAATGGTCACATCAAATATCCCCAAACCGAACCTTTACTCGTCCCGAGTAAAGAGGTGACAAAAACTAGACCTTTATTTAAACTAACCTAATAACATAGCCGATATGAGACAATTAGCGGGTCTCACTCCGCCCCTTCAACTCACAACAAGACAACCATGAGGTAGGATGCCTTCTTGCAAGGCAAGGTGGGTCTTGCCAAAATGGCGACACATCCAAACATTAAGCACACAAAATCAAGTAATGGATGCATCTACAAAAGAATAGCCACTCTCCTCATCTAAGTGGCGGAAATTATCTACAAGGGAAGCAATTCAAGGGTACATACTCCTTCATAGATGCAATTTCTTCAAACTACTAAGCCTAGAAGGATACCAATAAATCACCTCCAAATTGTGTCAAGCTAGGGTACCTTTGTCCTCAATCATTAAATGCTTTTGTCAAGAGTAGACTCCCTATGGTGTTAGAAACACTGGAGGATCGCGGAATTCCCCCTCTTGCCTAGACAAGAAGAAGGGTCGTCCCCTCTCTACCATGCACAAAAATGGATACAATGGATAAAGGATCGATAGATATTTGAGTTTCACTTTGGGAGTTTGCTTTGTTGTTGTTTTTCCCCCCAATTTCTTGTGGCATATAACATTTGAGAACACTTTCTTTTGCCATTTCTTTTGATTTTTTTGCATTTCAATACTTGACAACTTTTCAACTTTTCTTTGCATTTCTTTTGAACATTTTCAAAGTCACCCCATATGTAGTGAGGGTGGCTTATATTTGAAGCTTTAGGAGTTCTATTTTTTGCTCCTCTTTTCTTTTGATGCATTTTGCAAACTTTTTCTTTTCTTTTCATTTCTTTGAACTCAAATTGATTTTCTTTTTGTGCCCATTCCCTTTGATGACAAAAATGTGTGGTAGAACATGGATGGATGATGGTTGCATGCATGGTTTCAAGGGTCACCTTGGAATAAATGGTAGCCAAGGAGTTATCACACCACAAGGTACTCTTGACTAGGCCTTAATCCATGGGTCAAAGGATACTAGCATGACACATCCTAGGGTGTTTTACAAGTATTCTAACAAGCAAAGTCTTAAGAACAAAAAGCATCTACTAGGGCCTATATACACTTGTCAAGCTTCCCAAGTAGACGATTTCACAAAAATTTTCTAACATGCAAACTACATGCCATGATGCAACTAACATTTATACATCCTAATGCATATGATTCTACCAACTAATATGACATATAATCTAAATGCAAGTCCTAAGTTCACATTGTTATACCGCATCAATCAAAATAAAGCCACATAGTCATTAACATAAGAGGAAAAAGGAGATTGGAAAGATCATACCATGCGGTCTTCAATATCCTCATGTCTCGGATGTGGCGTAGTCAATAAATGTGAACAAGGATGAACAAACATAATATATATAAAACAATATATACAAGACTACACTATAAAGGAAATGAACTTGTTTTTGGATTTTTTTTTCAATTTTTCAAATTTTTATGGTTTTTGATTTTATGAAATTAAAGAACATATTTTTGGGATTTTTCGAAATTTTTCAATTTTTATGCATTTTTGGAATATAAATTCCCATCCCCCACTTTATTTTGGACATTGTCCTCAATGTACATGTAGGAGTAGGAATAAAAAGGAAATACATGTTTTTGAATTTTTGATTTTTTTTTTTTTGGAAATAAAGTACAAATGCAATGATATGATATGAATGAATGCATGCTCTAACTAAATGCAATTCTATATGATATATATAACAAATGAATGCAATCTAAACTATATTATATGATGCATATTTTCTCGTAAACTATGGTCACTTATGATCAAACCTCCCCAAACCGATTTAAACACTATTTCTAGTGTAGAAAAGAATAGGATTGGTCATTAGTGATTATGCATGAATTCTAATCTATATGCAACTATCTACATGAATCATGTGAGATATATTACAATGCAACTATACTATATGAACTAACTAATGTAAATGCAATATGAAATATAATACAAATGCAAGCTAAATGTATATGTAAATAACTAAATGCAAGTGTAAATGTAATGCAAAGATAAAGGATAGGATATCTTACAAATGGTGGTTTGAGGGAGGACTCCACCAAACTCATTTATATTCCATTATCCATGGAGCTCAATGCTCTCAATAGTTGATCAAAGGTTTGTGAATGGTCCTCAAGTAAGCATGAATAAGTCTTGAACCATTTCAAAATGAAGTAGGGCCAATCCATGAGGGACCTCCTCCGAACTCCTTCCCCTTCTCTTTTGCTTTGTGATGATGGCCTTCCCGGCTCTTAAAACTAGCAAACTTGAGATTCTTGTCATGGGGGCTTTTCCGGTTGCTCCTATTTCTTCCAAAGTTGATGATGAAAATGCTTGGACTAGTCAATTCTCCAAGGATAGAAGGCGAACTTTCATGGCATTGATGATGGGATGTCTTAGGAGTTGGGATAGTGGATGCCAAATGTCCACATATAGACTCCTTCTTAACCTTTTCTTTGAGCTTCTCCACTAAGTAATTCTTGTATGACGATTTGACCTTTGTGAGAAGGTCCATAATGTCATCTCCAACTATCATGGGCTCCATAGTGGGTTTGAAAAGGTTCTCATGAAGGCATTCCTCCTCTTCATCGAAGCAATCTTCAAACTTCTCAAGGATGGGTTCCTCAAGAAAGCTAATCCCATAACTCCATTCATCATTTGAGTCCATATTTCCCTCATCATCTTCTTCCATAGATGCATCATCATCGCTTTCTCCATATGAATCATAAATAGGGGCTTCACTCTTCTTCACCAACTCATTCTCCAACACCTCAACATCTACTTCAAATGATACACCCTCATACTCACAAAGGCTAAGAGTATTTGGCTTACTCGACCTCATGTCTTCATCATCAAATACCACACTTTCATACTCACAAGAGCTCAAGGAGATTGGCTCTTCCCACTTCACTGTTGGGAAATGTGTCCTCAACAATAGTGCGATCATATGATTTAAATATCATTATTAAATCTCATTTCAAGAATACGGAAGGGATGATACATTACATATATAGTCAACTGGTCCACACATATCGGTAATGATTGGCTGGCTAGAGTTTGACATTACTGTCGTGCGACGGTGGTGATCAGTTGATCCCTTGAGGTCACACCTAAAGGACGATTCCCTTAATTGAAAAGGTTAATTAGTTGTATACCGATACAGATTAATTAATTCCTTAAAATTGAACAATTTGATTTGTGAGAGAGAAAATTGATATCTTATTATAATGGGATTAAATAAGATTTATTTTAGTAATAAAATGCTTTGTTGCTAAAATTATTTATTGTTTGAGAAACAATAAAGATAAGAATGAATGGTTAATTATAATTACAAGAAGTTGTGAATTATAACTATATGACCCATTTTATTTATGTGATCAAGTATCACTAGTCAATTTGTTGTATGAAATTTAATTAATTCATGAAATGATATTTATGTGATAAATATGCATTAAATTAATTAATAACATGTATTCTACTACATGTGACATATTGTGTGACAAATGACAAATTGACAAAATAAAATGGTAGTCCATTTTAAGTATATGGACCGAAAAATGGAGGGTGTGTTAGTGGGTTTTGGTTGTTTTATTTTATTTGATAAAATAAACATAATGATGCCTACCTACTACTAGTATTACACATCTTACACACCTACTATTTTTGAAAAGAGTAAAAGAAAATGAAATGATGTCATTTAGGCTCCCTAAAACCGTGAGACTCCATCTAAAATGGATGTGAGTTGGTTCTTTTCTTTTTCTAACACACTACCATTCAATACACATGCAAAATGTTCATGTATCCTCTCTTCTTTCTCTTTTATCTTCATCAAAAAGATGAGATTTAATCTAAATTGTTCATATAAGATTACTAAAATTATCAAAGTAATATATGAGTATTAGTAATCAAATTTAAGGTAAACCACAATATAAACATCTAGTGCATGTTAGTTTGTGGGATTAAGGGATTGTCTTGGGTGCTACTAATTGGAGAATCTCTACTTTGGGATTTTTGTATGTTCATCCATTAAAGGAAAGCTCAAGAACAAGTGAGTAGGAGGACTCACTTGTGCCCATAAATCCGAAAATCACATGGTGAGATATAGATTTTTCCATCTCTTTAATTAATGTTTGCATGCATAAAATCCATATTTAATTTTATGACAAATTAAATAAAATCACATATATGAATATGTATGTATATAGATCTACATTTCTTTCAATCGGTATCATGAGCCACGGTTGTTTGCATGCAAATTGGTTAAAAGTTTTTCCGAGTTATATGAATAACAAATAAAACTTGTAAAATTTGTGTTATTATGATATATCACGAAATAATTACATGCATGTTAATATTTCTGGTCCTAAAGTGTTTTAGGATATTTTGGTTAATTTTTCGGATTTTTATTGTTCATATTTAATAATAATGACATTTAAATGTGATTTTATGAGTAAAATGTCATTTTTGGTCGAAAATTAGCTATACTTCGAATTTTCACTTGGTTTTTGGATATGTTGTCACATATATTATTTTGAGATAACCTGTAAATTTTCATAATTTTTGGACTTGTTATGCTCGAAAAATGGATTTTTCATCATTAAATTCGGATTTAAGAGAAAAATAGGTTAATATGAGTTAAATTTCGAATCTGGTCATAGAAAATTAATATGTTGTCACATGCAATTTTACAAGATGTGTGTAAAATAATTGGCTATAAAGAAGTCTTTTAGCATGATTTATGAATTTTTGAAGAAAAATGGCATAAATAGTGACATTATTAGTTGAAAATTAATAAAACATAACCTATGACTTAGGAAAAACGTCTAATGTTGCATTTTATTATATTTTTCAGATCTAAAATTGAAAAGTTAATGAAAATAATTTTTACATGTTTTTATGATTATTTTATTAAATATCGATAAACCGCAACATTGTTTTTCCGGAAAAATTTCGAAATTTTTAACCTAAGATTTTGAACATTATGAGTGTCATGGAATTTTTCTAGAATGTTCATGAATTTAAATTTTGAATTTTGAATTTATTTGAAATTTTTGGATGTATTTGAAGTTTAATAGCTTATTTTTGTAAATTTTTGTCCATTTATGAACAATTTTGTAAATAAAAGTTAATTATGGTCAAATTACTAGTGGAGACTATATTTTGAGTCCTAAGAGGTTAGGGTAATTAACTTATGCATAAATATGAGTTTGTGCATTTTTGTGATTATAAAATGTTGAAATCACGCAAATCCGTAAAAACCGAGTAATATACGATATTGGCTAATTAAAAGGCGATTTAGCATAAAAATTGAGCATGTTCATACATATTATAATGCTGCATTTTTCTTTATGATTGTCATAATTTTAATTTATGTAATTTTGAATTATGTAATTTTACTTAGTATGGCCTTAGATTTTAATTGATATTTCCCGAAATGTATGGGAATATCGATTCGGTTGTAATTTTTAATGTGATCTCGTATCACCGTTTTGTAATTTAATAGATTTATTTTATTTTAGTTACAAATGTATAATAGGAAATTATGTAATTTATTATGTAATTTTATTCATTAGGAGTTCCTAAGACGGATTTCTTCAAGAATGGCGATACATAAAGACGGTGTTACCTCGAGATGCGTGCCTCAACCGAAGTTCAAGGGACCAATGGAGTTGGTTTCCGAATTTGTAATAGTTAAAGAGTTTTTCTATTTTAGGAAAGGCCATACTAGGATTTATTTATCTTTATGCTTGCATTTTATTTTATGTCACATGCATCGCTAAATCGCCATAACTAAAACATGCATTGTCATTTTATCGAGTTTATCGACCGTGTCAATTAGAATTATCGTAGTTCACCGCTTTAGTTCACTTAAAACGTGATAGATAATAAATTGACATGACCTCTCGCTAAAACAATTAATTGAGACATAGCCTTACCAAATAGTAGAAACCATGAAAACCTATTTCGTGAGGGAGTGCACTCGGCCCTACCGGGGTACAAACCTTGTTACGTAGGGGAAGTGGGTGATAAATGTCAATCCACCGAGTTCATGTTGATGAGGGTTTCATCGGCCATACCGTGCCCAAGTTGATGTGGATTTGGATCATGGACACATTTATTCGAAATTTGGATTGAGCTCAACGGAAGTATTCGCGACCGTAGTTGCATGTGTTCCGGGCTATAGATAATTATTAAAGTAATTTTATCGACCAAGAGTTCTAAAAGTAGAATCGATTAAAGCGTTAATCCACCGAGTTATATTGATAAGGGTTTCATCGGCCATACCGTGCCTAAGTCGATATGAATTTGGGTCTTGGAATCATTTATCATAGTTGGGTAGAGGTCACTATGTAAATGCTATACTTGTTTACAAGTATTAATAAAACGATAAATGTTAAGTTTTTCCACTATTCCGTTGTTATTATTGTTCTATTTCTTTACCACAATTCATATACGATATCATTTCGATTTTTGATTCAAATCTCCATTAAAATATCGTAACTAAAGACAAATATGAGTTTGCTTCTAAAACCTCAAATGAACCATTGCTAAGGATCTCTGTAAAGAGTATAGATTAAAGTTATTCATTATCAAACAGGTTTTTGATTCTTGACTAACACATCTACTTGCAATGGATTGTTTTTCATGTACTTAAATGCATTAAGTACATCGAAGCGATAAAATTGTTTTGGTAATTAGTTTTGTCAAGAACTCGTAATTGACCAAAATAACGCAACCACTTCAATGAAAGTTTTTAAGACTAAAACGAACAAATGAAGAGTGTTCTTCATGAATTCAATTTTGCTTCTCAAAGCAAAGACTCATTGAAATGAGTGGGAGCATTCTCTTAAACCGTTAAGATGAGGACGAGGTTCAAGAAGTAAAGATTATAATGGAATTGATACAAGGTAATGTTAAAGGTAAAGTTGTTGAGAATAACGATACTAAACCTATCAATCCCGACCGATAAAGTTTCCATTGTCTTAAAATGTTGGACACGAGAAAGGAAACTACCCCAAATTATTGAAGAATCAACAAGTTAGTTGTGGGACATCTAATGGGACCTTCTTCTTTAAAGATGTTTATTTGATTAAACATAAAATTTTGCTAGTACTACTTCGTCTATATTAGAAACCAATGGAGGTTTTCATCATTGTACTTGATACATAGGATGATTAGAATATGACGACTAGCAACAATGATATCGAGAGACAGAGTAATTGTGTACTCAATCTAGTTTTTGGATTTAAAGTTGTACTTAATTATGACTATTAAGTGCATAAACTCTAAATAAGAATATAAACTTGTTAAGATGCAAAAGAGGTTTTCACCTTTGTGACCCTTTACACCATGATTTGATGTATGGCTAGCCCATCATCAAGGTGATTATATTCTAAACCAAACTAGAATGATATATCATGAAGATGATGTAAGACTCAAATTGGTAACCCAAGATTAAACCTTAAATTTTGGAATGATGAACGCAAAGAGTTATCGAGTACTCTTAAAACCATTAGATTGTTAATGGTGTATGCGTATCTTGTATTCAAAGCAAGATGTCTCGTGCCTTTTGGTTGAAAAGGAGATCGAGTTTGTAAATCATCGATCCAAAATAGGTTGATCATTTTCTTTTACCAACGATTTAAGTTGACGATAATATGTTCACTTAATAAGGTAAATAGAGAAATCTTTGAAGAATTTCAAAGAGTTCAAGGAATCACGATTTAGTCGTGATGGGATTATCAAAGTGAAGACTTTGATATAAGCCAAAGGAAATGTGATATAGTATCACAAGTTAATCTCTCCTAGCACGCATTATGGAATAATGTGTGATTAGATAAGAAATCAAACGCTATTCGATATGGTTTGGATTTCAATCAAGTTACTTTGAGTTACTTGATCCTTTTGGGGATTTTATCATTTTTGTCTAAATTATTTTTCCACTAAATCGAATCATATGAGATATGAAATGGTAAGGGTACCATGGTTGTAAGTTTTCACAAAGAAACAAATGCTCTTTTTCCCTCTTCAATTAACACGAGTACGACGGGTTTTGCGGCTCGTGAATTTGTCTTTCTAAAATACAAGTTTATTTCTAGAAGACAGAGTGGGAGAAATTATTCAAGAGCCACAAAGATGTTATGTCTCAAGAACCACAAAGATGTTATGTCGCAAGAAACTGGACTTTCTTGACTACATGAGACGTTTTGTGTGAGACGTTGTTTCTTTAAAACCTAGGAGGTTAAATTCGTCACTTGTTAAAGATGATGAATTCATGCTACTTTTAAGAAAGTAAAGAGCTTATAACTTACAAAAGAAATTGTTTGATTCAAGTTGATTACTTCTAGAAGGTAATCAACAAATGACTTACATAAGAGTGTTTAAGTCACAACTCAATACTAAGGCTTAGAGCCATGAAAATCCGAAATAAAAAGGCTTGATTAGTTGCAAAGGGTTTTGCAGTAATAAAGAGAGATTTCAAGGCTTGATTAGTTGCAAAGGGTTTTGCACTAATAAAGTGAGATTTCAAGGTTGATTGGTTGCAAAGGGTTTTTACACCAATTGAAATGCTTAAGTCTATTTGGATCTTCTTAGGGATTGTGTTTCATTATTATGAAATACATAGTGAGTGAATCTAAAACCCACTTCTTCAATTAGAAGTGATGTATTCAATACATGTCTTGAGTTTTGTAGATTCTTGCAATCCCAAGATAATGTGAAACTTAAGAGAGGGTCTTAAGTAGGACATCAATGAGTTGTAATCAACATTTTATTCATGTGATAAAACATTTCTCGATAAGTCAAGAAGTTGTGTTTATACATGGAGTTTAGTGGGAGTTACGGAAATTTTAATTAGTCCGATATGTGGATGACATATTGATCATTGAGAATGATTTAAGACTTTTGGAGTATTATAATACATCTTTAATATCCGGATCTATGAAGATAAATCCACATGATATTAGCGTCGAGAAGAAGTCTTATGTTGATAAGATTCATGACTAGTTCAATTAAATTGAACATATTTGATTGATTTCATTTGCTTCCATTTTGCGGATCAATTAAATGAGTAATGATGTATAACACTTCATATACTTTGAGTATGATGAATTGTTTTCAAAATCGAATTTAAGTAATCTTTACCTGGTATGTAAAGATTACCCTTAAGTGCTTGCAGAAGCATTAAGGAAGTAAAGCAAAGTGTTTATGATGCAATTTTGTGTAAGGGTGTTACACAAGTGACAATTGACAATTGAGATTGCGCATGGTTTCCGACAAAACCATAATCAAAACACATCAGGATGGTTAAGATACCATTGTGGCAATATTAATTAAGAAGTAGATTTTCTAGAATCGTTCTAGGCAATAAAGAACAATGAGAGATATTTATAACGGAAATTGAGTACACTTGCAATCATGAGATGTGCAAGAGGATGAGTCCCGCACACCGAGAAAACATGGGAGCTATTCTTAGGCTAAGAGGGCCTATGTCTTGATTGGATCTCGACACGTACTCAGAAAGTTTTGTGATGCAAATGTATACATTACAAAGGAAAATGAATATGTAGTAAGGTTGAGTAAGGTACAAGAAGTTGATAAAACCTACTAACCAAAGCCTTCTCAAAGGCTAAACATGATGAGTCATGCCATTTCAACTGAATTGAGATGAATAACTACATAAAAGATCAAATTAGATTATAGAATATGAAGTAGTAATCAAGCATTGACTATTCATATGTGATAATCGCATTTGTCGTTTGAGTTTTACTCTAAAACTCTTCTTTTATACTTTGTTACATCCAAACGGGTTGTAGAGACAATTGAACCCCGTTAAAGTGAACACGGATTAGCATTGTATTTGCCCATAGTCACTTGTATGAGGTGACGTCTCGAAGTGACTAGAGTGTGATGCGATTGATGGCAAGTTCAAGTGCCATACGGTCATGTGAGATGACTAGTCGATCACATAGGCAGATGTTAGGAACACTTTGTCGGGCGGTGACCGCTTATAGAGTTATGGCAAATTTATAAAGCCTGGTCGTGGCGAGAGCTACTATAGTATTCTAATGAGTCGATTCTTTTGACTAAAGACTATTCACCTAAGATGGCACGATTTCAGATTAACTTTGATTTGTGTTACTACGACCTTCGTAAATGGGGTCAAATGGGCATATTTTGGGTTATGATGGTCGTGGCTAGTCGAAGGGAATGAGTGCGATAGGAATTGTCCATCCCCTTGTCGGAGGTTAAAACAATATCTCGGGGCCACTCGAGGAGTAATGAACCGGAAATGCGTGGCCACGCTCGGAAGGTATCCATGGTGGATAAATTCCGGTCAATCGATTATTCTCCGGATCGAGGAAACCACTCTCGATATGATCACTTGCAAGTACGACCGAAAGACACCTTGCATTGAGTGGGAGATAGTAATAGGACAAGAGAATTGGTGACACACTTGTCGAGGACAAGTGGGAGATTGTTGGGAAATGTGTCCTCAACAATAGTGCGATCATATGATTTAAATATCATTATTAAATCTCATTTCAAGAATACGGAAGGGATGATACATTACATATATAGTCAATTGGTCCACACATATCGGTAATGATTGGCTGGCTAGAGTTTGACATTCTTGTAGTGCGACGGTGGTGATGGGATTGATCCCTTGAGGTCACACCTAAAGGACGATTCCCTTAATTGAAAAGGTTAATTAGTTGTATACCGTCTGATTAATTAATTCCTTAAAATTGAACAATTTGATTTGTGAGAGAGAAAATTGATATCTTATTATAATGGGATTAAATAAGATTTATTTTAGTAATAAAATGCTTTGTTGCTAAAATTATTTATTGTTTGAGAAACAATAAAGATAAGAATGAATGGTTAATTATAATTACAAGAAGTTGTGAATTATAACTATATGACCCATTTTATTTATGTGATCAAGTATCACTAGTCAATTTGTTGTATGAAATTTAATTAATTCATGAAATGATATTTATGTGATAAATATGCATTAAATTAATTAATAACATGTATTCTACTACATGTGACATATTGTGTGACAAATGACAAATTGACAAAATAAAATGGTAGTCCATTTTAAGTATATGGACCGAAAAATGGAGGGTGTGTTAGTGGGTTTTGGTTGTTTTATTTTATTTGATAAAATAAACATAATGATGCCTACCTACTACTAGTATTACACATCTTACACACCTACTATTTTTGAAAAGAGTAAAAGAAAATGAAATGATGCCATTTAGGCTCCCTAAAACCGTGAGACTCCATCTAAAATGGATGTGAGTTGGTTCTTTTCTTTTTCTAACACACTACCATTCAATACACATGCAAAATGTTCATGTATCCTCTCTTCTTTCTCTTTTATCTTCATCAAAAAGATGAGATTTAATCTAAATTGTTCATATAAGATTACTAAAATTATCAAAGTAATATATGAGTATTAGTAATCAAATTTAAGGTAAACCACAATATAAACATCTAGTGCATGTTAGTTTGTGGGATTAAGGGATTGTCTTGGGTGCTACTAATTGGAGAATCTCTACTTTGGGATTTTTGTATGTTCATCCATTAAAGGAAAGCTCAAGAACAAGTGAGTAGGAGGACTCACTTGTGCCCATAAATCCGAAAATCACATGGTGAGATATAGATTTTTCCATCTCTTTAATTAATGTTTGCATGCATAAAATCCATATTTAATTTTATGACAAATTAAATAAAATCACATATATGAATATGTATGTATATAGATCTACATTTCTTTCATTCACATCTTCTTCATGAAAGGTCATTGCCTCAAATTCACATTCATGTTCAATGCTCAAGGATTGGTGGGGAGTGTTTGTTTGGGTTGCTTTCATTTGGGCAATTTTAATTGCCAACTCCTCACCATGGGTAACAATGTTTTGGAGAACATTGTTCCTATTTTGGCTCTCTTCTATAATTTGTGTGAAGAAATTTTGTTGGTCTCTCATCATTTGGAGAACCATATCTTGCATGTCAAAGTTGGGCTCATCTTTTTGTTGTGGGTGGGTGTGAAAGTGCTCATATTGTGGCATTTGGAATTGGTTGTAAAGTGAGTTTTGGGTGTTTGGTTGTTGTGGGTATTGGATGTGGTGATTTTGGTGGGGAAAGTTGGGGTAGTAGTTAAGATTTTCATTGTATGAGGTGTAAGGTAGGTTTGTGTTGACTTGTTCCTCAAACTCTCTATACCCATAGTCATACTCAAAAGATCCACCACATACTCCATATGTCAAGTCTTGAGTCATCATCATAGCCAAGATAAAGATACAACTACAAACATGGAAACTACAAGAAAACGGTAAAAACGAACCTTGAGGAACAAGTTCCTCAAAGTTAAAGCACAATTAAAATAGACAAACAAGTAAGAACTTAATCACATAGCACCATCCCCGGCAACGGCACCATTTTGATCCGGTCGAGGTCGTCACTCATCCAATCAAACACATTTATAATACTCAACATACAACTAGTTAGCGGTAAGTCGAGGTCGATCCATGGGACGGTGTGCTTTGGGTTCTAAGTCTATCTATCTCAATTTATGCTAGTGTCACAATTTGGTTGGGTTTGTAGTTGTGTCTAGACTAATAAAAGCAATAAAGTATAACGAGCAATAAACTAAGAGATGTAAACAATTGATTAAAAGTGCTAGGATATCATGGGGTTATGGGGGATTCATGGTGTTGATCATACAAACATGTTTACAAGGTTGCAAGCAATTAATGTTGTGGAGGAACCGAGTTGGGTTATATCTTACGGTTCTTAGGAAGAGTTGGGTCCCGGAGCCGAATCGATTAGATTGTACAACACCTACAAGTCGACTTACTTTCCTCCTAATCAACTTCTATGCATGGTCTAACAAGACTCGAGTTGGTTTATATCTTACGAGTCAAGTTGAGTAGATAAGAGATGGTAAAAATGCAAGGATTCATAGACTTAGCATTTCATCAAACATAACATGTGCACAAAGTTGACATCACAACAAGCAAGCAATTTAATCATGTGAACATATTAGATTAAGCATGAATCAATCCCATGTTGGTTTCCCCTAATTACCCATTAATCCTAGCTAGGTGACTACTCACTCATTATCATGGGAAACATGTCATTAATGGTGTCAATCATCACAACAAGTATAAACATGATAATAGAATGAAGAAATAAACAATAAAGAGTAAAGAGTAAAGGATTTATACCAAACTTGAGATGATCCAAATAATAAAGCAAAGAATAATAGAAGAAACTTGATGATTGATGGAAGGTTGTCAATCTCCCAATAATAACTCAATAATCTTCAATTACCCAATAATAAACTTGAATGATAAACTTGAACAATAATTATGGAAAGATTGATGTATAATTTGTGGAAAGATTAAAGAGTAATCTATTCTAATCTACTCCTAATCTAATCTAAAGAAGGATTTTTCTAGCTAAAAAGATGTGTAAAAGGATCTCATAAAACTCTATATAAGGATTATTACAAATGGGGTATTTATAGTGGAAATTAGGTGGATGCATTAGGGTTAACTAAGGGCTAAACTAGTAATTACACTTTTGGGATTTGAGCAGGGGAGACTCCGGTATTTCTTGAAGGAAGGGCGTCTTTCTTTGAGGCTTGAAGAAGACGAAATTATGCTGTGAAGAAATCCGTGCGTATTGTGGTCGGGACGGGCGAATCTGGGAGAAGAAGACGAGCGGATTTGATGGAATCCGGGCGGATTCTGGTGGGGCAATCCGAGCGGATTCAAAGCAAGACGCTCGGATTCTGTAGTGAGGAGACGGGCGGATTGGAGACAATCCGCTCGGATTGTTCTTCAGCAGTGATTCTTCTTCTTTTCTTCCCTTTTGCTCATTCCCATTTTATTCTTGCGGGATTGGTCTTTAGTCTTTGCTTCCTCTTCATACTAGTCCATCTAGTATCGTCAAGTAGCTTCCAAATATGCACGAAAGACGGGAATTTCCGCCTTATTATCTCCTTTTCTACAAAACATATGAAATGCGATAGAAAAGCAAATAGGAAGGTTTTGACGGATAAAATGGCCATGAAATGCTATAATAGTACGCAAAATAGGCTCAATTAGGGGACTAAATGTGCGCAAATAATGGTCACATCAAATATCCCCAAACCGAACCTTTACTCGTCCCGAGTAAAGAGGTGACAAAAACTAGACCTTTATTTAAACTAACCTAATAACATAGCCGATATGAGACAATTAGCGGGTCTCACTCCGCCCCTTCAACTCACAACAAGACAACCATGAGGTAGGATGCCTTCTTGCAAGGCAAGGTGGGTCTTGCCAAAATGGCGACACATCCAAACATTAAGCACACAAAATCAAGTAATGGATGCATCTACAAAATAATAGCCACTCTCCTCATCTAAGTGGCGGAAATTATCTACAAGGGAAGCAATTCAAGGGTATATACTCCTTCATAGATGCAATTTCTTCAAACTACTAAGCCTAGAAGGATACCAATAAATCACCTCCAAATTGTGTCAAGCTAGGGTACCTTTGTCCTCAATCATTAAATGCTTTGGTCAAGAGTAGACTCCCTATGGTGTTAGAAACACTGGCGGATCGCGGAATTCCCCCTCTTGCCTAGACAAGAAGAAGGGTCGTCCCCTCTCTACCATGCACAAAAATGGATACAATGGATAAAGGGATCGATAGATATTTGAGTTTCACTTTGGGAGTTTGCTTTGTTGTTGTTTTTCCCCCCAATTTCTTGTGGCATATAACATTTGAGAACACTTTCTTTTGCCATTTCTTTTGATTTTTTTGCATTTCAATACTTGACAACTTTTCAACTTTTCTTTGCATTTCTTTTGAACATTTTCAAAGTCACCCCATATGTAGTGAGGGTGGCTTATATTTGAAGCTTTAGGAGTTCTATTTTTTGCTCCTCTTTTCTTTTGATGCATTTTGCAAACTTTTTCTTTTCTTTTCATTTCTTTGAACTCAAATTGATTTTCTTTTTGTGCCCATTCCCTTTGATGACAAAAATGTGTGGTAGAACATGGATGGATGATGGTTGCATGCATGGTTTCAAGGGTCACCTTGGAATAAACGGTAGCCAAGGAGTTATCACACCACAAGGTACTCTTGACTAGGCCTTAATCCATGGGTCAAAGGATACTAGCATGACACATCCTAGGGTGTTTTACAAGTATTCTAACAAGCAAAGTCTTAAGAACAAAAAGCATCTACTAGGGCCTATATACACTTGTCAAGCTTCCCAAGTAGACGATTTCACAAAAATTTTCTAACATGCAAACTACATGCCATGATGCAACTAACATTTATACATCCTAATGCATATGATTCGACCAACTAATATGACATATAATCTAAATGCAAGTCCTAAGTTCACATTGTTATACCGCATCAATCAAAATAAAGCCACATAGTCATTAACATAAAGAGGAAAAAGGAGATTGGAAAGATCATACCATGCGGTCTTCAATATCCTCATGTCTCGGATGTGGCGTAGTCAATAAATGTGAACAAGGATGAACAAACATAATATATATAAAACAATATATACAAGACTACACTATAAAGGAAATGAACTTGTTTTTGGATTTTTTTTTCAATTTTTCAAATTTTTATGGTTTTTGATTTTATGAAATTAAAGAACATATTTTTGGGATTTTTCGAAATTTTTCAATTTTTATGCATTTTTGGAATATAAATTCCCATCCCCCACTTTATTTTGGACATTGTCCTCAATGTACATGTAGGAGTAGGAATAAAAAGGAAATACATGTTTTTGAATTTTTGATTTTTTTTTTTTGAAATAAAGTACAAATGCAATGATATGATATGAATGAATGCATGCTCTAACTAAATGCAATTCTATATGATATATATAACAAATGAATGCAATCTAAACTATATTATATGATGCATATTTTCTCGTAAACTATGGTCACTTATGATCAAACCTCCCCAAACCGATTTAAACACTATTTCTAGTGTAGAAAAGAATAGGATTGGTCATTAGTGATTATGCATGAATTCTAATCTATATGCAACTATCTACATGAATCATGTGAGATATATTACAATGCAACTATACTATATGAACTAACTAATGTAAATGCAATATGAAATATAATACAAATGCAAGCTAAATGTATATGTAAATAACTAAATGCAAGTGTAAATGTAATGCAAAGATAAAGGATAGGATATCTTACAAATGGTGGTTTGAGGGAGGACTCCACCAAACTCATTTATATTCCATTATCCATGGAGCTCAATGCTCTCAATAGTTGATCAAAGGTTTGTGAATGGTCCTCAAGTAAGCATGAATAAGTCTTGAACCATTTCAAAATGAAGTAGGGCCAATCCATGAGGGACCTCCCTTTGAACTCCTTCCCCTTCTCTTTTGCTTTGTGATGATGGCCTTCCCGGCTCTTAAAACTAGCAAACTTGAGATTCTTGTCATGGGGGCTTTTCCGGTTGCTCCTATTTCTTCCAAAGTTGATGATGAAAATGCTTGGACTAGTCAATTCTCCAAGGATAGAAGGCGAACTTTCATGGCATTGATGATGGGATGTCTTAGGAGTTGGGATAGTGGATGCCAAATGTCCACATATAGACTCCTTCTTAACCTTTTCTTTGAGCTTCTCCACTAAGTAATTCTTGTATGACGATTTGACCTTTGTGAGAAGGTCCATAATGTCATCTCCAACTATCATGGGCTCCATAGTGGGTTTGAAAAGGTTCTCATGAAGGCATTCCTCCTCTTCATCGAAGCAATCTTCAAACTTCTCAAGGATGGGTTCCTCAAGAAAGCTAATCCCATAACTCCATTCATCATTTGAGTCCATATTTCCCTCATCATCTTCTTCCATAGATGCATCATCATCGCTTTCTCCATATGAATCATAAATAGGGGCTTCACTCTTCTTCACCAACTCATTCTCCAACACCTCAACATCTACTTCAAATGATACACCCTCATACTCACAAAGGCTAAGAGTATTTGGCTTACTCAACCTCATGTCTTCATCATCAAATACCACACTTTCATACTCACAAGAGCTCAAGGAGATTGGCTCTTCCCACTTCACATCTTCTTCATCAAAGGTCATTGCCTCAAATTCACATTCATGTTCAATGCTCAAGGATTGGTGGGGAGTGTTTGTTTGGGTTGCTTTCATTTGGGCAATTTTAATTGCCAACTCCTCACCATGGGTAACAATGTTTTGGAGAACATTGTTCCTATTTTGGCTCTCTTCTAGAATTTATGTGAAGAAATTTTGTTGGTCTCTCATCATTTGGAGAACCATATCTTGCATGTCAAAGTTGGGCTCATCTTTTTGTTGTGGGTGGGTGTGAAAGTGCTCATATTGTGGCATTTGGAATTGGTTGTAAAGTGAGTTTTGGGTGTTTGGTTGTTGTGGGTATTGGATGTGGTGATTTTGGTGGGGAAAGTTGGGGTAGTAGTTAATATTTTCATTGTATGAGGTGTAAGGTAGGTTTGTGTTGACTTGTTCCTCAAACTCTCCATACCCATAGTCATACTCAAAAGATCCACCACATACTCCATATGTCAAGTCTTGAGTCATCATCATAGCCAAGATAAAGATACAACTACAAACATGGAAACTACAAGAAAACGGTAAAAACGAACCTTGAGGAACAAGTTCCTCAAAGTTAAAGCACAATTAAAATAGGCAAACAAGTAAGAACTTAATCACATAGCACCATCCCCGGCAACGGCGCCATTTTGATCCGGTCGAGGTCGTCACTCATCCAATCAAACACATTTATAATACTCAACATACAACTAGTTAGCGGTAAGTCGAGGTCGATCCATGGGACGGTGTGCTTTGGGTTCTAAGTCTATCTATCTCAATTTATGCTAGTGTCACAATTTGGTTGGGTTTGTAGTTGTGTCTAGACTAATAAAAGCAATAAAGTATAACGAGCAATAAACTAAGAGATGTAAACAATTGATTAAAAGTGCTAGGATATCATGGGGTTATGGGGGATTCATGGTGTTGATCATACAAACATGTTTACAAGGTTGCAAGCAATTAATGTTGTGGAGGAACCGAGTTGGGTTATATCTTACGGTTCTTAGGAAGAGTTGGGTCCCGGAGCCGAATCGATTAGATTGTACAACACCTACAAGTCGACTTACTTTCCTCCTAATCAACTTCTATGCATGGTCTAACAAGACTCGAGTTGGTTTATATCTTACGAGTCAAGTTGAGTAGATAAGAGATGGTAAAAATGCAAGGATTCATAGGCTTAGCATTTCATCAAACATAACATGTGCACAAAGTTGACATCACAACAAGCAAGCAATTTAATCATGTGAACATATTAGATTAAGCATGAATCAATCCCATGTTGGTTTCCCCTAATTACCCATTAATCCTAGCTAGGTGACTACTCACTCATTATCATGGGAAACATGTCATTAATGGTGTCAATCATCACAACAAGTATAAACATGATAATAGAATGAAGAAATAAACAATAAAGAGTAAAGAGTAAAGGATTTATACCAAACTTGAGATGATCCAAAAAATAAAGCAAAGAATAATAGAAGAAACTTGATGATTGATGGAAGGTTGTCAATCTCCCAATAATAACTCAATAATCTTCAATTACCCAATAATAAACTTGAATGATAAACTTGAACAATAATTATGGAAAGATTGATGTATAATTTGTGGAAAGATTAAAGAGTAATCTATTCTAATCTACTCCTAATCTAATCTAAAGAAGGATTTTTCTAGCTAAAAAGATGTGTAAAAGGATCTCATAAAACTCTATATAAGGATTATTACAAATGGGGTATTTATAGTGGAAATTAGGTGGATGCATTAGGGTTAACTAAGGGCTAAACTAGTAATTACACTTTTGGGATTTGAGCAGGGAGACTCCGGTATTTCTTGAAGGAAGGGCGTCTTTCTTTGAGGCTTGAAGAAGACGAAATTATGCTGTGAAGAAATCCGTGCGTATTGTGGTCGGGACGGGCGAATCTGGGAGAAGAAGACGAGCGGATTTGATGGAATCCGGGCGGATTCTGGTGGGGCAATCCGAGCGGATTCAAAGCAAGACGCTCGGATTCTGTAGTGAGGAGACGGGCGGATTGGAGACAATCCGCTCGGATTGTTCTTCAGCAGTGATTCTTCTTCTTTTCTTTCCTTTTGCTCATTCCCATTTTATTCTTGCGGGATTGGTCTTTAGTCTTTGCTTCCTCTTCATACTAGTCCATCTAGTATCGTCAAGTAGCTTCCAAATATGCACGAAAGACGGGAATTTCTGCCTTATTATCTCCTTTTCTACAAAACATATGAAATGCGATAGAAAAGCAAATAGGAAGGTTTTGACGGATAAAATGGCCATGAAATGCTATAATAGTACGCAAAATAGGCTTAATTAGGGGACTAAATGTGCGCAAATAATGGTCACATCAAATATCCCCAAACCGAACCTTTACTCGTCCCGAGTAAAGAGGTGACAAAAACTAGACCTTTATTTAAACTAACCTAATAACATAGCCGATATGAGACAATTAGCGGGTCTCACTCCGCCCCTTCAACTCACAACAAGACAACCATGAGGTAGGATGCCTTCTTGCAAGGCAAGGTGGGTCTTGCCAAAATGGCGACACATCCAAACATTAAGCACACAAAATCAAGTAATGGATGCATCTACAAAAGAATAGCCACTCTCCTCATCTAAGTGGCGGAAATTATCTACAAGGGAAGCAATTCAAGGGTACATACTCCTTCATAGATGCAATTTCTTCAAACTACTAAGCCTAGAAGGATACCAATCAGTTATTCTCCAGATCGAGGAAACCACTCTTGATATGATCACTTGCAAGTACGACCTGAAAGACACCTTGCATTGAGTGGGAGATAGTAATAGGATAAGAGAATTGGTGACGCACACTTGTCGAGGACAAGTGGGAGATTGTTGGGAAATGTGTCCTCAACAATGGTGCGATCACATGATTTAAATATCATTATTAAATCTCATTTTAAGAATACATGTGGGATGTAATATTTTACTGTCAACTGGTCCACACATATCGGTAATGATTGGTTGACTAGAGTTTGACATTCTTGTAGTGTGGACGGTGGTGATCGATTGATCCCCTTAGGTCATACCTATAGGGAAATACTCTTAATTGATTATTTAATTAATCGTATACCGATACGAGTTAATTAAATTGCTTAAAATTGACGGATAATTTTGTGAGTATAATTTACGTATCTTATTATAAATATGATTAAATAAGACACGGTCTAAGTAATCGAATTGTTTTATTACTTAGATGAAATTATTGTTTACGAAAACAATTGAAACGAAATGAATAAATTATTATAAATACAGAATGTTGTAGTTTATAATTTGGAAACTTTTGGTACAAGTAATTACGAATTACTAGTCGATTTTGTAAATGACATATTTTATGAGTATGTTGATTTTTAATAAGTTAAAAATACATTACAATGTGACATGTCATGTAACATGTTACATGTGACAAATTGACAAATGACAAAATAAAATGGAGCATCCATTTTATTGTATATGCCGAAATAATGGAGGGAGTATATGATATACATTGTGTTTTTATCTTGAGTGGAAAACACAATAATTATACCTAAAGGAGTAGCCATGCACACCTATGCTTTTGAGAAGAGCAAAAATAAAAGGTATTGGGCTACCTACCCAAGGCCCCCTCTCTCTTCTCTTTTTCGGCCCTATCAAAAGAAAGAGAGCAATTTTTCCTCTCTAATTATTGATTCATTTTTGTGATACACAATACAATTTTCTAGTGTAAGAAAATGGATAATCTCTACAATATATGATTTTTCTAGAGAAATAAACTCACAAAAATTACTCCTCTCTTGACCGAAATATTCAAGAGTAAAATTACAATTTATATTGTGTCAATTTTATAGCAAAACTAATATTATTACTAGATCTAAATAATATTAGTTATTATGAGTATTCCTTGGGTATATGCTTTTGGGAGGGATTCTACATTTGAATCCTTGTTCTTCCATTTGGAGAGCTCAAGAACAAGTGAGTAGGAGAACTCACTTGTGCCCATACATCCGAAAATCACAATGTAAGATGATGGTTTCTTCTTTATATTGTTTATTAGTTTGCATGCATAAGATCACTTATTGATTTTATGACAAATTAAATTAAAACATATATGAATATGTTAATATATAGATCTATATTTCCTTCAATTGGTATCAGACCCAGGTTCGTTTGCATGCAAATCGGTTAAAAGTTTTTCCGAGTTATAAAGAGTAACATATAAAACTTGTAAATTTTGTGTTATTATGATATATCACGAAATTAATCCATGCATGTTAATATTTCTGGTCCTAAAATGTTTTAGGATATTTTGGTTAATTTTACGGATTTTTATTGTTCATATTTTACAATAATGGCATTTAAATATGATTTTATGAGTAAAAATGTCATTTTTGGTCTAAAATTATCTATACTTCGAATTTTCAGTTGATTTTTGGATATGTTGTCACATATATTATTTTGAGATAACCTGTAAATTTTCATAATTTTTGGACTTGTTATGCTCGAAAAATGAATTTTTCATTATTAAATTCGGATTTAGGTGAAAAATAGGTTAATATGAATTAAATTTCGAATCTGGTCATAGAAAATTAATATGTTGTCACATGCAATTTTACAAGATGTGTGTAAAATAATTGGCTATAAAGAAGTCTTTTTGCATGATTTATGGATTTTTGAAGAAAAATAGCATAAATAGTGACATTATTAGTGGAAAATTAATAAAACATAATCTATGACTTAGGAAAAACGTCTAATGTTGCATTTTATTATATTTTTCAGATATAAAATTGAAAAGTTAATGAAAATAATTTTTCCATGTTTTTATGATTATTTTATTAAAAACCGATAAACCGCAACATTGTTTTTCCGGAAAAATTTCGAAATTTTTAACCTAAGTTTTTGAACATTATGAGTGTCATGGAAATTTTCCAGAATGGTCATGAGTTTAAATTTCAAATTTTGAATTTATTTGAAATTTTGTGATTTATTTGAAGTTTATAGCTTATTTTTGTAATTTTTGGTCCATTTATGAACAATTTTATAAAATATGGGTTAATTATGGTCAAATTATTAGTGAAGACTAAATTTTGAGTCCTAAGAGGTTAGGGTAATTAACTTATGCATAAATATGAGTTTATGTATTTTTGTGATTATAAAATGTTGAAATCACGCAATTAAAAAACCGAGTAATATACGATATTGGCTAATTAAAGGCGATTTAGCATAAAATTGGGCATGTTCATACATATTTTAATGCTGCATTTTCTTTATGATTGTCATAATTTTAATTTATGTAATTTTGAATTATGTAATTTTACTTAGTATGGCCTTAGATTTTAATTGGTATTTTCTAAAATGTATGGGAATATCGATTCGGTTGTAATTTTATTGTGATCTCGTATCACCGTTATGTAATTTAATAGATTTATTTTATTTTAGTTACAAATGTATAATAGGAAATTATGTAATTCATTATGTAATTTTATTCATTAGGAGTTCCCTAAGACGGATTTCTTCAAGAATGACGATACATAAAGACGGTGTTACCTCGAGATGCGTGCCACAACCGAAGTTCAAGGGACCAATGGAGTTGGTTTCCGAATATGTAATAGTTAAATAGTTTTTCTATTTTAGGAAAGGCCATACTAGCAGGATTTATTTATCTTTATGCTTGCATTTTATTTTATGTCACATGCATCGCTAAATCGCCATAACTAAAACATGCATTATCATTTTATCAAGTTTATCGACCGTGTCAATTATAATTATCGTAGTTCACCGCTTTAGTTCACTTAAAACGTGATAGATAATAAATTGACATGACCTCTCGCTAAAACAATTAATTGAGACATAGCCTTACCAAATAGTAGAAACCATGAAAACCTATTTCGCGAGGGAGTGCGCTCGGCCCCACCGGGGTACAAACCTTGTTACGTAGGGTAAGTGGGTGATAAATGTCTATCCACCGAATTCATGTTGATGAGGGATGTATCGGCCACACCGTGCCCAAGTTAACGTGGGTTTGGATCATGGACACATTTATTCGAAATTTGGATTGAACTCAACAAAAGTTTTTGATAAGGGATGTATCGGCCCCACCGTGCCCTTATCGGATGTGTTTTGGGCTAAAGATAAATGTTAATGTAATATTATCGACCAAGAGTTCTAAAAGTAGAATCGATTAAACGTTAATCCACCGAGTTATATTGATAAAGGATGTATCGGCCCCACCGTGCCTAAGTCAATATGAGTTTGGGTCTTGGAATCATTTATCATAGTTGGGTAGAGGTCACTATGTAAATGCTTTACTTGTTATTTACAAGTATTAATAAAACGATAAATGTTAAAGTTTTCCACTATTCCGTTTTTATATTGTTCTATTTCCTTACCACAATTCATATACGATATCATTTTGATTTTGATACAAATCTCCATTAAAACATCGTAACTAAAGACAAAATTTGAATTTGCTTCTAAAACCTCAAACGAACCATTGCTAAGGATCTCTTGTAAAGAGTATAGATTAAAGTTATTCATTATCAAACAGGTTTTGATTCTTGACTAACACTTCTACTTACAATGGACTATGTTTCATGTACTTAAATGAATTAAGTACCTTGAAGCGATAAATTGTTTTGGTAATTAGTTTTGTCAAGAATTCGTAATTGACCAAAATAACGCAACCACTTCAATGAAAGTTTTAAGACTAAAACGAACAAATGAAGAGTGATCTTCATGAATTCAATTTTGCTTCTCAAAGCAAAGACTCATTGAAATAAGTGGGAGCATTCTCTTAAACCGTTAAGATGAGGACGAGGTTCCAGAAGTAAAGATTATAATGGAATTGATACAAGGTAATGTTAAAGGTAAAGTTATTGAGAATGACGATACTAAACCTATCAATCCCAACCGATAAAGTTTTCATTGTCTTAAAATGTTGGACACTAGAAAGGAAAGCGCCCCAAATTATTGAAGAATCAACAAGTTAGTTGTGAGACATCTAATGGGACCTTCTTCTTTAAATGTTTATTTGATTAAACATAAATTTTGCTAGTACCACTTCGTCAATATTAGAAACCAGTGGAGGTTTTCATCATTGTACTTGATACATAGGATGATTAGAATATGACGACTAGCAATAATAATGTCGAGAGATAGAGTAATTGTGTACTCAATCTAGTTTTTGGATTTAAAGTTGTACTTAATTATGACTATTAAGTGCATAAACTCTAAATAAGGATATAAACTTGTTAAGATACAAAAGAGGTTTTCACTTTTGTGACCCTATACACCACGATTTGATGTATGGCTAGCCCATTATCAAGGTGATTATATTCTAAACCAAACTAGAATGATATATCATGTAGATGATGTAAGATTCAAATTGGTAACCCAAGATTAAACCTTAAATTTTGGAATGATGAACGCAAATAGTTATCGAGTACTCTTGAAACCATTAGATTGTTAATGGTATATGCGTATCTCGTATTCAAAGCAAGATGTCTCATGCCTTTTGGTTGAAAAGGAGATCGAGGTTGTAAATCATCTATCCAAAATAGGTTGATCATTATCTTTTACCAAAGATTTAAGTTGACACTAATATGTTCACTTAATAAGGTAAATAGAGAAATCTTTGAAGAATTTCAAAGAGTTCAAGGAATCACGATTTAGTCATGATGGGATTATCAAAGTGAAGACTTTGATATAAGCCAAATGAATTGTGATATAGTATCACAAATTAATCTCTCTTAACACGCATTATTGGATAATGTATGATTGGATAAGAATTCAAACGCTATTCGATAAGGTTTGGACTTCGATCAAGTTACTTTGAGTTACTTGATCCTTTTGGGGATTTTTTCATTTTGTCTAAATTATTTTTCCACTAAATCGAATCATATGAGATATGAAATGGTAAACGTACCATGGTTGTAAGTTTTTCACAAGAAACAAATGCTCATTTTTTCCTTGCAATTATCACGAGCACGACGGGTTTGCGGCTCATGAAGCTGTCTTTCTAAAATACAGGTTTATTTCTAGAAGACAGAGTGGGAGAAATTATCCAAGAGCCACAAAGAATGTTATGTCGCAAGAAACTGGTCTTTCTTGGCTACATGAGACATTTTGTGTAAGACGTTGTTTCTTCAAAACCTAGGAGGTTAAATTCGTCACTTGTTAAAAATGATGAATTCATGCTACTTTCAAGAAAGTAAAGAGCTTATAACTTACAAAAGAAATTGTTTGATTCAAGTTGATTACTTCTGGAAAGTAATCGACAAAGGAATTACATAAGAATGTTTAAGTCACAACTCAATACAAGGTTTAGAGCCATGAAAATCCGAAATAAAAGGCTTGATTAGTGACAAAGGGTTTTGCACTAATAAAGAGATATTTCATAGCAAGATTAGTTGCAAAAGGGTTTTGCACAAATTGAAATGCTTAAGTCTATTTGGATCTTCTTAGGGATTGTATTTCATTATTATGAAATACACAACAAGTGAATCTAAAACCCACTTCTTCAATAGAAGGAATGTATTCAATACATGTCATAAATTTTATAGATTCTTGCAATCCTAAGATAATGTGAAACTTAAGAGAGAATCTTAAGTAGGACATCAATGAGTTGGAATCAACATTTTGATCATGTGATAAAACATTTCTCGATAAGTCGAGAAGTTGTGTTTATACATGAAGTTTAGTGGGAGTTACGGAAATTTTAATTAGTCCGATATGTGGATGACATATTGATCATTGAGAATGATTTAAGACTTTTGGAGTATTATAATACATCTTGAATATCCGGATTTATGAAGATAAATCAACATGATATTAGCGTCAGTAAGAAGTCTTATGTTGATAAGATTCATGACTAGTTCAATTAAATTGAACATATTTGATTGATTTCATTTGCTTCGCTTTGCCGAATCAATTAAAAAGAAATGATGTATAACACTTCATATGCTTTGAGTATGATGAATTGTTTTCAAAAATCGAATTTAAGTAATCTTTACCAAGTAAGCTATAAAGATTACCCTTAAGTGCTTGCAGAAGCATTAAGGAAGTAAAGCAAAGTGTTTATGATGCAATATTGTGTAAGGGTGTTACACAAGTGACAATTGACAATTGAGATTGCGCATGGTTTCCGACAAAACCATAATCAAAACACATTAGGATGGTTAAGATACCATTGTGGCAATGTTAATTAAGAAGTAGATTTTCTAGAATCGTTCTAGGCAATAAAGAACAATGAGAGATATTTATAACGGAAATTGAGTACACTTGCGATCATGAGATGTGCAAGAAGGATGAGTCCCGCACACTGTGAAAATAGTGGGAGCTATTCTTAGGCTAGAGGGCCTATGTCTTGATTGGACCTCGACACTTACTCAGAAAGTTTTGTAATGCAAATGTATACATAACAAAGGAAAACGAGTATGTAGTAAGGTTGAGTAAGGTACAAGAAGTTGATAAAACCTACTAACCAAAGCCTTCTCAAAGGCTAAACATGATGAGTCATGTTAGTTCAATTGAATTGAAATGAACAACTACGTACAAGATCAAATTATATTATAGAATATGAAATAGTAATCAGGCATTGACTATTCATATGTGATAATCGCATTTGTCGTTCGAGTTTTACTTTAAAACTCTTTTATTATACTTTGTTACATCCAAACGGGTTGTAGAGACAATTGAACCCCGTTAAAGTGAACACGGATTAGCATTGTATTCGCCCATAGTCACTTGTATGAGGTGACGTCTCGAAGTGACTAGAGTGTGATGCGATTGATGGCAAGTTCAAGTGCCATACAGTCATGTGAGATGACTAGTCGATCACATAGGCAGACTGTTAGGAACACTTTGTCGAGCCTTATGACCGCTTATAGAGTTCTGGCAATTTATATAGCCTGGTCGTGGCGAGAGCTACTATAGTATTCTAATGAGTCGATTCTTTTGACTAAAGACTATTCACCTAAGATGGCACAGATTTGATTAACTTTGATTTGTGTTACTACGACCTTCGTAAATGGGGTCAAATGGGCATATTTTGGGTTATGATGGCTGTGGCTAGTCGAAGGGAATAAGTGCGATAGGAATTGTCCACCCCCTTGTTAGGGTTAAAACAATATCTCAGGGCCACTCGAGGAGTAATGAACTGGAAATGCGTGGCCACGCTCGGAAAGTATCTATGATAGATAAGTCCAGGTCAATCGGTTATTCTCGGATCGAGGAAACCACTCTTGATATGATCACTTGCAAGTACGACTTGAAAGACACCTTGCATTGAGTGGGAGATAGTAATAGGACAAGAGAATTGGTGACGCACACTTGTCGAGGACAAGTGGGAGATTGTTGGGAAATGTGTCCTCAACAATGGTGCGATCACATGATTTAAATATCATTATTAAATCTCATTTTAAGAATACATGTGGGATGTAATATTTTACAGTCAACTGGTCCACACATATCGGTAATGATTGGCTGACTAGAGTTTGACATTACTGTCGTGCGACGGTGGTGATCAGTTGATCCCCTTAGGTCATACCTATAGGGAAATACTCTTAATTGATTATTTAATTAATCGTATACCGATCTGAGTTAATTAAATTGCTTAAAATTGACGGATAATTTTGTGAGTATAATTTACGTATCTTATTGTAAATATGATTAAATAAGACACGGTCTAAGTAATCGAATTGTTTTATTACTTAGATGAAATTATTGTTTCTGAGAAACAATTGAAACGAAATGAATAAATTATTATAAATACAGAATGTTGTAGTTTATAATTTGGAAACTTTTGGTACAAGTAATTACGAATTACTAGTCGATTTTGTAAATGACATATTTTATGAGTATGTTGATTTTTAATAAGTTAAAAATACATTACAATGTGACATGTCATGTAACATGTTACATGTGACAAATTGACAAATGACAAAATAAAATGGAGCATCCATTTTATTGTATATGCCGAAATAATGGAGGGAGTATATGATATACATTGTGTTTTTATCTTGAGTGGAAAACACAATAATTATACCTAAAGGAGTAGCCATGCACACCTATGCTTTTGAGAAGAGCAAAAATAAAAGGTATTGGGCTACCTACCCAAGGCCCCCTCTCTCTTCTCTTTTTCGGCCCTATCAAAAGAAAGAGAACAATTTTTCCTCTCTAATTATTCATTCATTTTTGTGATACACAATACAATTTTCTAGTGTAAGAAAATGGATAATCTCTACAATATATGATTTTTCTAGAGAAATAAACTCACAAAAATTACTCCTCTCTTGACCGAAATATTCAAGAGTAAAATTACAATTTATATTGTGTCAATTTTATAGCAAAACTAATATTATTACTAGATCTAAATAATATTAGTTATTATGAGTATTCCTTGGGTATATGCTTTTGGGAGGGATTCTACATTTGAATCCTTGTTCTTCCATTTGGAGAGCTCAAGAACAAGTGAGTAGGAGAACTCACTTGTGCCCATACATCCGAAAATCACAATGTAAGATGATGGTTTCTTCTTTATATTGTTTATTAGTTTGCATGCATAAGATCACTTATTAATTTTATGACAAATTAAATTAAAACATATATGAATATTTTAGTATATAGATCTACATTTCCTTCATAATAACCCAATAATCTTCAATTACCCAATAATAAACTTGAATGATAAACTTGAACAATAATTATGGAAAGATTGATGTATAATTTATGGAAAGATTAAAGAGTAATCTATTCTAATCTACTCCTAATATAATCTAAAGAAGGATTTTTCTAGCTAAAAAGATGTGTAAAAGGATCTCATAAAACTCTATATAAGGATTATTACAAATGGGGTATTTATAGTGGAAATTAGGTGGATGCATTAGGGTTAACTAAGGGCTAAACTAGTAATTACACTTTTGGGATTTGAGCAGGGAGACTCCGGTATTTCTTGAAGGAAGGGCGTCTTTCTTTGAGGCTTGAAGAAGACGAAATTATGCTGTGAAGAAATCCGTGCGTATTGTGGTCGGGACGGGCGGATTCTGGGAGAAGAAGACGAGCGGATTTGATGGAATCCGGGCGGATTCTGGTGGGGCAATCCGAGCGGATTCAAAGCAAGGCGCTCGGATTCTGTAGTGAGGAGACGGGCGGATTGGAGACAATCCGCTCGGATTGTTCTTCAACAGTGATTCTTCTTCTTTTCTTCCCTTTTGCTCATTCCCATTTTATTCTTGCGGGATTGGTCTTTAGTCTTTGCTTCCTCTTCATACTAGTCCATCTAGTATCGTCAAGTAGCTTCCAAATATGCACGAAAGACGGGAATTTCCGCCTTATTATCTCCTTTTCTACAAAACATATGAAATGCGATAGAAAAGCAAATAGGAAGGTTTTGATGAATAAAATGGCCATGAAATGCTATAATAGTACGCAAAATAGGCTCAATTAGGGGACTAAATGTGCGCAAATAATGGTCACATCAGTGACTCATCATGGATCGAACCATATCAAGTAATGTTCGATTTCTCCGTTCGGACACACCATTTAATTGAGGTGTTCCACGTGGAGTTAACTGTAAAACGATTCCACAGTCTTTAAGGTGTTGATCAAACTCATTTGAAAGATATTCGCCACCCCGATCTGATTGGAGTGCTTTAACCTTTCTACCCAGTTGGTTCTTAACCTTGTTCTGGTATTCCTTGAATTTCTCAAAGGACTCACTTTTATGCTTCATTAAGTAGACATATCCGTATCTACTCAAATCGTCCGTGAAAGTGATAAAATATCTATAGCCATCTCCAGTGGTAATTGACATAGGTCCACATACGTCAGTATGTATGAGTCGTAATAGGTCACTAGCGCGCATTCCAACACCTTTGAAGGAAATTCGAGTCATTTTGCCAATGAGACATGATTCACACGTGCCAAATGTAGAAAAATCGAATGCGGGAATAGTCCCATTCTCGACGAGTTTCTTTACACGTTTTTCATTTATGTGTCCCATTCGACAATGCCATAGATAGGTTTGATCTTTGTCACCAACCTTTAATTTCATATTATTCACGTGTAATATATCTGTAGTTTGATCTAAGATGTAAATTCCATTAATGGAAACTGCTTTGCCATAAATCATTTCATTGAAAGAGAAAATACAGCTATTATCCTTTATTGAAAATGAAAAACCGTCTTTATCAAGTACGGAAACAGAAATAATGTTCTTAGACAAACTGGGTACATAGTAACAGTTATATAAAAATAACTCAAAACCACTAGGGAGTTGGATTACGTATGTTCCCTTCGAGACTGCAGCAACTCTAGCTCCATTCCCGACTCGCAGGTCCACATCACCCTTTCCGAGAGGTGTGATGTTTTTTAGGCCCTGTAAATGATTACACAGATGAGAACCACAACCAGTATCAAGTACCCAAGTTCCGAAACTTGCATGGTAAATCTCAATCATATGAATATAAGATGACATACCAACAGGAGTGACGCGGCCTGCTTTTATGTCCTCACGGGACAATGGACAGTTCCTCCTCCAATGTCCAGTCTAGTGACAATGGTGGCACTCAATGTCACCGCCCTTGCTCTTTGCCTTGCCTTGTGAGCCACTAGTCTCACCATGCCCACTCTTACCGTTTCCTGGCTTTTTAAACTTTGGCTTTCCTACAGTTAGGTCGCCGGGAGCTTTGCCCTTACCTTTATTCTTGTTGGAAATCATGAGAACATCTTGCTTCATGCTCCCACTCAATTTCATATCCTTCTCGGTCTGTACGAGAAGTGAGTGTAGCTCATGAGGACTTTTCTTCCTGTCATTCATGTAGTAATTTGCCCTGAAAAGGGCAAAACCATCATGAAGTGAATGAAGCATACGGTCAATGACTATGCTCTCACTGATTTTGCAATCAAGTGTCTCCAATTTCTCGACATTCTCAATCATGTTAAGAATGTGTGGGCTAACTGGTTGGCCCTTCTGGAGTTTCGCATCAAAGAAGCGACAGGTATGCTCATAAGTAACGATTCTCGGTGCTTTTGAGAACTCGTTAGTGAGCGTGGTGAAAATCTTGTTTGCACCTTGGTCAATGAAGCGTCTTTGCAAATTGGTTTCCA